>NC_069658.1:408928686-409234186 GCF_027244095.1 Hemicordylus capensis
AAAACAGACTTGGTGAAAGCTATTCAGAAAGCACTAGAGCCACAAAACAAAGATGCGCTTCAATCATTTTTAGGACTCTGTGAGGCAGTTCTCATGTGGAGCCCAACCCATGATAGGGAAGCTCAGCCTGGGCTGGGCTACATGTGAGAACTGCCAGGATTGGGCCTGGTCCTGGCAGGGCACTCCACTTAGCCTGGGTTTTTAGCCTGGCTGTTAGCCTGGGTTAACAGTGCCAGTGCACCATTAACCCGGGCTCCAGGATCATGTGTCGCCTCGGGCTTTGTTTAGTCTGTGGAGACACAGAAATAGGTACCTAGAGTGCCCGTCTCCTAGAGGAATCTCCCAATGTACCACACTTAGTGTGTGGTGCATTGGGGGTTACCCGTAGGCCAGTACGTGTTGTCCCATACTCTGGAGCTCTGTGCTGCCTAATACAGCAGAGGATCATCTGGGAGCACGGTTTGTGCTCCCAGCAATGATATATGGATTGTCTGGGGGGAAGGTAAGCTTCATGCAGCCTTGCCCCCATCTGAATGCTCCCCCACCCACCTGGTTGCGTGAATGGCCCCTGTGGATATTACTCTAAATGTGTTAGACAATTTACCTCCAAAGTTGCTTCATTGCATCATCTTTTTAAAAAGTATGTAGCATTTAAATGGGACTCATCCTGCAAGGCTGGTTTTCAGGCTGTCAAATCAGCCATTGCTGAAAGCCCTGCTTTCATTTCTTTTGACACCAACTGGCACATTATTGTAACCACTTCTGAGTGTGGTTTGGATGCTGTCTTGACCCAGCAAAAATGGGATAGGGAAGTTACAGTTGCCTTTGCTTCCAGAGTGCTTACTGCTTCAGAGAAGATGTAGAAGCTATTCCCATGATCCCCAGAAATCAGGCTAAGGGAGCTCAGCCTGGTTTCTGTGTATCGTGCCATGCAAACCGCCAGGCTTACAGGCGAGCCTAGTGGTTCCACGATGGCTGGCCTGCCTAATTCCCCCTCCCCTTAAACCAGGTTAATGGAGTGAGTGCTCCGTTAACCTGGGGGTTTTTTGTTGTGAGATGCGACTGGGTTTTTTTGGTTGAGATACGACTCATGAGGAGACCCCTGACTGGGAGGCACCAACAAGCCTCCCAGCCCTGGGGGTCTCCCCAAGATGCCCCATGAGCTTGTGCAGGGCATCCTGGGACTTTCGGGGGCCAGGCGGCCCCTGATCCCCACCACTCCTACCGGCTCCATGATGGAGCTGGTAGTCATGTGGGTGGCTGATCCGGCTGCCCAGGGATGGCTCCCTGCTTGTCTGCAGTAAGGCTCTACACACTGATCATGTGAAGAGCCTTGTATTCTGTCATTGTAAAATAGGCTCTAGCATGATTCTGGGTGTATAGGCACTTCAGGACTTACTTGTGGGTAAGAAAGTTCACTGTATGGTCAGACCATAAATGCATATCTGCTTAATTTGCTACTCTGAGATTGAGTCAACAGGCCCCAAGAATAGCCAAATGGGTCACCAGAGTTATCAATTTTGATTTCCAGGTGAAATCAGTATTTCTTTAAAATACAGCGGTGGATTTTAAAATTTATTTTAAATACAGCTGTGGGATGTGCATGGAACCAGCCAGGCTGCTTTGGCTCTGGTTCCAATCATTGACAGACCGGTTCAAACTGGTTCACAGACTGGTTTGGGGGACCGAAATTCCAGTGAGAGTTCCCCTTTATGAATAAATGGGCAGGGAAGCTTCCTAGAGCTGCATGGTATGGGTGGGGTGTCAGAGCTACTTACTTTAATTGGCAGTGGTGGAGGTGGGGACGGGATGTGGGAAATGCCCCCACCCCTGCTTGCCTCCTTCAGAGTAGCCTGATCCAGCTGTGGCTTGGTTTGGGGGGTCTGTAGAGGTCCAAACTGGGCCACAGCTGGCCTAGGCTACTCTGGAGGAGGCCAGCAGGGTGGGTGGAGCCTCCGCCACTGCTGCCACTGCCAATTAAAAGTAATTATCCCTGACTCCCCTCCCATACCCTCTAGCTCTAGGGAGCCCCCACCCCACCCTTTTATTAATAAAGTGGAATCATCACTGTATGAGCAGATCCCCAAACCAGTCCATTCTAAACTGGAGCTGTTCTGCTTCAAATGCAGACCAACATCCCCTTTTGAGGGGCCAGTCCAGTTTGAACCTAGACCACTCAAACCACCTTGGTTTGAATCGAACCAGAGCTCAGATCAGACAGGTTCACACACTCCTATTGCAGATTGTTTATCTCAACTTCCACTTCCAGGCCAAAAGGTGATCCAAGAAAATGAGGATGAAGGACTAGTAATTGTGCAAATAGCTTCATCCACTCATGGAGTGATCACGTCTTCTAAATGGAAACTGGCCCTCAATGCTGATCAAGTGCTTACTGAACTTAAAACCTTACATAAGTAATGGATGACCACGCAAAAACAAGATACTTGAACATCTTCAACTATACATACACGTAGAGAGTGAGCTGTCCCTTTTCAATGAGCTGGTGCTGAGGATTGGTCCTTTGATGGTACCAACCTCCTTACAAGCAAAAGTGATTATGAATGCCTATGAAGGTCACCTGGGCATGAGCTTGACTAAAAGGTGAATCAGAGAAAGTTTATGTTGGCCAGGAATGGACAAACACATTGAAGATTCAATCAGGCATTGTATGGCTAGTGCTGTCTGACCAAACCTACTTCAAACCGTGGTGGGTAGGTTCAGTTTTGGTTTTACTTGAACACACCCACCCACATCCACACCCACTTCAGTTCGAATTCAAGCAAACACAAACCAGTTCTAACAGATTCTACACAGAGTATAATGGGGACACGAACCAGCCAATTATTCCCTATGCAGAGCACCTAGGTGCAAAAAACTGGGGTGGATGGTAGGCACCCATGGGTGCCAACTATCACCAAAACCCTAAAGCAATCGGACACTCCTGTGATATTAAATGAATTTTTTGAAGATTTTTCTTTTCTCTCCCCCCCCCGCCCATCTTTCCTGTAGGGAATAATGGGGACTTGAGGCTGCCCCATCTGTTGTTGTTGTTTTAGAAATTTTTAAAGATTTTAGCTTGTTTGACAAAGTTGTCAATGTAATGAATATGAATCCCTCTCCCCATTGAAGAACAGTGTAAACTTGCTGTGAACTCATGGAGTTCATGGAGTTCACAGCAATTAAGGTCACACACTGTTCTTTTTCTGAATGGGAAGAGGAATTCATTGGGGGGCCCCACTGAGTGGTGAGAGGAGCAGTGAGGAGGCCACAAGACAGAGGGAGAGTCTGGCAGCACTCCCAGCCATTGAGCCCCTGCCTTCCACCAAATGGCAGCAAATCTGGGGACTGGCATCTGGAGGGAAACTTAATTACCCCCCTCACCTTTAAAAATGCCACTGTGTAGCAGCGGAGGCTCCGCCCACCTCCTAAACCATCACAGTAAGTGAGGTCAGGCACTGGAGGATAGCAGCAAAAGAGGTACTCCCTCAAGCGTGGCTTACTCGCAAATAATAATAATAATAATAATAATTATTATTATTATTATTTTATTTATTACATTTAATAAAATGACTCAGAGCGGGTGATTTCGGGCCTTTGCACATGCACACGCATGTGCAGAGGTGAGCGGAGCCTCCAGCGCTACACAGCAGCATTTTTCATGGTAAAAAAACCCAGAGTTAAGTTTCCCTCCCCCCGCAAGCCCCCTTACTCTTGTCCCTGCTATGGAAGCAGCTGTCCGGGCAGGAGAGCCCACCTCACTGCCAGGCTCCGCATTGGGTGGCAGCACTGACAGTATATCCCAACTTGGACCTGGCTCAGCGGCAGCAGGCTTGTCTGGATAGGAGAGCCTTCGCGCCGCCACCTCACCTGGGGCAAAGAATTCACCAATGGGGACCTGTGGAACTCTGTGCCATCTTCTCTGACCCCCACTCTAGCCTCCCACACCAGCTGGGATACCTCTCCCACCTTTGCCTGCCACCCCGCTACGAGCCTTGCTAGCAACATGGAGCTCAGACATTTTCCCAATCCCTGGGGCCTTAAAAAACCCTATCCATAAACCCCCCTTAATTAAACAAACCTACCCACCCACTCCACCCACACCACCACCACAATACAATGGGGGGCAACTAAGGGGTACCTGCAAAAACAAGAAGCAACCTGCAAAGAAAAGCACAGAAGATACCTCCCCCAAACCCAACCAAGGAGGCCCTGATTAATAAAAACTAAGGACAAAGGAGAAACAAAGAAGAATCACTTACCCCTCCTCATCGTCCTGAAGAGGCTTCTGCCCCACACACTGATCAGGAAAAAACCACTGACCTGACTAGTGGCAGGCTGGCAGCACTCTCAGCCGGGGGGCGGGGGGGAGGGCAGATGGGCAGCCTTCCAGTTACCCTCCCAAACAAACAAATTAAAAGAAACACTGAATAAAATAAAATAAAATGCTGGTGGAAGAACAGTAACCAAAAAGGGGGATGGGTGGGAAAGGGGGTGGCCAGGATTAAAAAAAATGGCCCAGAGAGGCCTCAGGCCAAAGGCCAGTGCCCCTCCCCAGCTTGGCTAGGTGGGCTAAAGCAGGAGGAGACACTCAACTCAGACTGCATGTGGGGAGGGGGGAATCCAAAAGGGACAGCACAGCAGCCAGCCAAACACAGCCAGGAAAAATTACTTTGAAAACGAGGGGAGTTGGGAGCAGGGGCGAAAGCCAAAAAAACAAGCAGCAGGCAGGGACCGCACCATCAGCCAGAAACCAGAGACAGAGGCAGCACCACAAACCACAAGCAGAAAAGCAGCAGCGGCAGCAAGCAACTCTCGCTCTCACCTCATCAAGGCGTGATTTTGCAAGTCCAAGGGCTGCCTTTAAGAATAAGTTGAATCTCTCTCCTTTGGGAGCCCCCACCCTTGCCCTTCCCCAGGACCAATAAGGTGCCAGTTCTGCAGGACTGGCAGCACTGCAAAGCCTAACAGAGAGCCAGAAACATCTGGCCAATCAGGGAAGTAGGATCTCAGCAAATCCTAGCAAGTGACACAGTGGCACAAAATGGCCACCATCACCTAAAATGGAGGCTCAAGCCTTCGAACCGAACAGGTTCAAATTCGAACCTGTTTGCACATCCCTGTCTTGACTTCAGTACAGTATTTATGTGTGTCTGTGTGTGTATGTATGTATTTAAAATATTTCTATACTGCCCAAAACTTGTGTCTCTGGGCAGTTTATAATTAAAATCATTTAGAACATCAAATCAATTAACAATTAAAACCATTTAAATCATTAAAAACATTTAAAAACCAATATTAAAAAGTTTGAAATTATAAATCTAATTAAAAGCCTGTGTGAATAAATGTGTTTTCGGTGCCTTTTTAAAAGTTGCCAAAACTTGCGTCTCTGGGCGGCTTACAATTAAAATCATTTAAAACATCAAATCAATTAACAATTAAGATCATTTAAAACATTAAAAACATTTAAAACCCAGTATTAAAAAGTTTAAAACTATAAATCTAATTAAAAGCCTGCATAAATAAATGTGTCTTCAGGGCCTTTTTAAGAGTTGCCAGAGATGGGGAGGCTCTTATTTCAACAGGGAGCGCATTCCAAAGTCCAGGGGCAGCAACGGAGAAGGCCCGTTCCCGAGTAGCTACCAGACAAATTGGCGGCAATCACAGACAAACCTCTCCAGATGATCTTCACAGGCTGTGGTGTAGTAGTTAGAGTGCTGGACTAGAACCGGAGAGACCCAAGTTCAAATCCCCATTCAGTCATGATACTTGCTGAGTGACTCTGGGCCAGTCACTTCTCTCTCAACCTAACCTACTTCACAGGGTTGTTGTGAGGAGAAACATAATTATGTAGTACACTGTTCTGGGTTCCTTGGAGGAAGAGCAGGATATAAATGTATAATAATAATAATAATAATAATAATAATAATAATAATAATAATAATATAATCCCCAGTGAGGCACTACCTTGGCGTGGTTGTGGGGCTTGCATGCTCTGATGAAGGTGAGAGCTATGCCAGAGGTCCAACCATACTGGACAAGTCTCACCAGAGGAGCCAGACGAAGAGTGCCTCTCCCATCAACAATATGGTGAGACGTAACTTTAATAAATCTATACTGGATCGGTCATTGCCCGGGTCAACAAGGACTGCACCAGGTGCTGGAATCTCTGGACATCTGGTGGCAAGTGGGCAAAAGGACTCAGGATCTCCAGTCGAGCAACCAGGGTTGGGGACTGAAGGGTTACTGGAAGAAACGTCGCTTAACCGAAAAAAATATATGGAAAATGCGAACAAGGAAATAATGATCTGCTATTACAAGTCTAGTCCAACTAGAAGAGGTTATTTAAAAAGAATGTACCATATTTGGAAAGAGAAGCATCCAGATACAGAAATAACAGAACAAAGGCTAGCAGACCAGAGAAGATTCTTAATAATAAATAAAGTATTCACAGGAGTTGAGCTGGAAGAACTGCAAAGAGCAACACAGGCTCAAGATATGGAAGAAGAATTACCACCAACTGAAGAAGTTGCTCAGGCGCAGGTGGAGGAGGTGTTGGAAATAGAGGATGCCACTGTTGCTGAACTGTTTCATAATCAAAACCAGGCAAACTCCCTTTTGCATTCACCTGAAAAACCCCAATGCCGTTTAACAGAAAAGCAACAAGAACTAAAGAAAAAAATAACTGAGCACATGAACCAAACAACCACCAGGGTTCGACTTCCAGCTCTAAAAACAGTTGCCAAAAAACAACTTGCTCAGGTATTAAAAGATGTCAATGCTGCACTTGCAGAAATAACAACCAATAATTTGCAAGAAACAAACCAACTCATGTACAGTGCAGCAACAATAACAACACAAGAGCTCGGATATAAGATCAGTGGACCTGTCAAAAAAGAAAGTAGTACATCACCTAAATGGAAGATTAGATTAGAAAATAAAATCACCAGGCTTAGATCGGATGCTAGTAAATTGAAAATATGAAAGACAAGAAGCTGAAGAATGAAACCACCAAACAGTATCTGATCCAAAAATACCACCTAGATTCAAGGAAAATTAGAGTAGGAGTGTGCATTTTGGAATTTTCTTGTTTCGATTTGTATCCGAATAGAAACACCCCCGTTTTGTTTTGTACCCAAATTTTCTGAATCCGAATCAGCCCTGTTTTGTTTTGTAGCCGAATTTTCTGAATCCGAATCCAAATCGATTTGGATTTCTAAAAAGAGTCCCAGGGCAAAAAGAGTGGGTGGTGGTGGTAGTGTCCAATGGGTGGAAGCTACCACCCAAATTTCAAAGAAATTAGGCAAAGGGCTGATTTTTTGTGGATTTTAAAAGTTTACACATCTTTAAGAATTTTCCCATAGGGAATAATGGGGATTCCAGCAAATGTATCGCTTCAAATCAAGGGAAAAGGGATGACTCAGTGTGGAGTGTGGTGGGTGGTAGTGCCCAATGGGGGCAAGGAAACTTCCCGAAATATCTCAAAAGAATTAGGAACATAGGAAACTGCCATATACTGAGTCAGACCATTGGTCTATCTAGCTCAGTATTGTCTTCACAGACTGGCAGCGGCTTCTCCAAGGTTGCAGGCAGGAATCTCTCTCAGCCCTATCTTGGAGAAGCCAGGGAGGGAACTTGAAACCTTCTGCTCTTCCCAGAGTGGCTTCATCCCCTGAGGGCAATATCTTGCAGTGCTCACATATCAAGTCTCCCATTCATATGCAACCAGGGCAGATCCTGCTTAGCTAGGGAGACAAGTCATGCTCAGCCACAAGACCAGTTCTCCTCTCCATTGGGCAAAGGGCTGATCTTTTGTGAATTGTTGAAGTTTACATGCCTTTTAAGATTTCTCCCATAGGAAATAATGGAGGTTTCAGCAGCCGCATAATTCCACTTGGGGAATATTTTTTTCAGTGAAAAACTAGAATCCAATCTCATATGCTACCAGAGAATCTACACTCAGAACACCACAGAAACAACAGAACCCAGCACCCCATGGGTTAGCAACCCTTCCCCTGGCCAATGTGGGGTCAGTAAAGAGTGGCAAGAAGCAAAAGAGCCAATGCGGAACAAGGAGGGAATTGTCAGCAGGTCAGCCCATGATTTAGGTCACTTATCAGAAGGCTGGAAGGGTGGGAAATTCAAAGAAATGTCAAACACAAAATGGAGACTGACTCAGAGATCACCACAAAATGGAGGTCCGAAACAACAAAACGTTTTGTAGCCGAAACAGGGACATTTTGTTTTGTATACAGAACTTTTCGGTCTGTGAAACTGGTGTTTTGTTTTGTCTACAAAACACCCAAAACAGGCTGTTTTGGGTACAAAACATTTTGTATCCGAAACGTTTCACACATCCCTAAATTAGAGAAGTCCTGGAAATAATAAAGCAGCAAATAACAGCAGTGTCAAAGAAGATTAGCAGATATGAAGCCAGAATTACACAACACAGGCAGAATCTCCAATTCCAGTTGAATCAGAGACATTTCTACCAAAGCATAGAAGGAGAAACTGCAACAAATCTAGAAACACCAAATAAAGAAGAAACAATGCAATTCTGGGGGAAATTATGGGAAAATCCAATAGATTATAATAAAAAAAGCAGGCTGGATGAAAGAGGTCAAAAAATGTAACCCACAAATGCAAGACCCAGGCAGAGCCAGAGATGGTAGATCGTAAGACCAGGAAAAATCATGCTCTGTACCCCCGCAGTGATGTAGATAGGCTATACCTCCCTCGCAGCTCAGGTGGAAGAGGAATGCTGCAAGTCCATCAAACAGCAGAGGAGGAGAAAAGAGGCCCTGAAGAATATATAAAGGACAGTGAAGAAGATGCACTTCAAATGGTCAAGAACGAGAAGCTATTCAACACCAATGAAACAAAGCAAGCCTACAAGAAAGAACAAGTCAAGAACTGAGCAGAAAACTGGAAAAATAAGCCACTGCATGGTCAATATTTGCACAATATAAGTGGAAATTCAGACTTTACCAAGACCGGGCAGTGGCTTAAGAATGGCAACTTGAAGAAAGAAACAGAGGGTTTAATACTGGCTGCAGAAGAACAGGCACTAAGAACAAATGCAATAAGAGCAAAAGTAGAAAAGTTAACAACAAACAGCAAGTGCCGCCTTTGTAAAGAAGCAGATGAAACTGTGGACCACCTAATCAGCTGTTGAAAAAAGATCGCACAGACTGACTACAAACAAAGGCATGACAAGGTAGCAGAGATGATACACTGGAACATCTGCAAAAAAATACAAGCTACTTGTAGCCAAAAATTGGTGGGACCATAAAATTGAAAAAGTTGTTGAAAACAAAGAAGCAAAATATTATGGGACTTCCAACTACAAATAGACAAACATCTGCCACATGATACACCAGATATAACTGTAGTTGAGAAGAAAGAAAAACAATTTAAAATAATTGACATAGCAATACCAAGGGATAGCAGAATAGAAGAAAAAGAAATAGAAAAAAATCACCAAATACAAAGATCTACAAATTGAAACTGAAAGGCTGTGGCAGAAAAAGACAAAAATAATCCCATTGGTAATTGGCGCCCTAGGTGCAATTCCAAAACAACTTGAAGAGCACCTCAACACCATAGGGGCCACAGAAATCACCACCAGCCAATTACAATAAGCAACTTTACTGGGAACAGCCTATATTCTGCGACGATATCTATAACAGCAACAACATTGACAATAAAATTCAGCCATGTCAGGTCCTTGGGAAGGACTCGATGTCTGGATAAAATAAACCAGTCAATAACACCTGTCTGACTGTGTTAATAATAATAATAAACGCAAAGAAGACATTCTCTTAAATACCCAGGGCCTAAGCTATTTAGGGCTTTATACGTAACAAGTGAATTTTAGCCCGTTGAAAAACGGTGCTAGTAATGGCTTTGGCCCCCGCCACTTCGGACGCCACCGCTGAACCACGCTCCCAGCTGCGCGATCCCACCATTTCTACAGGAGAGAGGAGCTCGCTAGCAGAGCTTCTCTCTCTGCAAAGGCTCTTCTCAAACTGGCGCTTTGAGCGGAAAGGGCCGATCGCCGGAGGCCCGGTCTACCGAGCGATCGGAGGCCCGGTCTACCCGGCCCTTTCCCGGTGGGTAGACCGGGCCTCCGGCGAATGGTGTGCTTTGTGGCGCGCACATGCGCGCACGCGCAAAACACCATTATGCCGGAGGCCTTCCAAACGAGAGGAGCTCTGTGCCAGAGCTCCTCTCGTTTCCTATCGGGTGAGTGGTGAGCAGGCGGGCGGGCGGGCAGCTAGCTGGGAGGGAGGGCGGGAGGGCTGGCAGTACCATTGGGAGTTCTTTCGCTGCGGCGGCGGCAGCGGGGGGGCGGCTGGTTTCCAGCGCCCCTATACTGGAAAATACGGGCGCTGGCGGGGGCAAGGAGGTGGGAGGGCTAAGCAAGCCCTCCCCGCCCTAAAAACAAGGCCCCCCTTCGGTGCCGGTCCGGACTTCTCCGGACCGTGCACATCACTAATGCATATTAGGGATGAAGGGACAATTACAATTGATGCTGCCCTGCTGCTGCCTCCCCTACAATCCCCACTGCATTGTGTGCTATCCCAGAGCTGCCCCGATCCCAGAAAGCACAGGTGGCGTGTTCTGACTGGCATCTGCACTGTGGCCCCTCTGAGTCTGCACCTAAGTGCTAGCTCAGTGACATCATCAGGCTGTGTCAATGCATAGGCCCAGTGAAGGTGGACAGGCAACAGCAGGAAAGAAGAAGGCAAATAGGCAGGAAGGCAGGCAATTGAGCAGATGACAGCCACAGTGAAGACTGCTAGTTGGCTGAATGGGTGACAGCAAATAAGGCAAGAGGGTGGGTGGGCATGGTCCTGCCCACCCCCAAGTCTTGACCCAGGGCCACTTACAAGTTATTTACATCCCTGGACCACACGCACTATGTTTCTTCCCACAGCTTCCCAATCCACACTGTGGAGCTATTCCCACAATCAGGCAAAATCAGGCTAGGGGAGCCTAGCCTGATTTTGCCTGATTGTGGGAGCCACTGGGCTCGCAGGCGAGCCTGGTGGCTCCCAGGCGGTTAACCCGCCTAAGTACCCCTCCCCTAAAACCGGGTTTGCGGAGCAAGCGCTCTGCAAACCCGGTTTTCAAGATTGTGAGTATCCACAGTGCAGCTCCACACAATGGCTACTCATGAGGAGACCCCTGTAGGGGAGGCAAAAATCCGCCTCCCGGCTCCAGGGGTCTCGCCAGCATGCCCTGCGCACTCGCGCAGAGCATGCTGGAGCTTCCAGGGGACAATCGGCCCCCGCTTCCCCCAGCCCCCGCCAGCTCCATCACGGAGCTAGCAATTGTGTGGGTGGCCGATCCAGCCACCCAGGGCTCCCTCCCTGATAGTCTGCAGGGAGAGCTGGTCTGCTGCACAAACCGGGTCTCACTGATCATGAGACCCGGCTCCATATATATCTGTCATGAAATATTGCAGGTATTGGTCCTTGGAGACTTCCCTCCTTTCCTATTATCCTGCCCACCATCTCCCTCCCCTTTCTGATATCCTTCCCATTCTCCCTTCCGATTCCCACCCACTGTTTCTGCCCACATTTGCAGCTACTTTTGTGCATGCTCGGCAAAAATACAACATATAAACCAAAATAGTAGAAAATGAAGAATGTAAGACAATGAGGCTATTCACACGCACTAGCAAAACCAGGCTAAGGACGCCCAGCCTGGTTTTGCACATGCATGTGAACCACTGGGACTGGACCAATCCCAGGAGCACCACAGAAGCAAACCCGCTTACCAAGCCTCCTTTTAAAACAAGGTTAGGAGAGTGAGCACTCTCCTAACCTCATTTTTCTGGCAGCATGTCAACTGTGCTTGACAGACTGCAGAGAGCTCAGGAGGTGGGATCCCCATGATGCAATGCATTATGGGCACTCCAGGGGCTGGGATAACACATCCCGGCCCACCCCACTGCCTGGCCCAGCGGGGAATCATCTGGATGTGCAGGGAGCATGCCCAGCAACAGTGGATCAATCATCTGCCAGGAAGGTAGGTTTAACTTGCCATCCCCACAGCCCGCCCTCAAGCCCTTCTCACAGCTCGCAAGAAAGGGCCCAGTGATTAAAACTCAGAGAGAAAAATGATTTTTGTGAAAATGAAAATAAAAAAGTAACCCCAAGCCACTATGCTGCCCAGCTACTAAGGTTCTGATTCAGCCTTTGGCTGCATGCTACATCTTTCCATTGTCAGTGAACATTAGAAAATCCACATTGTGGAGGAACATGATATGTACTTTCTGCTGTCCTATCTTCTTGGTACTTCTACCTTGGAAGCAGCCATGGTCATGGAAACCTACATCTGCAAAAGGAAGTTCTTACACTCATTTTCTTTTCTCAACTTCTGCTTTTGCAACTTGATACTGTAGAGCTGCACATAGTCACTGTGCCATCTGCAACATGGGGAGGATGGTGATGGAGTGGCAAGCAGGCATGGTGCTACAGGCTGATGATTCACAAGACAGCACAACAGGGGGTGAGCCAACAACCATGTCTCCTGCATGAACACCCATTAGTGATGTGCCCGGACCGGTCCAGAGGCCATTCTACAGGCCTCCGGACTGGTCCAGACATGGGCAGGTGGATTGGGGTGGGGGGTTCCTTTAAGGGTGGGGGAGGGCTTACTTACTTTTCTCACGCTTTCCCAACTCCGGTGCACGTATTTCCTTTAGTAATCGGGGCGGCAGGATACCTCCCTGCTGCCCCTTCACCCACTTGGCTGTGCGCGCCCCGGTATTTCCTTTAGCAATCGGGCGGCAGGATACCTTCCTGCTGCCCCTTCACCCGCTTGGCTGCAAAAGGCTTTAAGAGCTTTCCTAAAGCCTTTTGCAGCCAAGCGGGCGAAGAGGCAGCAGGGAGGTATCCTGCCGCCCGATTGCTAAAGGAAATATGGGCGCCGGAGTTGGGAAAGTGCGGGAGGGGTAAGTAAACCCTCCCCTGCCCTTAAGGAACCCCCCACCCCAGTGCTGGACCACAGCTCCGCGGTTCCGTGCACACCCCTAACACCCATTCCTGCATTATTTTGCCCACAAGAAGTGAAGAGAGCGTGTTGGATAGGGATGTGCAAACTGATTTGGGTACAAATCAATTTGTACCCGAATCTGGCTGATTAGAGTGATTTGGAGACAAATCAAATCACCCCTGTGGTCCATTGGCTAGATTCGGGTACAAATTAAATCGTGCCTTTTTCGATTCAAATTGATTCAAGTTTCAGTTCCCTCCTATTAATTCTCCCAGATTCCCAGCTTTCATTGTTTTTTTAAAAAGCTAAGCTCTAGCCCTTATAGAAGTGGAGTTATGGAGCAAAATGTGTGGTCACTATTTTTCAAGTATTTGGATTCTTTGGTGTAAAATAACTTTCACTCAATGAATTCTTATGAGGATTCATTACACACCTTCATTTCTTCTATTCATTTTGACTGTCTTTTCGACAGCGCCAACTGTCAACTGCCATGTGCCAACTACACCCCACTCCCACCCGCAAGGCAGTAGGGTACTGCTCAGTTTAAGATAAGTGCCTAATGGGTAGAGGCTACCACCCAAATTGCAGCTTCCTTGCCCAACTTGGGCACTACCACCAACCCCACACCACTCTAGGCCACCCCTTTCCCCCCAATGTGAAGCGATACACCTCCATTATACCTTACAGGGAAAAACCTTAAAGACGCGTAAACTTCAACAATTCATCAAAAATCAGCCCTTTGCAATTTGGGTGGTAGCCTCCACCCATTATGCACTACCACACCACCCCACTCTTACGCCCCAGATCCCACTTTATGCCCCAAATCTACCCCAAAGACACTAAAACTTCAAAAAATCACCAAAAATCAGCCCTTTGCCCAATTCCTCTGCAATTTGGGTGGTAGCCTCCACCCATTAGGCACTACCACCCCACTCCACTCTTTTGGCCCCGAGACCCGTTTTTTTGATCCGAATAGATTCAGATTTGGATTTGGATTAATTCAGCTCCAAATTGAATCTGAGGCGATTCGGATGGGTCAGATTTGGACCAAAAAACAAATCAGGGGTATTTCAATTTGGATCCAAATCAAAACAACAAAAATTCGAATTGCACACCCCTAGTGTTGGATGTGGATGGCAACTATTGGCACAAGCCCTCCCATGTGCCACACAGGAAACGACACCCACACAGGTATCGCTGTTCCCCCAATACTATTCCTCTTCCTGCTATATATTGTCCTGCACTTTCAAGACAGAATAAAGTAGCTTGAAAAATTATAGGGTTGGGTGGCTATTCATTGGGCGGCAAAAGATGCAGTAAGGGCTGTGTGTTGTCTGGCCATCCAGCAACACTGTCTGTAGGAACCAGATGTGAATGTGGTACAAATCACTGTCAAATACTCTTGGAGGTGCATTTGCTCAGAACACTTGGTAGTATTTAACTGTGAATTGCTCTTCTGATACTCTGTTTTGTGATGTCAATATTCTAGGAGTTTTGAAATCTTCCCTCCCCTCTTTTTTGCATTTACCAGCAGACCACAGGAGTACAGAGCCTGAGGTAGGCTAGGAGTACTGGGGGAAATGGGTGGGATTGAGTGGGCTACAAGTAGTGGCATGAGTAACTCTAGGCAGACCTACTAACTGGCCATGGTCTTCGGAAATGGCTTGTCCACGTGTCACCATCAGTAGAAGGAACTTATTAATTCCCTTTTCTGCAGACAGCTGGGAGTCAGAGCCCATCCTGAATAACTTAACTCGGCTGAGTGTGGCTGAAAAGTGATTTAACAATCTCAAGCTTGGTGTCAGTTATTTTGCAAGGGCTCCATTTCTAAATCCTGGCCATAACTTCTGCTCCTTTGAAGCAACCAGACTTTAGTGATTGGTTGCAGTTAGCTGGGTTTGTCAGATGTTTTACTTGGGTGCTGTTTATTATGTACTACATGTTTCTGCTTTTGCCAATTAGGCTGATGTTGCTAGATCTAAATTTAAATCTAGATTCAGGGGCTTTAAAAATAAAATGCTAACATTTGTATTCACCCATATAAATTCAGCATTTATTCTAATTACCCACCATTTATAATGGGCTTGGGGTGGATAATGGGCTTGGGGTGGATAATGCTCCCGTGGTATGCTTTACATACCATGGGAGCATTCACACAACCAAACAGAGGGGAGGGAGGGGGAAGGCAGGAACCTACCTATCTTTCCCCCAGACAATCGGAGGCTCCTTTTGCCTCTGCTGATTGTACACCCAAACAACCAGCGTGGCAGCAATTGGCAGAGCTGGGTTCAGAGGTGGAAGTCCTCCATTATCCCAGAATGCATTGCACAGAAAGCAGACAGGCTGCAGCCCACACCAATGCACAAGTCCTACTGTGCAGGAGTTATGTAATGAGAACAAAATTAATTGATAGTGTGGCTGTGAATCCTACAATGCAGGAATTATGTAATAAGATAAAAAATTCATAGTGTAGCTGTACTTACCAGGTGTTATACCCTGCCTTTTTACAAAGTATACAAGGAAGTGCAATAATTCAAGTTTCCAAAAGCACATCAATGTGAATATTTCTATCTTTTAAAAAAAAGTATTTGCTTGGAGGCAGGATGAATGCTTATGAGAATTTATCTCGCATTAAACATTTCTCACAATTTCATAGATGGCCCCTTGGGGTCATGGTTACCAGAGGAAGCTGAACCTTGAGAAGCATGCATTAATACATACTCGGGGGGGAAATGAAGTGAAACTTCTGGTAGAAAGAAAGAAAGAAAGAAAGAAAGAAAGAAAGAAAGAAAGAAAGAAAGAAAGAAGGAAGTTCACAAACAGCTAATCAAATTTCTTTTTATTTTATAAAGCAGTCTGTACAAACACATATTTTTCCAGAGAACAGAAACAAACTAAGTTGCTTTTCTGTATTCTTCTCATACCCCAAATTCAGATGTAACAGGAAACCAGAGGTCCCTTCACTTCTGGTTTCTTAATCCAATGTCCGAATTCAGGGAAAGTGAGTTTGTTGGGGAAAGCGACCCACAGTTTATCTCCCTGAACTCTAATCTGAACCTTTGGTTAAGAGTGGAGTTTGGGCACCGCAAAATCAATTTCTGCAGTGCCAGCATTACATATGAATGCTGGCACCACAGCTTGGGCCCCATGGAATCAGAGTTGAGGAAGGAAGCTCCTTCCTCATACAGGCCTAATTGGCTGTGTAGGCTGTCCTTCTGTCAAGAAGGAAGCCCACACAGCCAACTCTTCCACCTTTCTGCAGTCTTGCTGTCTGCAGAGAGGCGGCTCTCCCCAACGTCTGCACGAAGACAGGAGAGTGGTAGGAGAGGCGTGGAACCACAGGTCCATTTTACCAGCAGTTCCTGCTTGTGTCTGAATGGGACCACTGCAACTTTATTTGCAAATCTAAAACCTTGTTTTAGCCTTGGGCAACTGATCTTGCATAACAAAAACAAGAGGATTACCACTTACAGTGTTAGTATCCTACCACCACCCCAAACTTTGCACCTGGACAATAAAGACACACAACATAGCACCTAGGGTGAAACATCTCTGCTCCAGGCAGCATCAGGCCTAAGGCCATCTGCTGTCCATCTTATCCTACCTAATGTGCAGGCACCTGCCGGAGGACTCACCATCCCCAAGCTGGGAAGTCTTAGAGAGTGATGAATCCCTTAGCAGGTTGGAGTAAACCATCAACCAGCGCTGTCTGAGCTGGAAAGCCTCTATGGTCTGGCAATGACGTCTCCTTATTCCAAGCATCTGGCTGAAAGGTGATCACCCGAACTCTATTACCCAAGAAACTGCACTATACCTGCCATTGTGAACAAGGGAACCCAAACTCACTCACTAACTAAAGCATATAGTGTGGTAGGCAAAAAAGGCCCCTGACCAAAGCTAATCTGACAAGGGTCAAAAAATTCCTACCCCACCCCACAAAAGGGGTGACCAGCCAAAGCCCGCACTATAACCAAGGATGGGTGGGAGGGGTTGCTGCATAAGAAAGGACTGAGTTTGGGGCAGGGTGGGAGCAGCAACAGCAGCCCGAGCCCCACCCATGATGGCCCTCCAGCCAATGGCTGGCCCAGCATGCCTTGTCCCTTTTCTAAAGCCAGGGCAAAGGGCCTGCCCCCCCAGACAGACTGGGGAGGATCAGATCATTGCACCCAGACAATAAAGAAACAAATCATAAAATTAAATTAAAACAGGGCCACAACTTTATTAATTGCAATCAACAAAAGAGAGAGAGGATTGGTGCTCCACCCCCAACAGTGTGGTTCACAGGATTCACTGCTTATGTGCAAGCCAACCAACATAGCACCTAGGGCAGCATCAGAACTAAGGCCACCTGCTGCCCATCTTAGCCCACCTAATGTGCAGGCACCAGCTGGAGGATTCTCCATCTCCAAGCCAGAAAGCCTTAGAGGGTGTTGCATTATTATTATTTGTTTACATTTTATATCCCGCTCTTCCTCCAATCCCTCAGCAGGTTGGAGTAAGCCATCAACCAGTGCTCCCTGAGCCAGAATGCCTCTAGGGACTGGCAATGACTTCGCCTTACACCAAGCACATGGCTGAAAGATTATCACCAGAACTCCATTACCCAAGAAACCACACTGTACCTGCCATGAGAAGGAGTTAACCTAGCTTGACCCCTTCACCACCCACTTGCCCACAAAACTGCTGCCAATACTCTGTAAATCTGCAAGGAACAAATCAGAACAATGAGGGGTCAAATGTACACCATCAGCCCTAAACAACTCAGGACAGGATGGCATAATTTCAGCGTGAGGAATAAACGCCCCACCCCCAGCTGACACTAACCGACCCACATACTTCTTAATTTCACATCGAGCTTGATCAATCCTACCCAGAAACTGGGCACCCCACCAAACCCGGAGCTGCAACAAATCTGACCAAACAACAACTACCCAGGCACCCAACTACATATGATCTCAAGGTCCCTCCTAATGTGATGGGAAATGGCCAAACCTGATCTATGAATTCCCACCCAAATGCAACAGCAGAACATCAGGAGGCAGATTAGCCTCCAAGAAATTACAAATAGTTGGCAAGAGTTCCTGAAGCACCATGCCCCTCCTACCGATCCAAAAGATTGAGGCACACTGGCTCAGCCTGAGCTGGGTCCCAAATTCTGTCTCATGCACCCTCTTGTGAGCTCAGAAAACTATTGAATGGCCCACAATAACCCTGGCCTTTCAACAGGGCATCCAGGGACCTGTAAGGAAAATAAAAATGTTAACCAGTCATAAACTCACATAACACTTGTAAATATGAGAACGCCATCACCCGATGCACATGACGTCACCCTCAGGAAAAGACAACTTTGCAGCCACTGATGTAGCCCCAATCCTGAAGGAATGGAGAGAGAAAACCCCATGGGGGCAACCTCCCTGTCCCAAAGCCTGCTTGACCACAGCCCAAAACTGATACTGTGTCAAGGGGAAACCATTACAATGCCGGAAAAGGCAGCCCAGCCAATCTTCCAGTAGTGCCAAATAGCACTCCAATGCCTGCACCAGGCACAAAGAGACCAGATGAGACCTATGGAGCAAAACCATCTGGCCCCTGCACTTCTAGTCCCATCTTAGAATATTGCAACTTAATTATCACCCTGTTAGGATGCAGCAGCACCGATGATGGCCCAAGGGTCATCAAGGGCCAAGGGCCCTGCCCAAGTGCCCCACCCAACCTCTAGGCAATAGTTCAGAGGCCTGAAATGCACCAAAGAACAGGACCACAGCTACAGCACAAAACAAAGCCAAATTATAAGGAGACAGGCACAGAACAGGGAAGAAACCCAGAATAGATTCCAGAATCTCCGGCATGATGGGCTGCCTGGAATCCCACTAAAGAGGTTGCTTATGCGACCAGCCCTCCACCATCTGCCATGCACGGAAATCCGGGCTGGAGTTCTCCAGACTTTGGGCCTTAAGAATAGAAAGCCAGAGCCACCAAACACCCAGCCAGTGAATTGGAAGAAAAGCAAGTGCACCAGGTATCACATAATATGCTCCACCGGAGCAGGCCAAGCACACATCAGCCCAACCCACTCCCTGAAGGACTGGAAGGACCTAATCTTCCTTCTGTACGCTGCCCTGGTGCTTGGAACAAGCGACACCCACACAGCTCTTTGGGTTTCTACTCACCAAGGCTCCTTAACCATAGCGGCATCCTATCTGGGTCCTGCCTTGCCCCCAGGACCAGCAAGCGAAAATGTTCCTCCTATGAACAAGAGAGCACATCCGCTATACTGTTCTGTAACCCAGGGACATGTCTGGCAATGAAAAGTATATTGTGCCGCAGGCATTGCAAAACAAATGACCAAACTAAAACCACGATCTTGGGGGACTTGGATGTTTGTGCATTGCCGACCTGTACAGTGGCCTGGTTATCGGATCAAAACTGGACCGTGGAATTGGTGAAGGCAGAGACCCATATGTGAACAGCAACCACAATGGGGAAAAACTCCAGAAATGTAAGATCCATAGTGAGACCTCGCTCTACCCATTCCACAGGCCACTGCTCAGTGCACCAAAGCCCCCTAAAACAAAAATAAAAACCATAGCCTTCCACTACATCTGAGTGAACCTGCTGTTCAGCCTCTAGGAGGCATTCAGAATGCCAGAAGGAGACCCCATTAAATGAGTCCAGAAAATCCTCCCAAACCTGAAGGTCCTCCCTCATCTGAGCTGATCCCTAAGCCGGCTCTGCTTTTGGAAGCTCAGGTGGAGGCGGTGGCCAGGGGTGCCTTTGCACGGCTTCGGCTAGTGCGCCAGCTGCATCCCTTTCTTGAGAAGGCAGATCTGGCCACAGTTACCCATGCCTTAGTCACGTCACGGCTGGATTACTGTAACGCGCTCTACATGGGGCTGCCCTTGAAGAATATCTGGAAACTGCAGCTAGTGCAAAACACGGCAGCTAGGGTTTTGTCCAGAGCTGCCCAGTGTGAACACATCACACCCATCTTGAAAGAGCTGCACTGGCTGCCTGTTCGTTTCCGGGTCCAATTCAAGATGCTGGTTTTGACCTTTAAAGCTCTTAACAGTTTGGGCCTGGGGTATCTGAGGGACCGCTTGCTCCCAAGGGTTGCTGCCTGCTTGACAAGGTCATCTGAGGGGGCTCTGCTCTGGGTGCCTACAATGAAGGAGGCTCGTTTGTCATGCACTCGGGACAGGGCCTTCTCTGTTGTTGCCCCTAGACTTTGGAATGCTCTCCCAGTGGCCATTCGCTCCTCAGACTCCATCACAGTTTTTAGAAAGCTTCTTAAATCTTGGCGTTTTACCCAGGCTTTTACATGACCATTTCTATGCTGCTTTTATGTGTTTTTATTCTTGTGTCTATGTGTTTTTATGCTTGTATTTTATAGTTTTTAAATTAGATGTGTTTTATATTTTTAGCTTAATATTTTAATTGTCATAGTTATTGTATGTTTTTAACTTTTGTAAACCACCTTGGGGTTGTTTTTAATGAAAGGCGGTATAGAAATTCAACAATAAAATAAATAAAATGATGTGGGGCCCTAAGTCCAATGGTGGCATCGCAGAGGCGCCGTAAAAATGCCCGGACCTGCCAGGTGCAATCACTCTGCAAGCGAAGTTCAGGTGCCCCAACAAGCACTGAAGCTGTTGACACAGATAAGCAGTCCTTTATTAGCATCCTCAGCACCTTGTCAGCCAGGAGTCTGGCACAACCTGCTACAGGATCTATCTTGATGCCACGAAAAGTGAGCTGCACCTTTGGACCCTCAGTTTTATCTTTTGCCAAAGGCACCCCCACTTCCCTACACAGCTCCATGAAGAAATCAAGTAGGAAAGAACCTTGTCCTGAGGCAGGAGGCCCAACCAGTGTGCCCTCTAACAAGGAATCCCAGATGTTGTTGACTACAACTCCTGTAATTCCCAGCCAAAGTCCATCACAGCTGGGGATGCTGGGAGTTGTTGTCAACATCTAGAATTCCCTGATAGAGGGTATGGTGGGCCCGGCCATCAAAAAATCATCTAGGGGATGTCCCATGGCACTCAGGCCCATTTACTTACACAAGGCCCATTCAAGCCAAGAGCTAAATGCCTCAAAGACTGCTCAAGAAACAGAGCAACCTATAGGCAAAGCATGGTCTACATAATAATGCCCCTGTAAGAAGAAAAAACCCAAACAGCTCAAAGTCTTCAGGATGTACCGGCAGGAGGTGAAAGGCTAATTCAATCCACATTTTGCAAAGAGCAGGCCAGCCCTGCAGCCCTGCACAGTGCACACAGCCTCATCAAAAGATGTGTAGTGTGCAGAGCAAAACATTGGAGGGATACCGTCACTAACTGATGAACCCTTGGGAAAGGAAAGATGGTAAATTAATCTAAACTCCCCAGGAGCCTTTTTGGGAACCACCCCCAGCAGCGAGATTTGCAGATTAAGCAGGGGTGGTATTGTAAAGGGGCCCAGCCAGAACTCTTCCCAGCCTAACTTGCTTGACGACAATGTCCTCCATGCCCTGTACAGACTTCAGATTCTTAGTAAAATATGGCATCCTAGGGAATATACATGGAATTTGAAAGCCTAAAGTAAAACCAGCCAACAAATAGTCTGGTTGCCTACGCAGTAGGTACCTCTCCAGCAGTCGCTGAAGAAACACAACATCATGGGACTAGGTCTCTTTTCCAGGAGTGCCAGATGTGCTGCTGGCTCCTCCCTTCCTGTTTGACCTGCATCCTTACCCCCTCTGAAGTTCCAAATTCTGGCACAGTTGGAGCTGGGGTGCTTACCCCCACAGAATCCACAGTTGTGGTGGAATTTGAAATGATTCAGGGAGAGAGGGAAGACCTAAGCCGCAACCCCCCAACACCCCCAAACCACCTCTCCGTCTCCGGATGCCCTTTCAGGTGGTGGAACCTCCGATGTCGCCCTCTGCACTTTCTGATGCTGACACTGACGCCACTGCCGGGCCACAAACTCTGATAAGTGATGAGGAGATCCTATCTCGCCACTGCATGAGAAAGAAAAGGATAGAGTTTGGGGCAGGCCAGGAGCAGCAAGCCCAAGCCCCACCCCCCTACGGCCCTCCAGCCAGTGGCTAGCCAAGCATGCCCCATGCCTTTTCTAAGGCCAGGTTAAAGAAGCCGCCCTCTAGACACACTGGAAAGGATCTGACCATTCAGTCATGTTTCCCTGGCATTTCCTTTCCCTCCTCCTGTCTCAGTTACTCTGAGTGTGTGCTGAGTGCGTGTTTAGTTCAGTTCTGTAGTATGACTCAGATTCATGTCCAGAATCCCTGAGCATATCAGAGTCTTCACAGACACGCCTACATCCATTCACAGAACTGAGAAGGGTTGTGGTTAGGGTGAATTGGAGGGGTGGGGAAAGAACCCAAGTTCAAATCTCCTTTTCAGCCATGAAGCTAACCAGGCAACCTTACTGAAGGCTGGCAGGGATACTAATAGGTGGTAATTAAGGAGTGCACAAACAGGTTCAGAGGCCCTTTTATGGACCTCTGAACCAATTCAAAAGTCTGGCGGTTTGGCCAGTTCAAAGGTGGAGTGGGATAGCTTTAAGGAACGGGGAGGGTACTCTTACCCACCCACTCCACCGCGTTTCCCCCACCGGTGCTGTGGTTTAAAATGGTGCCGCAGGGCGGCAGAGTACCTCCTTGCCGTCCTGGTGTACACCTCAATGCTTCTCTATGGGGGAAAACCTTAAAGACGCGTAAACTTCAACAATTCCCCAAAAATTAGCCCTCTGCCCCATCACTCTGAAATTGGGGTGGTAGCCTTCACCCATTAGGCACTACCACCCCACCCCACTATTTTGCCCCTGGGACCCATTTTTCCTTCCCGAATAGATTCGGATTCGGATTTAATCCAAATCCGAACCGAATCAGTGGTGATTCGGGTGGCCCAGATTCGGGCACAGAACAGATCGGGGGTGATTCGGTTCAGGTCCCGAACCAAATCACTGAAAACCCGAATTGCACACCCCTAGTGCGCATGAGCACAATATGCACACATGCCCAATGTGCGCATGCACACCGGGCACTTCTGGGTACTTCCAGTCTGATGCGCACCGAGGTGGCAAGCAAGTATGCTGCTGCCCGTGGGACTGTTTTAAATCACAACACTGACAGGGGAAACATAGTGGCGGGGTCAGAGCACCCTCCCCAGTCCTTAAAGCTATCCCCCCACCTTTGAATTGGCAGTTGCCGGTCCCATGCACATCCCTAGTAGTAATCAGCCTTGCCTTTATAATGCAGGATCAACTGCCCAAGGCTTTAGATTTGCAAATGAAGTTGCAGTGTGAAGACTACAGAAAAGCATAAAATAAAATGAAATTTTATTTATGGGGGGGGGGCACTGACTGACTGGTAGGTGGGAAATGGATTCATATTTGCCTCTGACCTTGGAAGCTTCCTGATTGTTCTTTTAAGTTACTCTGAATATTCCTGTTTCTTATAACCAGCTCTACTACATTTCCAACACTAGCTCTTTTAAGCCCTCTCTTGATCTGCAGCAACATGCATTGCTCCAGTAACTCTCTGGTTTCAGAGAAACTAGGTAATTAAAAAATTAAACTATCCCCAGTTCCTCCATAACTCTCTGGTTTCAATGGGGCCAGTTAATTAAATCATTAAAAACAAATTTTTAACCTTTCCCCCAACCCCCATCCTATGGGGATTTATGCCAGAAAGGTTAAACATTTGTTTAAATTCACTTGCTTGCCCATTTCTTTCATGGATTGGGTGGTAGGGAGCACCCATCATACCCTACCCCTTGCTCCATTTTGGTGTCCCTAGGAGCTACCCATGGGGAGCAATGGGGTGTTTTGTGTTTCCCCATTGTTCCTTACTGACTGAAACACTCATGCACATCTTGTTATTGCAACGATGGGGCAGAGTGGCTCCAGTGCTGAGATCACCAAGTGGGCAGGGTTGGCCAGGGTGGATGGAGTGGCGTATTGCAAGTCACCTCAGGTGGTGACTTGAAGTGACTTGAAGAGGTGACAAGCCAGCTCTACCCTTATTCTCTCTAGACTAGGGATTCTCAAAGTTGGGTTGCCAGATGTTATTGGACTTCAGCTCCCATAATCCCTAACCAAAAGCCACTGGGAATGGGGATTATGGGAGTTGAAGTCCAATAACATCTGGGGACCCCACTAGTCATACAATCTGAGCTGTTCATTTTGAGCCCCCAACATTCTTCTTAATGAAATCTTCTTTCATTATCCCCACATTTCAATAATTATGTAGCACTAAGTGGCAGTGACATCACTGAATCTGCCATGACAGCATTATGTGTCTTTCAGGAGGAAGCAGCCTTTACTAACTTCATTACTGTGAGCTGTGCAATAAGCCATGCCTTAAAAAATGGTCTCTGCTTTGCAGCTGGCCTTTCTGAGGGCTGTGGGCCCTCAGCAACTGCCCACTAGTGCTGGTCCTCTGTCTGCTAATGCTTTAGATATACCTGAGAAAGGCAAAGTGATCTGCTTAAAAAATTATAGAAGTGCATGATTTCACTGGAAACTTTTGAAAGTATCAGAAGCCATTTCTTTACTGGAAAATTTTGAATAAAGTGGAAGGCATTTGCAATATGCAGAACTGTACTGTGCCAGTTCAGCAATAATCCACAAGTAATGCATCATTTAATTTTTACAAGGCAGTTAATGTAGCACTTTGTCCCAAACATTCATTGCCCCTTTATTTGCTGTCAAGTTACACTTTAGCAAAGACAAAAATGTAAATTGCTAAAGTGGGAAGAGAAAGAGAAGTTAAGGGGGAATAATGGATAGTGAAATTGTTTTTCTTAATGCACTCCTGGACAAATGTTTTCTGTTATTCCCTTTAGTTCTCAGTGTCCTGATTTGGGCATCAATCCCAAGCTTCTTCTTTTTTCATATGTGGTGATAGTTATTTGATTAAAAGCTTCTCATTTTTATTGACTTTCATGAACAGAGCTTTAATTCACTTGACAAGTAATTTAATCTATGTGATAACTTGTTTTGCACATCTGTTTATTTACTTACTTACTTACATTTATATCCCGCTCTTCCTCCAAGGAGCCCAGAATGGTGTACTACATACTTAGGTTTCTCCTCACAACAACCCTGTGGTAGGTTAGGATGAGAGAGAAGTGACTGCCCCAGAGTCACCCAGCTAGTTTCATGGCTGAATGGGGATTTGAACTTGGGTCTCCCTGGTCCTAGTCCAGCAATCTAACCACTACACCACACTGGCTAAGCCCTCTCTCCCCACAGAACCCTCCTAGGCACGGATCGTGCCTAGAGCCTCTTGGTCTTCTATTCTGACCTTTAACAGTCTGTTTGGCTAATGGTGTAATTAGTGGATTATGGTCACCTGTACATTCCATGGTGCAAGAAGAAGGCATAGAGGAGGTGCTACCTTGCTACAAACCACACTGCACACAATAAATGTATTGTGAGATTTGAAGTCAACTGTGTTTATAGGTTTAAAAATGTAGAAGGATAATATGACAACAAGGGTTCTTTGCTCCTTTTGTTACTCATTATCCTTAATTTCCTAAGAATGTTGTAAACTATAAACTCAAGGATAAGCCTTAATCATTCTTATGTATGAAACTTGCAGCTGTTTTCCTGTTTGTATAGAAGAATTGGACAGACAGAGCATAAGAGTAAATAGTCCACTGCACAGTATTCTTTGTCTTGAGAGTGGAGATCAAAACAATGCGTAACTAGAATAAAGGCCACCTCTTAAAGGCCAACCAAGAATGATGCACAAGGAAAATACACAGGCAAGCCAAGGTGATGCTCACAGTGTGCCCATGATGATACATCAAGTTCATCTGGCACTGGAAATGATAACATCTGAAGTTATCTTTTCAGAATATTGGCCAAAGAGAAATAGATGTCTAATGCACTTTTATTCTTATCCTTCTGAATTTTGGTGCAACTTCAGGTAATGGCTGGAATGATTTTAGTATCCTCCTCTAATAGAATTTTTAAAATAATTTGATCATTGAGATAGTACTACAAGCAGAAGACTTACCAGTAGAGAGACGGGGGCGGGAATAGTCACAAGGGCTCTGCCTGTCTAAAAATAAATAGCCACACATATAAGGAGAAAGGAATATCCAATGTTTAAAATTCAGAATGAAACAAACAGAGGTTACAATCTGTCTGTGTTATTTTCAGTTGACCTAGATATTTGCCAAAAATCAAAGCACCTTTTCAACTTTTGAACCATTTCAAATCCAATTAACTTATGAAAAGGCAATGTTTACATATCAAATGGATATTTCTCACATTGTCAGAAGCCTTTTAAAGATGTTTTATAGTAGCAAGTATTATCAACTTGAAACACCAACCTCCTGGTGTTTATTTCACACACTCAGTCTGTGTATTCTCTGAATACCATTTCTTTCTCTCTGTACAAGTTGCAAGCAAATTTTAATACAAGGTTAGTAAGAGCCCCTGGTGGCACAGTGGTAAAACTGCTGCCCTGTAACCAGAAGGTTACAAGTTCGATCCTGACCAGGGGCTCAAGGTTGACTCAGCCTTCCATCCTTCCGAGGTCGGTAAAATGAGTACCCAGAATGTTGGGGGCAATATGCTAAATCATTGTAAACCACTTAGAGAGCTCCGGCTATAGAGCGGTATATAAATGTAAGTGCTATTGCTATTGCTATTGCTATTTGTTTCTATGTTTCCCAAAGCATCTGATATTGTTCTACAACCAAACTGGGGTGCCACCACACCCCATTTATTAGGAGAAGAGGGAACCAATGCAGGCAGTCTGTTCAGTTTAGATTTGGGACTCTAAAAGCTTATTTCTAGTCATGAATAGTGAGATGATGTACTTTTTAGTTTTAAAGCTGAGTTAGGTATGTTTGAGAAGTGTTGTGTATCAGAAGTTTTATTCTAGCAGGGAAGACCATTTTTACCAAATATCTTTTCCTTTGAGGAGTTGTAGATGGACACAATGGTAGAAGAATGAGAGTATTATTTCATTTTAGCATTTTATTTGGGGTGTAACACCTTGTCACCAGTTAAATGAGGCACCCTGTTCTCTTTCCCCTCCCCTTCAAAAGGAAAGGAAGTAGAACAGGAGGCCTGGATTCTCACTTCTTGTGGTGTGCTATCTCCTCCCAAGATCCCCTAAATTGTGAGGGTCAGTGACATGACTCTTACATCACTTCTGGAGCTGGGCATTCCTGGGATGTTTTGCCCGCTTGTGCAACAATGCACATGTAGAGGGCCTGGGCGAGTTGCCTGTAGGCCTCTGTCATATCTCCATAGTCCCTCCTTAGGCATGTGCTTCATTAGTTAGGATGTCGGTCTCTGAGTCTGGGTCTACTTCTTGATTGCTTTTCAAGCATGTACACAATAGATCTTGAGTCTGGCAGCATCCAACTTGTCCTGTTTGCTATCCCATAAATGTTTATAAGTGCTTTCCAAGGGCCAATGCATGCAAAATACTCTTCCTGGAGCATCAGCAGAACCTAGCTATAGTCAGTGCTGCTTTTGTAAGCTCCAGCAGCATGTAGGTGTAGGATACAATGGCCTCACTCACACATAACACAAAACCACAGTTAAACAGAGCAGAGGTTTGAATTCGTGAATGTCCAAATGTGTGCAACTGCAGTTTCGCGGCAAAAGTGACATGAGGTTTGCATTGCCAAACTCCAATTTGAATCTTTGGTTTGTAGTGAGTTTCGCTGCCATAACTAGGCGTGTGCCCAAAAGCGGCTGGCCCAGTTCAGTTCGAGTCCAAACCAGACCCAAACCGGACTGGACCAGTTTGGCTTTGCCCCCACATCGAACCTCCCAGTTCAGTTCAGTTCAGTTCAGGGGGGTTCACGAGCCATTTTGAGTAAAAAAATTTATAGTACTTACCCCCTCCTGGGGGACTTCTCCAAGGCCATGGGAGTCCATGGAGTTTCTCCCTCCCCCGCTGGCCTTCCTTATGCCCAAAACCACCCAGTTTGGATGTTCTTTGGCCCATTCTGGGCCTTTCCCCCTTATGGTGCCCATTTTGGAGGACACCACACATGCGCAATAGGCCTCTGCATGGCCTGGGTCATGACCTGGCCACAGAGGGGCCCATTGCACATTCACAGCAGCCTCCAAAATGGCCATCACAATGGGAGAAAAGACGAGAAAGGGCCAAAGAATACCCGAAGGAAGGCCAGCAGGGGAGGGAGAACCTCCACAGACACACACACACAGAGACACCCCGCGGCCTTGGAGAAGCTCCTCAGAAGGGGTAAGTTATTTTTAAAAATAACTCAAAATGGCTCGCTACTCAGCACCACCCCAAATAGCTTGAGGGGGAGGGGTTGGTCCGGGGTTGAGCTCAACTGGAAGTGATTCAGCTTGACCCTGAGCCTTGAAACTGAACTGGTTCAACATAGAACCGGTTTGCATATCCCTAGCTATAACCTGAGGTGTCAGCGTTACATCTAAATGCAGACACCACCATAACCACGATTTCCTGCCATTTCTGGAACCACAAGCATAGATAGGGAGGCACAGACCCACCCAGGATCGTACTTGTTCCATTCCTACAATGCTTAACACTGGCCACCTCTCAAAGCACTTGCCCTGCCCCCCCATCTCCAATCCAACAGAGCAGTTGCCTGGCAACAGGGCCGCCGCTACATCCCATCCCAAGCTTGTCAGCCTATCACATAACAAATTCATATGGGGCATGCACTCTTCCCAATTTGTCCCTTATGGCAAGATGGGCACTGCACGCTTTGCTCTCTGACAATGAAGTAACAAAGATGTATGTTCACAATGCACAATCACAATGCACTCAAGGTGGCAACATAAGCAGGGCAACCCCATCAGAGAGCTGGGACAGCAACATATGACAGGGTGGCATCGGGTTTAAAGGGCAGCCGCAACCAGGAATTCTTGAATGGTTCTGCTCTATTTTTTGCACAGTGATGTTGGGGAAGGGGTGCCTAGTCCCTTTCCCTTGGGGGAACATGTGCGTTCCCTAGGCTTACTCATGAGAAGAGCTAGGCAACAGGATCAGCATTGCCCCAGTGAAGGGAGCAATTCCTCACCTGTGATTATGATGTTCCTGAGTGGACTATTCACTCATGAGAGTGTAAAGACATGGGGATGCCCCTTCATAATTCATGAGAAGAGCCATCTGTGGAGACAGGGGTGTTGAGCTGAATCGCTAATAATGTGTGATGGCATCCCTTTTCCCATGGACCACTCTCTCACAAAAGTGTCAGGCCATGGAGACACACACAAGGATTGGATGGCAGATGCCACCCAGCCAGGTTGCTCTATACAAGCAAGGCACAGGGATGGGTACCCCAGCAATAGCTCTCCCTATCTTGGTGACTGCTGTGAAGAAGCTATCAAAGTATGCCCTCTGCCAGCCCATCTGCCCATTTGAACATGTTGATCTTTATTTTTGGCCAGAACAGTGACCCCACTCTCCTGGGGTCACTGGAAATCAGGGCTCCCATCTCCTGTGATTCCCAGTGGTGGCAGATCTGCATATGGAGCAACACCAGTTTGAATGAGTGTAAAGATCTGTCCCTGGTCCTAGGTATTTCTCCAGTCTGCCCACTTGGCTATGCCCAGACATATGGAATGTTGAAATCTCCTTTGGGTGCGTGAAAGGCTTCGCTGGAGAGAAGGGAGTCAAAAGTTCTATCATTAACCAGAGAGAACATGGGGCCCACACAAGCAAGGGGCCTTTTTTTTTTTTAGCTCAGTTCATGAATGCACAGTCTGAAGGAAGACGGAAGGTTGGTGAGCCCAAGGTCCTCCACAGTAGACTGACCCTCTCATGAGAGTGCTAGTCCCCTGGTGGCATTCCACCACGGGTTGCAGGAGTGTGGTTTGTTCTCCATAGACTCCTTTGCTGGGGTGAGCCATCGCAAGAGCATCCTTGGTCACAGCAGACCAGACCCCAGGATCCTTTGCCCTCCCTTGTATACATATCCCCTCCTAGGTATTCATCATGTTCACTTCTCTTTCCTGAGTAACAAAAAAACAGTGCCCCCCAAGATCTCCCCTACCAGAAATTGTGCTGGTGCAGAGTGATTTTGTTGCAGGGCTCTTATGAGGCCAGCGGTGCAATCGCTGTTAGAAGGGTTTGCATGGCATGGCATTTAAAGGGATTTAAATGCCTTTTCCCTACCAAGGGCAGGTGGACAATTCCAAAAAGGCATGATCGTGCCCAGCACCGCCTCCCCTCAAAGACTATGGCCAATGGCTGCCACCTTGGACATGTGCTGATGCCTTGCCCATAGTCTGGCAACATGAGCGCTACACAGCTTGCTAGGATGTGGCTTCGGTGGACCAGGAAGAGGGAAGGGTTCCCCTGCCCTGAAAATGGAGATTGCTGGGCTGCAGTTGAACAGACAATGCGATTCATGGTTTAAAATATTAATTGAGGGGTTAGAAACCTCCGGTTTCACGTTATGTGAAGAACTGCTGTCTTCCTAAAGCCCCCATTTATTCTGACTTCCAGTTTGAACTGACTGGAATATTTTACATGGAAATTTTCCTCCTGAGCTCAAGTGGTTTTGGGGTGATATTGTAATTACTGGATTTCCTTGGTTTGCAGGGTGGCATTTTCTGATAGATGTCAATGGGAACCAATGTTGCTAATCCAAAGAGCAATTTACCAAAATCTTACATTGTTGAGGCCAGATGCAATAAAAGCAAAAGGCTATGATTACAGTATTTGCCTCTTGACCTTTCCCCAGGAATCTTCAAGTTGTGTGTGACTCAAAAGACTGTTATCTCTGTGGAACAAATGATGGGGTGCTTCTGGCCAAATGCAGGCTTTCATTTCAGTTTAAAAGATATCTTTACTCACAGGTAACTTGTTGTTCCTACCAAAATGAACAGCTGCAGCAAGAAATGAATGAACACTGGTATTCTTATAGTAGCATCCAATATGAGGCATATAAGAAAAGCTAAACTCCAGTGAAGTCCAGGGCTGCGGCTGGGGGACCAGAGAAAGAGCCACAGGTGCAGCTGGTTCCCACTCTTCTCTGCCCATCTTCCTGACTCTCTCTTATCTTGCTTTGCCCTACCTCAGCATTGACCCTAGATGCCTGGGCTGGCCTACACACCTGGGGTTCATGCTGTGGCAGGGTGAGGTGAAAGAGGGAGAGGGGCAGCCAGAATGGAGCAAGAAGAGTGAGAATGATCTGCACCTGAAGCTCATTCTCCAGCGTCTCAGCCCCACCCCTATAGGCTGCCAGTGTAAAACTCCTGTGCTGCTTGAAGTAATATGTGATCCACTGGAACAGATGGTTTACTTTGTTTTGAAAATGAGAAGATAGAGCTGAAGCCTGACTAGGAGGGAGGGGTGTGCAGAACCGGTTTGAATCAAGCTGAAAAATCCAAGGTATGTGAAAGCTGCTGGTGAAAGAAGCACACTTTGCACAATCTCAAGGCTACTCTTGTCTTTAATACTACACCATATGTTCCAGACATAAGCCTCTGCACTCAAAATAGACTTTTAAAGTTCTAGAGACTCCCTGTTTCCAATTAAGTCATGACAATAGTTTACGACAATGACCAGTATAGAGGTTTGCCCATGTGCAGCTGGCTAAGCAGCGGACAAGTTATTTCTGAGTAGCCACATGGTACAAGTGTCCCCCATCCCTTCATGCCACTGCCTCCAGTTCTGTGTCTTGGAAGAGCTTTGCACTAAGTTAAGATGAAGGTGCCAGTTGCAAGCATTGTCACGCTGGCACTTCATCTTCTGTCCACTATGGATGCCATGTGTTGCGCAGGGTTGCTGTGTTGCACTTGTACAGCAGTTGTTCTCAGCCCCAGAGATTGATTAGCTAATATTTCAGCTTCTAGCACAAAACCTTTGATTTGTATTTTAACTCTGAACTTTCAGAAAGAACTGACTGAAAGTTCTTAATCGCAATCAGGTTGTGGGCTCCTACTACCATCAGCAGCAATGCAAGACGTGCCTGTTGGGGGAAATTTCGTAGGTATGGTTTCATTTTATCAAAACAGAAATCCTGATCAAGTGAAAATCTTCATAGTACTGGAACAAAATGTTCCATTTTAATGAAACATATTTTTCTTCATACATTTAAATAGAGCAGAAGGAAAGAATTCAGATGGAAGCAAATAATGTTAACTGGATATAACAAAACAATCAAGTTGAGGTAGGGCAGCCTACATAAGGTCAAAGAGCCTAATCTACTTAATCTGAGTGTTCTGATGTTGATTGACATGAACGATGGTGGGTGTATAAACATTTGAGGTGCAAGTGGGCTAACTTGTGAACCGCCTAACTGATCTGAACCAAATTTGCTACAGCTGTAGGGACACACATGGAAGCCTCAATGGCTCAGATCGTGATGATGTCATCCACCCTGATTCAAGATGGCAGATGTGTGAACATTTAAGGCTGAAGTGGGCTAACATGTGAGGATGATCATTATCAATGAAAGATTCTAGTGAAAGAAAAGTAGGCAGATTAGTTCCTACCAAAGGAACATGTTTGGTAAATGCTAGTGCAGGGGCTCCAATTAAGATCAGAATCATGGTGGGGATGAAGATTTAAATCTCCCTTTTCCCGCATGCTGTGATTCTGATCTGGATACCTCCATGGCTATTTCATTACCTTTTAAAAAGTGGAAAGCTAAACAACATGTGTCTTAAAGTATCATATAATTTGCCCTCACTTGCAAGTATGTACATATGTATATAGGTTGCATCTTTATGCTTCATACCAAGGTTGAGCTAAAAACCACAACTATTGAATAGCAGTAAAATAAAGACACTGTAGGTGACATTGTGTGTGTAATAAAAATTCTTCAATTTTTCTTACTTCCATGGCTGACATCTAGACTAATGAAACATGTCTGCAGCTTGTATTGCAGACTAGTGATGCATTCAGCAAACATATTTGCACTTACGCAAAAAGATGCACAACTTCTGGTACACCTAATGTGTTTTATGGGAACCCATGGCTTCATGCATCTATAAGATTTTCTTGCACTAATGCAACTTTGTTAATTGTGCAAGCACTTTGTTAGTCTGGATGTCAGCCAGTGTGAGCATTTCTCTCCACCGCCCCCTCTTACCTTTAAAGAAATGCTTATCACGCTATCAGAATACTACACCAGGTGTTGTGATCCCTGCCTAAGTTTATCCAGTTATAGTGTGTAATGAATTCTAACAATTCTGTAACTGGATATTTCAGGGCTTTATTGATCTCCAAAATAACAAGATGGTTAATTAAAATCACACAAAGTATAAATTTGGTCAGTTGCAGTTTTCCCTCATATATGTGCATACAGAAAGAGAAATAATGAGGTCATGCACGTGACCATTTGTAACCTGCAGGGAGGGCATGGGGTGAAGCCACGACAAAACTTACCTCCGCTGCCCCCCGCCGCCCCGCAGAAGACTAGTCTTCTTGTGTGCGTTGCACAGCGTGCGTGCCCACATGATCCATGCTGATCCCGGTAGTGCGGAGCTCTGGAGGCTGGAAAAACGAGTCCCCGCCTCCAGATATGGTACATTCAGGAATTTCCCCCTCGGTTCTTTGATTAGATTCAAATCTAATCAAAGTTTAGATTTTTGGTGTCTTCATTACACACCTTCATTTCTTCTGTTCATTTTGACCCCACTGCTTTGTAGGTGGGGGTGGGGAATTAGTGGCATCCCATGTGCCAACTACCCCCCAAACCACAAGCCACTGGGTACTCAGTTTATATTTTAGGAATTTTTGAGGTGTTTAGACTCATTTATGTGTAATGAATCTTCATAGGGATTCATTATGAGGAAAGGTTATTAGACACCAAAGAGTCTAAACAGTAGTACCTCACTGCCTTGTGGGTGGGAGAGGGGGTATAGTTGGCACTGTCTAAAGACAGTAAAAATGAATAGAAGAAATGAAGGTGTGTAATGAATCCTCATAGGGATTCATTGAGGAAAAGTAATGATGCACCAAAGAATCCAAAAACTTGAAAAATAATGAACACACATTTTGCTCCATAACTCCTCTTCTACAAGGGCAAGAGCTTAGCTTTTTTCTTTTCTTTTCTTTTAAATGAAAGCTGGGGATCTGGGGAAAATGACAGGAGGAATCCAAATCTCGAATTGATTTGAATCAAATCTGGCGCAATTCGATTTGGACCTGAATCTAGCCAATGGATCACAGGGGTGATTTGTTCTGTCGCCAAATCACCCAAATCAGCTAGATTTGGGTACAAATCAATTAGTACCCAAATCAATTTTCACATCCCTACTGGTTATCCCAGAACCCTTGAGAAGTCCATAATGCTGCGAAAAGTTGAAGGAAAGAGAAGAAAAGGATGACCAGCAGAAAGGTGGATGGACTTGATTATGACAGCAGTGAATGCACCACTGAGAGACCTTAAAGGCCAAGCTGAAGACAAATAATCTTGGAGAGAATCTATCTATGTGGTCTCTAAGAGTTGACACCAACTTGACGGCACTTAATCAATCAATCACTGGTTATTTACCTTTAAAACCCTGAATGACTTCGGTCTGGGTTACCTGAGGGAGCATCCAGCCAAGTCCCCACCTCATTTAGCCAGCCTATGCAGGAGGATGCCAAAAATCCGAGCCAGCCACAAGCAGTTTCCACAGCAAGTAGGAAGTAGACACACCAGAACTTCCAATTAGTGACTCAAGGATCAGAATTGGGGCCTGTCAAAAGTGTGTGAAGAGACAGTTCCATCATTTAGGTACCACCAGAGAAAAGGCCAGTAACCAACTTCCCAGCTTCAAAATCTGGAGTCACTCAGAAAAGGACTTTCTGAAGATCTTAAATTAATGAACAGATACATGAGGGGAAGATCCACAGGTAGTACATAACTGGTGCACAAATGCAGTGTAAACCTATAAAATTAATTTCTGTAATTTATTTTGGATTTTTTTCAAGTTACCCCCCTTTAAAAAAAAGTTACTGGGGGGGAGTCATCTATTCTTTTTTTTAAAAAGTTACCCAATGAATATTTTTGCCAATTACCTATATTTTAGCTGCCATATCTGATAAACTGTTCTACTCTGCTAAAAAAGCTTCTGTCTCCTATTTTTTGTTCTGGAAGTTGTCATGAAACCTGTGGTTCATCTTCTTATGAGATCTGTTTGTGGGAGTAAAGGTGGGCGGAATCTGTTGGCGGAGAATCATTTTCCAGTACTTTCACCACTAAGTGGAAGAAGCCACTGAAATAGAAACGAAAGAGAAAATGGAATATAAAATAGAAACATAACAATAAGCCAAATCTCATATGAGCATATGCCCCACATTTCTCCTGTAAGTTCCAAGAAGAAAGAAATAGGCAAGGCATGTTAGTGCAATATGAATCAAGTTTAGTACTTTCACTGATATTAATAATGTTTTATAAACATTGAGTCTGCCACTGTTACATACTCTTTTGCGAACATCTGTTGTCTCACTTTATATACTATCGGATTTCTGAAATTGTTTCTTCAGGGTAGTTATTAACAACTAGTCATTAAGCCCGTTACATTAACGGGTGCTAGAAGAGTTGTGGAGAATTGTTTGCAAGAACAGTCTTTCTTCAAGGGTTCCTTCCTTCCTTCCTTCCTTCCTTCCTTCCTTCCTTTTCACCCTCCTTTCCTTCCTTCTTTCTTTTTTCTTTCTCTCTCTCCCTCTTTCCTTCCTTCCTTCTCTCTCCCTCTCCCTCTCTCTCCTTTCCTTCCTTCCTTTCTTCTCCCTCTTCTCCCTCCCTCCCTTCTTTCTTTTTTATTTCTCTCTTTCCCTCTTTCCTTCCTTCCTTCTTTCTCTCTCTATCTCTCTTTCTCCCTCTCCTTCCTTCCTTCCTTCCTTCTTTCCTTCCTTCCTTCCTGCCTTTCCCCTCTTCTGTGCGGAATGGAGCCTCCATGTCCTGGGGCATTTTGTTTGCCTCCCACGGGCGTGCATGGAGGGGCTCCGGGAGAGGAAGGCCCAGTGAGGGAAGAGAGAGCATTGGTGGCAACCGCAAATAATGGCTAGCTGGTAGCCTGAATGTGTGGATGTGTGTGTCTGTGTCTCAGAGAGATGGAGAACATGCATTGCACACACACCCTCCTCAGCAGCACCCCCATTATCCTTAATTCCCTGTGGCTAGCAGCTTGGCCGTTATGTCCCTATCAAGAGGCATGGGAGAGAGACACACACACAAACACACCCTTTCCAGGGCTGCCCTGACACATCTTCTGGACTGGCCATGCTTGGTGCAGCAGGGGTGGGTGGGCATGCAAGGCAAAAGGCGGGGTGGTGGGAGAGAGGAGGGTGGGGAAGAAGGAGGGCAGCAGGGCGGGGACAGCAGGGCGGGAGCAGCAGCCAGAGAGAGCTCGACCCAGCCAGGGCAGGTGTGCCAGAGAGGCCTGAGTGGTGCCTTGCCCTCGTGTGCCAAGGTGGGATGGGCGGGGGGAGCAGCAGCAGCAGCAGCTGCGGACCTGGGGCCGCGTGGGCTCCTGGTCGGGCAGGGCCTGGCCCTTCGGCCCTCGCACCTACTACTCACCGACCCCGCCAGCAGGCCAGCTCCTCTCTCTCTCTTGCGTGCGTGAGCAGGGGGCGGCAGCGGCGTCTGAGGCGAGGATGCCTCGCACTCGCCTGCTTGACAGCTCTATCGGCCCGCCCGAGCGGCTCCTGAGCCAGCCCCTCCGTGTGTGTGTGTGTGGCGGTGAAAGGTGACACGGGGCAGGGCAGGGGCCACTCCCCTCTTCCTCAGGGAATCCCCCAGTCCTCTCAGGCACGCTCGGGGCTCAGCTCCCTCTCCCTCCCCCTCTGGTGCACACTCCCCCCCCTCCTCCTCCACCACCCGGTGCTCTTTCGCCCCCTCGCCTTCCTTTCCCGCCCACCCGGCGGGCTCCCTCCTCCATCTTTCCCTCCCTCCCTGCCTGCCCTTCCTCCGGAGTCCGGGCGCTGCTGCTGCCGCTGCCGCCGCCACCTGAGGGGAGCCGATGGGGAAGGGAGGAGGGAGCACGCGCTGCCCAGCAGGTGGCGTCTGAGGAGGGCAAGGTGGGACGATGGAGGCAGGCAGAGAGGGCTGGGCCGAGTACCGGCAGGCGCCGTCCGCCATGTTGGCCAGGTGGAGGAGCCGGCTGCCATGTTGGCCGCTTGTCCTCGGCCTGGCCGCCCAGTGGCGGCTGCTTCTCCTCGGCCTGCCGCTGCTCCTCCCCCCACCCAGCGTCGGCGGTGGCCGCTTCTCCTCGGCCCGCTGCTTCTCCTCCACCCGACCAACATGGCGGCCGGCGCCTACGTCTGTGTCTCCCTCACCATGTTCTACACACGCACACCACGCATGCGCAGAACACTCGAAAAAGACACGGACGCAGACACCAAGCATCTTATTATATAGGATTAACAATCTTTTGTTTAAACCAGGAGTGAATCCTGGGATGTTCTAGTCACATATTCTTTGCTCTCTAAGGCCATACATGATAATTCATATAATATGAACCTAAAACTATTGTCTCTTCTTTGGTATAGGTGAACCATGGACGTGTGTACATATGGAATATCCTCCTCACCAGGATATCTTATATAAAAGAACATTGGTTCTTTTCAGATTTCAGAACACTTCAGATTTTGATTATAAAAAGTGGCAAGGGTTTTGTGTATTTGGTTTTGTTTGTTTTGTTTTGTTTGTAGAAAGAACTATAGATCATGTTCCAGACCAAAAAATTCCATTTGAAGCCAGGAGAGGCCAGCATATAAGTATTCAGTTTTCACCTGGGTTAGTATGCATACACCAAACTGCCTCCCATTTCTTTGGGGCCTGGAATAAACACAGAAGAAACAGTGAGTGGCTTGAATTAAGAGCCACAGCTTTATTACTTACATTAACTGATTTGCAACATATAAAATAGTTAGTGACTAACTTCTCCCCTCCCAGTGAATGCATGTATCTACTACTCAGAAGAAAGTCTAAAAGATAACTGTCCACTCCTCCTTGCCCAAGTGGGACAATTCTGCTTCTTATTTATTTATTTATTTAACGCATCTCTCTCTCTCTCTCTCTCTCACTCCATAAAGATCTCAGGGCAATTTGCAATTTAAACAAACAGCAACAAAAACTTAAATATTATATAAAACAGATTAAGATTACCATAAATAAAACTTTAAAACTTTAAAAACATCATAAATGAAAAGCCTGATGAAAAAGGAGTGTTTTCAAAGATTGTTTTAAAGCAACCAGGGATGGGGAGATTCTGATTTCATTTGGGAGCAGTGGAGGATGGTGCGGTTCAAGGTCAACCTTGTGGTTCAAGGCCGAGCCTTTGAACTGACTGATTTGAGTTCAAACCAGCTTGATTTTGAGCCAGTTCACACACCCCTAGCACATAGCACCGAATCTCCTGGTGATCTCTCTCAGTTGTTTAATGTAAATGCTAAAAAGCATTGGAGATAGAAGGAGCTTCATGGGATTCCATATAATAGCTCTTGCTTTGAAGAGCAACAATCTCCAAATGAAACCATCTGGAATCTACTCAAGAGGTAGGAGCAGAACCCCTGCAAAGCAGTGCTTCCTTCCCCCAACCCCCTTAGGTGGTCCAGAAAGATACCATGGTTGATGTTATCAAAAACCACCAAGGGATTCAAGAGGACAAACAGGGTCACACTCCCTCCATTGCTTCGCAATTGGACATCATCCATCAGGCCGACCAAGGCTGTCTGCATCCCACAGCCCTCCCAGAAGCCAGTTTGAAATGTGTCTTGATAATCTTCTTCCAAGACTGACTGGAGTGGCGAAGCCACCACCCTCTCAATCACCGTGCCCAACCATGCAAGACTGGAGTCAGGGATCCAATATAATAATATTAATATTAATATTAATAACAATAACAACAACAACAATAAAATTCTGGCATCCCAGGTCCTTGGGAAGGACTCGATGTCAGGATAAAACAAACCAGTCAATAACACTTGTCTGACTGTGTAAACAAGAAATAATAAATAAAACCACTCCATGGTCAATATTTGCACAATATAAGTGGAAAATCAGACATCAGCAAGACCTGGCAATGGCTTAAAAATGGCAACTTGAAGAAAGAAACAGAGGGTTTAATACTGGCTTCACAAGAACAGGCACTAAGAACAAATGCAATAAGAGCAAAAGTCAAAAAATCAACAACAAAAAGCAAGTGCCGCCTTTGTAAAGAAGCAGATGAAACCGTGGACCACCTAATCAGCTGTTGTAAAAAGATCACACAGACTGACTACAAACAAAGGCATGACAAAGTAGCAGGGATGATACACTGGAACATCTGCAAAAAATACAAGCTACTTGTAGCCAAAAATTGGTGGGACCATCAAATTGAAAAAGTTGAAGAAAATGATGATGTAAAAATATTATGGGACTTCCGACTACAGACAGACAAACATCTCCACACAATACACCAGATATCACTGTAGTCGAGAAGAAAGAAAAACAAGTCAAAATAATTGACATAGCAATACCAGGGGATAGCAGAATAGAAGAAAAAGAAATAGAAAAAATCACAAAATACAAAGATCTACAAATTGAAACTGAAAGGCTGTGGCAGAAAAAGACAAAAATAATCCCAGTGGTAATTGGCACCCTGGGTGCAGTTCCAAAAGACCTTGAAGAGCACCTCAACACCATAGGGGCCACAGAAATCACCATCAGCCAATTACAAAAAGCAGCTTTACTGGGAACAGCCTATATTCTGCGACGATATCGATAACAACAGCAACAACATTGACAATAAAATTCTGGCATCCCAGGTCCTTGGGAAGGACTCGATGTCTGGATAAAACAAACCAGTCAATAACACCTGTCTGACTGTGTAAAATAATATATTATAATAATGCCCCAGTGAGGCACTACCTTGGCGTGGTTGTGGGGCTTGCGTGCTCCAAGGAAGATAAGAGCTATGCCAGAGGTCCAACCATACTGGACAGGACTCACCAGAGGAGCCAGACAAAGAGTGCCTCTCCCATCAACAATATGGTGAGACGTAACTTTAATAAATCTATACCGGATTGGTCGGCACACGGGTCAACAAGGACCGCGCCAGGTGCTGGAGTCCCTAGACATCTGGTGGCAAGTGGGCAACAGGACTCATGATCTTCAGTTGAGCAACCAGGGCTGGAGACTGCAATATTACTGGAAGAAACGTCACTTAACCGGAAAAAATAAACGAATGCCAACAAGGAAATAATGATCTGCTATTACAAGTCTAGTCCAACTAGAAGAGGTTATTTAAAAAGAATGTACCAAATTTGGAAAGAGAAGCATCCAGATACAGAAATAACAGAACAAAGGCTAGCAGACCAGAGAAGATTCATAATAAGAATTAAAGTATTCACAGGAGTTGAGCTGGAAGAACTGCAAAGAACAACACAGGCTCAAGATATGGAAGAAGAATTACCACCAACTGAAGAAGTTGCTCAGGCGCAGGTGGAGGAGGTGTTGGAAATAGAGGATGCCACTGTTGCTGAACTGTTTCAAAATCAAAACCAGGCAACCGCCCCTTTGCCTTCACCTCAAAAACCCAAATGCCGTTTAACAGAAAAGCAACAAGAACTAAAGCAAAAAATAACTGAGCACATGAACCAAACAACCAGCAGGGTTCGACTTCCAGCTCTAAAAACAGTTGCCAAAAAACAACTTGCTCAGGCATTAAAAGTTGTCAATGCTGCACTTGCAGAAATAACAACCAATAATTTGCAAGAAACAAACCAACTAATGTACAGTGCAGCAACAATAACAACACAAGAGCTCGGATATAAGATCAGTAGACCTGTCAAAAAAGAAAGTAGTACATCACCTAAATGGAAGATTAGATTAGAAAATAAAATCACCAGGCTTAGATCGGATGCTAGTAAATTGAAAATATGAAAGACAAGAAGCTGAAGAATGAAAACACCAAACAGTATCTGATCCAAAAATACCACCTAGATTCAAGGACAATTAGAGAACTCCTGGAAATAATAAAGCAGCAAATAACAGCAGTGTCAAAGAAGATTAGCAGATATGAAGCCAGAATTACACAACACAGGCAGAATCTCCAATTCCAGTCAAATCAGAGACATTTCTACCAAAGCATAGAAGGAGAAACTGCAAGAAAAAAAAGAAACACCAAATAAAGAAGAAACAGTGCAATTCTGGAGGAAATTATGGGAAAATCCAATAGATTATAATAAAAAAGCAGGCTGGATGAAAGAGGTCGAAAAATGTAACCAACAAATGCAAGATCTAATAATAACACCAGAATTAATAAGTGAAAGAGCAAAGAAAATTAAAAATAGGACTGCTCCAGGTGACAATGAACTGCATGGCTTTTGGCTTAAACACCTAACAAGCCTTCATAAACAACTATCAAAACAGTTCAATCATTTTGCAAGGAGGTGATATGGAACAATGGCTAACAATTGGGAAAACTCATCTCATAATGAAAGACCCAGCAAAAGGTGCAGTTCCAAGTAATTCTAGACCGATAACCTGCCTGCCAACCATATTCAAATTATTAACTGGAATAATAGCAGATGAAGTGATGCAACACTTCAACTAACAAACAGCTTCCAGTTGAACAGAAAGGAAATTGCCCGAACACCAGAGGCACAAAAGACCAGCTGCTGATTGACAAAATGATTTTAGAAAATGGCAAGAGAAGAAAAACCAATCTAAGTGTTGCATGGATTGACTACAAGAAAGCCTTCGATTCATTGCCTCACACATGGATACTAAACTGTTTAGAAACAACTGGTGTCAGCAAAAACATTCAGATACTTATTTTAAAAAGCAATGAGCATGTGGAGTACACATTTAACAATCAATGGTGAGACACTTGGACAGGTTAGCATTAGAAGAGGCATTTTCCAAGGGGACTCACTATCCCCTCTGTTGTTTGTAATCGCCATGACCCCACTTTCACAACTACTAAACAAAACAGGCCTTGGATACCAAACATCTAAAACATCAAGTACGATCAACCATCTGCTGTACATGGACGATCTGAAGTTGTATGGAAAGTCCCAGTCAGAAATCGAATCACTGCAAAACACTGTCCATATATTCAGTAGCGATATAGCAATGGAGTTTGGACTAGACAAGTGTGCTGCATTAATAATGAACCGAGGAATAATAAGAAAAACAGAACTGCCCAATGGAAGCAACATCAAGAACCTAGAAGAGAAAGAACAAATGCAATAAGAGCAAAAGTAGAAAAATCCACAACAGCAAGTGCCACCTTTGCAAAGAAGCAGATGAAACAGTGGACCACCTAATCAGCTGTTGTTAAAAGGTCACACAGACTGACTACAAACAAAGGCATGACAAGGTAGCAGGGATGATACACTGGAACATCTGCAAAAAATACAAGCTACTTGTAGCCAAAAATTGGTGGGACCATCAAATTGAAAAAGTTGAAGAAAATGAAGATGTAAAAATATTATGGGACTTCCGACTACAAACAGACAAACATCTGCCACACAATACACCAGATATAACTAGTCGAGAAGAAAGAAAAACAAGTCAAAATAATCGACATAGCAATACCATGGGATAGCAGAATAGAAGATTGTAATCAGTCAATTACAAAAAGCAGCTTTACAGGGAACAGCCTATATTCTGCGATAATATCTTTAACAACAGCAACAACATTGACAATAAAATTCTGGCATCCCAGGTCCTTGGGAAGGACCCGATGTCTGGATAAAACAAACCAGTCAATAACACCTGTCTGACTGTTTGAATAAATAATAATAATAATACACCTTGAAGAGCACCTCAATACCATAGGGGCCACAGAAACCACCATCAATTGTAACCACCAATTACAAAAAGCAACTTTACTGGGAACAGCCTATATTTTGCTATGATATCTATAATAATAACAACAATATTGACAATAAAATTCAGCCATGCCGGGTCCTTGAGAAGGACTCGATGTCTGGATAAAACAAACCAGTCAATAACACCTGTCTGACTATGTAAACAGTAATAATAGTAATATTTTATACCACCTAACATGTACATCTCTAGGCAGTGTACAAAATTTAAAATATTTAAAAGTCAACACAGATTAAAATACATGATACAATAAAAACAATAGCATAAAATAGTTATTAAAACAAATTATTAAAAGTATAAAAATTAATTCTAATTAAAAGCCTGTAAGATCAGGAGAGTCTTGAGGGTCTTCCTGAAAACAAATAGAGAAGGAGATGCTCTTATTTCAGCAGGGAACATGTTCCAAAGCCCTGGGGCAGTCACAGAGAAAGCCTGGTCCTGGGTTTTTGAGTGGGTGGCAACCGTACTGGACCTCTCTTGAAGATCACAAGAGGCGGCAAGTTCATTACAAAGGAGGCACTCTCTTAAATAGCCTGGGCCAAAGCCATTAAGGGCTTTATGGGTAATAACCAGCACTTTGTATTTCACCCAGAAATATATCGACAGCCAGAGAAGTTCTTTTAAAACCGGTGTTATGTGGTCCCTTCGTGTTGTCCTGGAGACCAATCTAGCTGCAACATTTTGTCCCAATTGTAGTTTCTGAACTATGTACAAAGCCAGCCCCATGTATAGCACATTACAGTAGTCAAGCCTTCAGATATGATGATGGAGTTCTTTCACCATTCTCAGCCCATACTAGCTACTGAGCCTTTGAGTACAATGTTCCCTTTCCCATTCCCCTCCAGACAGAAGGCCATGAGAAGTTGATGGAACTGATCTCCCATCACCATTCAGATGCCTCAGGGTGCTCAGTGGGAGCCTATTTCTCTTCTTTCTCTAGCCCATACTTACCCTACCAATCTTGACTGATCTGGGTGATCAGAACAGAGCCACCTCTGGACCATCTTCACTACATGATGAGCATACACAGCTCTCTGCTGTCTTGCCAATCCTGGAGAAAGAGACAAACATGTTTGTTAGTCTTGTAGGTGACCAGCAAATCTTGTAGTGATATGAATAGGAGGCCAGGTCTGCTTTAAATTGGTACCTGGTACCCCTTCATGGCTGTGCTACAAATGCAGTCTCCACCCTCTGCCTCATTCCATTCAAGGAGATAGAGCCAAGGCTGTCCTCCACCTAATCTGCAACACACACACACACACACACACACACCATAAGGTAGATGGGCCTTTATACCTGTCCGAGTAAAAAACCACAAGCAGTGCATCATATGTAAACCTTGCCTGCAGGAGCTGTTGTTGCTGATTACTGTGTGCATGCTTTTTCAAAGAAGAATGGGGAAGAATAATGCATTGAGGCACAGTACACATGTGATGCTCTGCTCATGTATTTCATACTCAAGTACAAAAGGTATCTTAGGAATCTTCCACCGGCAGATGCATGGAATTAAGCAGTCATTTTATGCTATGATGCAACCAGATCATCACACCCATTTTCTCTGGCCCTTGTGTAAATCACACTATCTTCATGTTTTTGCCAAACTGAATTAGGAGATCAGTTGGGTATCTGACAGCTGGATTTGATATGCCTCAGAGTCTTACTGTGCCATGGGGAGAAGAGGATGGAGTTATATTATTTTGGCATTTCAGCTATATTAATGGCTGGGTTTATTAGTGCATCAAACAACATAGTATTCCCTTTAACTCTGCTGCCTTACTCTATTCTCTCAGGTACAGATTTGCACCTGCTGTCTTCTGTTTCTTTTAATTTGATTTTTTTTAAAAAAAAATCTTCTGTACAGTTGTAAAATTCCTTCTGGTATGTTTTTCAAAAATAAGACTCTGCTATGAGTGTCATTGTAAAAGACAACAGGGGATTATTTGCTTCTAACTAACATTTTGGTTAACATCTTATGTCACTTTTCTATCCCTGTTGCAAAAATGTGTTCACAGTTAACTCCCTTAGCTAAGTCATGCTAACCTCTCAGCTGATGGGTCTCTCTTTATCCAGATCAATGTAGACTAAGCAGGATTATAAAATCAGATTTATCCAGGGCCCATAATTCTGTCATTCCAAGGAACACTCTCTTGTGGGTGTGAGGTGCTTAATCTTACAGATTTACTAGAAGGATCTATGGCTTTAAAACTGCCGTTTTGCGTCATGTCCCAAAAGCTGCTTTATAAACCAGTTGGAATATCAAAGAGGCGGAGATTAAAACATTGTTTCAAATTCTAGGTTCTAAACGAAAACAGAAAGAAAACCAAGGCAAGGAGAGTGACCTTTAGCAGTTTGTCTTGATTATCGTTCACCCTTGTCCTAGTGGAGACAGACTTGATTAAAAGGCATGACTGAAACAGCATGTTTTCAGGAATGGTTAAATATTTCCTGAAGTTTGTAAAGAAAAGGAAGAACATTTACAGAGGTTGCAGGGCTGCTAGGAGACTGTGTGCTGGAGTGTGAACCAACAAGCTGTACATTCATCACATTTGTCTCTTGCCCTTCCTTCAAGAAGGTCAGAATAGTATACATGGGCATTATCCCATTGTTATCCTCACAAGAACCCTGTGAGGTGGATGAGATTAAGAGCTGGCTCAAGATCACCCAATAATTATCACGACCAAGTGGGGACTTGAATTCAGGTTTATCTGGTCCAAAGTTCAACAGTCTAGACCACACTGGCACTCCTGTATTGTGTTGAAATTACAAGGGTTTCTTTCTTTCTTTCTCAGGATAGCAACTGAATCTATAATCCCCCATTGTTTCACCTAGAACAATGAAAGGGCATTGGTTTTAATACTTCAATTCTGTGCCAAGTCTAAATATTTGTGCTAGGTGCTGCTGGATACTGCAACCCTGTCTAATGTTCCTATGAACAACTGAACAGTGTCTCTTGGTTTCCTCCCTGTGGGGTTAGGCAAAGCCAAGGAGGCACTTGGGATTCTGTGGCTGTAGACCTGAATGCTTGCAGCCACTTCCTCCCCTTCCTGTCAGTTTGTTGTTCTGTGGCCACAGGAGCCACTCTAGCCATGCAGACATTGGCCACATTTGCATGTAACATGGAACAGTGGGTCCAATGGACCCAAAGTTCCATGCCCCACCTCCCCCTGCTCTCCCATCCATATTCAGGAGAGTTCAGGAGAGCATCTGTAGTCTGTGAGACTGCAGAGAGGCGGGGGAGCTGGCTGCACAGGCTTCCTTCTTTACTGAAGGACAGCCTGCACAGCCAATCATGCTGGAGTTGAGGGAGGAGCTTCCTCCCTCAACTCCAGTTCCAGGGCCAGCAGCCTACAGTTCCAAATTTGATTGTACTACAGGCTGCCTGGAACATTGGGTTGCGACAATGAAACTCACTACAATCCAAGGGTTCAGACTGGAGTTCCAATTCTGAACCCCTGGTTTCATCTCTGCGCCCAGCTCCAGTTCCCCTCATTCGGATGTAACGTCCACAGAACTGCAGGCCTGTTCAACTGCAGTTCTGCATTATGTGTGAATGCAGCCATTGATAAATTCATGTGCAATTCCAGTCTCAGGATTGTGCCTTTATCTTCTTCATTCTGAACGTACCAGGAGCACCATTTAGAGAAGGTGGGAAAGAAGAGTTCTCCCCTTTCATCCTGTGTTTTAGGCCAATGCATTTGTTCCTTGAGATCACTGATCTCTGGCTGGTTCACTGGTTTCAACATACTGAGTACTGCTATAAACAAATGGGTGTACTGTATGTACTGGTTTACTTGCCAACAGCAGGAGTCTCTCTCCTTTTTGTCACCTCTCAATCATGATACTTTTTAATTGGAGGCAGTTTACATATTTGTACTATGAATCATTGTAATGATAAAAGCCCTTTTGCAGAACACAGGGAGAAAGTTGTATGAAAATATATATTAAGAGATTCAGATGCAGGTATAATTCAGTCCTTATTCCATAACGATGAAGTGTGGAGTGGAACAGAGGGATGTGTGTGGAAGAGAGAGAGAGAGAGAGAGAGAGAGAGAGAGAGAGAGAGAGAGAGAGAGAGAGAGAGATTTGCTCATGGATATATAAATTCAGTTGATGTATCAAAACAATGCATCACTTATAAAGGTGACCTCAAGTGAGCTTGTTATCCCTTCAACAATAAAGACATGGGGCAATATTTCTTGGAATTAAGGGCCACAACTTTATTAGTTCAAATTCCATTAATATTGCAATATGAATGGGCTCCCCACCCGGCTACTATTCGTGCACTAATTGCACCTGAGCCAGGATGCCATCCCTCTACCTGTCTCTTTCAGGCAATTACACCCCCAGCTCGATGCAGCCTCATGACCCTAGGGCTGGGCATTGCTCTTCTTAGCCAACTCATATAAGGTCAAGAAGCATCATTTCCTCCAAGCCCTTCAGCCTTTAAGGCTGATGCTGCCCCAATGCCATAAGAAGCCCCAGCTCAATTTTCCTGAGCTCTGAAGTTTCTAGGGAATGGATGGAACTCCCCTTCATGCAAAGCCAGGTGCTTTAGGGTGCTCACCAATAAGCTGTACCTAGCCACCCTCCAACTCATTCTGTTCTTGCCATTTTGACCAAGAAGCCTAGCTAATTTAGCTACAGAGAATAGTATGTGATAGGCATCACTGCCAGCTTGAAGAGTCAAAGTTTCCCCACAGAGATGACCAACCGAGACCCAGACTGTCCTCCAGGAAAGGAGTGGGAGAGGGATACCTCTCAAATGTTGAGTGAGGATTAGGGTAGGAGAGAGCTTTGATGGCTCTATCGCTCCACCCAGCTGAACCCTCCGCTCGTCAGTGAAACCCACCAGCTCATGCTTTATCAAAAGCTGGGTGGGACAAAACTGTGGCACCCAGAATGTGCACAGGGTGCAGCAGCAGTTCTTTAATTACTTCTATAGAAAGGAGGCTGCTAGAGCTGCAGTCCTTCTCCCATCCTGATGAGACTAGCCAATTCCGGAAAGCTTATTTATATAGCACCATCAGTGTGCATGACATATAGTAATTAATAACACAATATCCGGTCCCACCTTATGCTGATGTGGTATCATGATGATCAGCATAATGTAGTTTGCCCAGTTAACCCCTGCTAACTGGGCAAAAGGGCACCTTTTAAACATGGTGATTCTCTTTATTTAGCAGGGGGAGAATAACTGGCCCTATCCAGCCCCAGCACAGTATCTCCAGTGACTGTTTCTGGTGTCTATCTTATATTTCTTTGTAGATTGTAAGCCCTTCGGGGACATCTTTCTTTCTTTCTTTCTTTCTTTCTTTCTTTCTTTCTTTCTTTCTTTCTTTCTTTCTTTCTTTCTTCCTTTCCTTTCCTTCCTTCCTTCCTTCCTTCCTTCCTTCCTTCCTTCATTCTCTATGTAAACTGCTTTGGAAACTTTTTTGTTGAAAAGCTGTATATAAATGTTGTTGTTGTTGTATCCTATTCACTTTGAATTATGGGGTAAGTTTGGGTGATACTGAGTACTGCTATAAACAAATGGGCATCCTGTATGTACTGCTTTTCTTGCCACCAGCAGAAGTCTCCCCCCCATTTTGTCATCTCTCATTCACAATACTTTTTAACTGGAGGCAGTTTAGCCCTGCCCACCCGCCATTAGAGAAGTGTGGACTAGTATCACCCTCACACACACACCATATGGCATGAAGTTCATCTTCTCATAGGTTTGTGATTATGAGAAAGGGAACAGTGCCTCAGGAGGGAGAGTGGCAAGTGAATGTGCACAGCTCTAGTTGTATGTGGGTGAAACCTGCTCAAATGTGTCATATGAACTGGCACTTGGTGAGGAGCTGCATGCAGTGGAGAGGACGATTCTGAATCAGTTAGTCAAAATAGTATGGGGGTTAGCAAGAATAGGGTGAGAGAGAAAAGGAAGACTGTGAAGTCATTCACACAATCAAAAACGGTGTTCTGCACAGGTTTGGGAGCTGTGTGTACTCCCAATTTTCAGTTGTGTGGAAGCAAGGAAGGAGGAAAACCTGGGTAGAAGTGATTGTGTGGAAGCAAAGTAGGAGGAAAAACTAGGTAGATTTTTCTCCTTTTTCTCCTTGCTTCCACAAAATCACTTCTACCCAGGTTTTCCTCCTTCTTTGCTTCCACACAACTGAAAATTGGGAGCACACACATTTCCCAAACCTGGGTAGATCACAATTTTTGATTGTTTGAATGATCTCATTAGATGGTTCAGTTGTTGAAGGTCTCATTATTTTCTTCATATACAATTTATTGGTTAATAAGATATTGGCAACCGTAATAAGGCAAATTACTCAAAGTAGTCCCTTTGAAATTAACAGGACATGTGAGGCAATGCTTAACTTGTCTTTTTAATTTCAGTTGGACTACTTTGAGTAATTTTCCTCATCATGTCAGCCAATATCTTTTTCTTTGATCTCTTTCAATAATTATTTACAAGTTATTTTGACTTGTTTCTTCATCTGAAGTAGAATTACCACCAGAACCCCTCTTGTGGGTTCTGATAAGTGGTGTTGAAAACAAGATCAGGAAGTTAAAATCAAACAAAACTAAATGAAGAAAAATGAGAATAATACACGTTCATTCACCTCATAGAAAAGCTCCATATTGAAAATAACATTATTATTATTATTATTATTATTATTATTATTAATTCGATTTCTATACCGCCCTTCCAAAAATGGCTCAGGGAGGTTTACAAAGAGAAATAAAACAAATAAGATGGCTCCCTGTCCCCAAAGGGCTCACATTCTAAAAAGAAACATAAGACACACACCAGCAACAGTCACTGGAAGTACTGTGCTGGGGGTGGATAGGGCCAATTACTCTCCCCCTGCTAAATAAAGAGAATCACCACAGTAAAAGGTGCCTCTTTGCCCAGTTAGCATGTATTTTCAAAATTCATTGGCACACTCTATTGTGAACACTTATATGGATGTTCACTACTTTTCGTAGAAGATGACTCTTAATTCCTTGCTTGTAATTATGTTCAGTACTTTCACTGATGCCACAAAATGTATAGTGAATCAATATTTTATATGGGGGGGGAAGCATAATATTGAATAGGGCTTCCTAGGTCACTGGGACAAGATGAACATGACGCGGCCAAATGAACTTGTTAATTAAAACTGAGCTTCTTGCCTGTTATATAATGTATAGTGCGTGGAGCCTAACAATGGTCAATCAATAACAAACACTGCAGTATGTGCATCATTAGAGGTTTAGAAAATGTCAGCCTACTCCAGAGATCACTAGGGTGATATTCTCATCTGCAAGTGAAGCTCTCTAGGCAATGTTGCTCCACTTTATCTGCATCTCTGCGAAGAAATAAATATCGACTTTTAAAAAATATACAACTCTTCTTTCTATCTTCCTAAGGTAGTCAGAAGAACTTTGGGGCAAGACAGCTCCCAGTGGATCAAGTGGAACATCCCTGGAAGGCACTTCTATAACCTGTCCTTAGTTTAGTTTATTGTTACAGTCATAACCCAGCACAAAATAAAATAACAACTGATAATAAGAACCATTATACTGTCTAATCTGTTTCTAAAGCAGTCTTTGAAAAATGGGCCATCTTATTTAGCTAGGTCAACTTGTGATATGTATTATTTATTTATTGGGTCAGGCAGATCTTTATAAACAGAGCGGTGCATTCATTTCAGAGGGAATGAAAAATAAAGCCTAATCAGGTCCATTTGTTTCATGTTTGTCCTCAAACAAATGCCCATGGTTACAAAAAGAAATGTTTAATATCTACAATGAAGGGGAAATGAAATAAAAAATGGTTTCTTGCACACTATTCTTGTAGCTAAAATTCTAATGCATACTGTGGGGGTCTTTCTCATGATCAAGCATGAGGGCAGGCAGGCAGGGAGGGAGGAAGCCTTGGAAAGCTTATCTCTCCTGCAGACAATCATCCTATTGGTGCTGGGCATGCCAATTGCATGCCCAGATGCTTTGCCGCTGCCCCAGGCAGCGCGGAAGCATGGGAGCCAGGATAGGTTGTCCTGGCCCCTGGACATCCGACAACACACTGCACCAGTGCACAGTGCATTGTGGGGATCTCCCTGGAAATGGCCAGGAGCCCACTCCTGTGTCAACACTGACAAGGAGCAACCAGCACTGACACATGAGCAGTTAGCCTGGCTGAAGGGTGTGCTCGTGCCCTTAACCTCAGCAAACCCACAGGCTCCCTAGGCAGGTTTGCCACCAAGGAGCCGCTGGGAGCCACACAGCTCCCAGCAGTTCTCACAGCCAGCCAAGCCCAGGCTTAGCTGCTCTAGTCCAGTCTTGGCTGTGAGAACAGCCTCATTAACTTTAATACTTAGTGGACAGAGAGACCAGTGTTCCAGTCAAAGTTTTCTTCTGCTACCTATATGTACCATTGGCTCCAGATGGGCCAGCACTGGCCTGAAAGAACTGCTGTAGAAATCCCTCCTCCACCTTCCCAGGGCCTACTTAAGATCTGAGTGCTCAGTGCCAGGGATTGGTCAAGTCAGGCATAAGCCGAGAGCCATTAGAGAGTCCACAGCTGACCCTTGAGGCTTATTTTTGCATTCCAGCAGCAGTGGGACTCTTTCAACCAAGAATGTTGCACTACTCTTGCCTTCTTCTGCCCTCCCCAGTGGTGAATGGGTTTCCCCCCAGAGACCTCTGTGGTGACACAGGGGCCTCTGGGAGGATACCTGTTTTGCTGATAGGAAGGGTGGGAGGTGCTGTATTGAGAGATTGAGCAGTGGCTCCTCCTTCTCCAATCCTCCCCATTGGTGAAGGGGAAGGCACTGTGGCAGTCCTTCCTCCCATTCACCTAGGGTGAAAGGGGGAAGAACTGCTTCTGCCTACAAACCCTCCTCCCTACACACTGATGGGGAGGATGGAAGAGGCAACTGTTGCTGCTGACTCATCCCCACTCAAGGAGAATTCCCCCCATGCAAAAACTATGGCTTTATTCATGTTTGTATACTTGCGTTCATATAAGAGAGAAAAGCAAAGGTTCCCTTCATCCTGGAGGAGCTTCAGAAACTGTCATAAAATATTCTGAGTTGCTCCCACATTTGGGGTTATGAGTAGCAGGAAAGGAGTGTGATAGGAAGAAGCAAGGCTAAGAATGACACTGCAAAAATGAATTTTTTTGAGGGAAGGGTCTGTCCGGCTGGCTGGTAATGGGTCCTGTTGTTCTTCTTTCTCTGGACCATCCAATAACAAGATAGAATAGGGAGATTCTCTGTCATCTTGGGACAATAGAAAATAGGGGAAAAAATAGAAATACCAACTTATTGGTTGGTAACTCTAGTTGGGGCACATAATCTCAAGACAGAACTTCAATATGGAAAAGGGATGGGGGAAGAGAAAAAGAGGCTTAGACATATAAGCAGCAAATTATGTAGCATTTTAAACTCAACTTTCCATTTTGCACAATGTTAAGCATTGCTGCAGCTAGTGTAACTTTTAAAACCATTAGACAAGTCTTTTAAAACTCCAGTGTTTCTGAAATTGAAATTATGTTTATAGTTTAGGTGAAGGTTGAGTTCGGTTTTTATAATCTGCTAAATTGTTGATAGAAATAGAATTTCAAATGAACATATTGACTGCTTTAAAAGAAATACTTCTTTTACCCATCTCTTTTTCATGCTTGATCTTTCTTGATGAGGTAATTCTATACTACTTTCAAGTATTCATTTTGTAGTGTTCTCTGAAGTGCTACCTGTTCCACATGCAGGGTCAGTGAGACAGGCAGAGCTGAGGGGTCTCAAGGTGTGGATGAGATGGTGGTGCTGGGAGGAGGGGTTTAGATTTGTTAGGCACTGAGATATGTTTGGGGTAAGTGAAGCCATGTTTGTGAACTGCACAACTTGAGCCTGACTGTCCATCTCAAATGAAGTATTTTTGTTTGAGATGGACAGTCTCAACCACAGAAATGGAATCAACCAGAGGATGGAATCAACCAGAGAGATGGTGACCTTGGATTTAATCCTGAGTGGTACCCAGGACCTGGTGCAAGATGTTAGAGTTGCAGAACCATTGGGTAGCAGTGACCATAGTGTGATCCAGTTCAGCATACTGTATATGCAAGTGGAGAATTGTCAAGGAAATCCAACACAGATGTGTTGGGCTTCAGAAGAGGAAACTTTTCAACAATGAGGGAACTGGTAAAAAGGAAGTTGAAAGAGAAAGTCAGGAGGGTCAAATCACTCCAGAAAGCATGGATCCACAATAAATCACAATAATAATAACCACAATAGTAGAAGCACAGTTGGAATGTTTACCAAGAAGAAGGAAAGGTACCACCAAGTTCAGGAGAATGCCATCATGGCTAACAAGTAGTCAGCAAAGCTATGAAAGGGAAGACGATTTTCTTTAGAAAATTGAAGTCCTGCCCAAATGAAAAGAACAGGAAGAAACATAAACACTGGCAAAAGAAATGTAAGGAGAGAATAAGAGAGGCAAAAAGAGAGTTTGAGGAGCATATGGTTAGAAGTGTCAAGGGGAATAACAAAAACCTTCTTTAAATATATCAGAAGTAGAAAACCTGCCAGGGAGGTAATTGTCCCCTTAGATGATGAAGGTGTGAAAAGGATTATTAAGGAGGGTAAAGAGATTGCAGAGAAGCTGAATGAGTTCTTTGCATCTGTCTTCACAGCGGAGGATACTGAACATATACCCTCTCCGGAATTGAGCTTTTCAGGTTTAGCGGCTGAAGAACTTGGCCCATTTGAGGTGACAAGGGAAGATGTTCTAAACTGCCTTGAAAAACTAAAAATTAACAAATTTTCAGGGCCAGATGGCATCCACCCAAGAGTTCTGAAGGAACTCAAATGTGAAATTGCCCATCTCCTAGCAGAAATGTGTAACTTGTCCCTACAATCAGGCTCTGTACCAGAGGACTGGAGATTATCCAATGTGACTCCAATTTTCAAAAAGAGATCCAGCAGGAATCCAGATCCCTGTAATTTACAGGCTGGTCAGCTTAACTTCGGTGCTGGGTAAACTGATGGAAAGCATGCTTAAGAACAAAACTGTTAAACGTATATAAGAAAAGACCTTGCTGAAGGAGAACCAGCATGGTTTCTGCAATGGAAGGTCTTGCCTCCCTAACCTTTTGTAGTTCTTTGAGAGCATCAACAAGCATGTGGATAAAGGTGATCCGGTTGACATAGTATACTTGGACTTCCAAAAAGCTTTTGACAAAGTTCCCCACCAAAGACTCTTGAGTAAACTTAACAATCATGGAATAAGGGGACAGGTTCATGTGTGGATCATTAATTGGTTGAAGGACAGGAAATGGAGAGTAGGGATAAATGGACAGTTTTCACAATGGAGGGAGGGATGAAGTGGGGTCCCCTAGGGATTGGTACTGGGACCAGTGCTCTTTAACCTGTTCACTGATGATGTAGAAATTAGGGTAAGCAGCAAACTGGCCAAATTTGCAGATGACACTAAACTATTTAAGGTAGTGAAATCCAAAACAGATTGTGAAGAGTTGCAAAAAGATCTCTCCAAACTGGGGGAGTGGGCGACAAAATGGCAAATACAGTTCAATGTAAGGAAGTGTAAAGTGATGTACATTGAGGCAAAAAACCCCAACTTCACATATACACTGATGGGATCTGAGCTGTCAGTGACTGACCAGGAGAGAGATCTTGGGGTAGTGGTGGACAGCTCATTGAAAGTGTCGACAGTGTGTGGCAGCTGTGGAAAAGGCTAATTCCATGCTAGAAGTCATTAGGAAGGGGATTGAAAATAAACATGCCAATATTATAATGCCTTATACAAATCTGTGGTGCGACTACATCTGGAGTACTGCATACAGCTTTGGTCACTGTATCTTAAAAAGGATATTGTAGAAATGGAAAAGGTGGAGAAGAGGGCAGCCAAGATGAGCAGGGGTCTGGAGCACTTTTCTTATGAGGCAAGGCTACAACACCTGGGGCTCTTTAGTTTAAAAAAGAGGCGACTAAGGGGAGACATGATTAAGGTGTATAAAATTATGCATGGAGTGGAGAGGGTGGATAGAGAGAAATTTTTCTCCCTCGCGCTCTCTCTCGCAACACTAGAACCATGGGTCATCCCATGAAACTGAAGATCAGGAAATTAGGACCAACAAGAGGAAGTACTTTTTCACACATCACATAATTAATCTATGGAATTATTTGCCATAGGATGTGGTGATGGCCACCAGTTTGAATGGCTTTAAAAGGGGCTTAGAGAAATTCATAGAGGACAGGTTTATCAATGGCTACTAGTGGCTGGGGGCCACCTCCAGCCTCAGAGGCATGATGCCTCTCAATACCAGTTGCAGGGGAGCTACGGCAGGAGAGAGGGCATGCATATACCTCTTTCCCCAGAGGCAGCTGGTGGGCCACTGTGTGAAACTGGATGCTGAACTAGATAGGCCTTAGGCCTGATCCAGCAGGGCTGTTCTTATGTTCTGAAAAATATAAAATCAGCAGGCTAGACAATAGATGGTAAATCAGATTATGCTAACGGGAAATTGCTGATTAGGATGAGTCCATGTTCCTGATTATATTATGTATATATTATTACTATATTATGTGTATTATTATGTATGTAAATTTTGGTCTATGACCGTAAATAAACATGACTGACTGACTATAAAATCAGTGATAATAAGTTATTTCTTTTGACCAAGTTTTGCATGAGTTTGGTAAGAAAAAATTAGAGAAACACTAAAAAAAGATAATTATGGGTTTAGTATTTATCCAAACTTCCACCACATCTTTTGCTGAAACAGCTAAAGTCCCACTGATAACTAAAGAACTCCTCTTAAGCATATCCTCATCTGAAGAAGGCACAAGCTGGAGAAGCAGACACTGTTGCCAACATTTGGCGTACAGTGGCTCCACTCCTATCTGAAGGATCGTACTCAGAAGGTGGTGCTGGGGGATGCCTGCTCCATTCCTTGGCCTTGGGCCTATGGGGAACCACAGAGATCTATTCTGTCCCCCATGCTGTTTAACATTTACATGAAACCTCTGGGAGAGGTCATCCGTATTTTTTTTATTTATTAAGAGATTTAATATACCACCCAATCCACATGCCTCATTGGCAGTGTACAAACAAGAATGGCACCTGAAATTTTAAATAAATAAATAAATAAAATGGCAAATGCCTGGTGGAAAAGAAATGTCTTCAATAAGGTTTTAAAGGCTGAAAGAGAGGAGGCAGACCGAATCGGGGGGGGGGGGGGAGAGAATTCAAAAGTGAAGGGGCAGAAACAGAGAAAGCCCTTCCATGGGCCCTAGTACTACGGACCTCTCTGAAACCAGGAACTGAAAGAAGGGCAACCTGAGAAGACCTCACAGGATGGGACAGGACCAGCCAGGAAAGGCAGTCCTGCAGGTAAGCAGGTGCGAAGCCCTGAAAGGTTTTAAAGGTGAGAACCAGCATGTTGAATTGGACCCGGAAGCAAATAGGTAACCGGTGCAGCAGCTGCAAGAGAGGTATCACACTATCATATCTCCTAGCGCCCATAAGCTGGTGGGCCACCACATTCTGGACCAATGGAAGCTTCTGGGTCCTCTTCAAAGGCAACCCCAGATAGAGCACATTACAGTAATCCAGACAAGAGATGACAAGGGCATGAGTTACCATTGCCAGGGCCTGCCCGTTGAGATAGGGCTGCAACTGGTGGACCAACCGAAGCTGATATGCTGATGATGCCCAGCTCTACCTATCTCTTAAGTCAGCAGACACCAGGGAGGCAGTGGATGCTCTGAACCAGGGCTTGGAGGCTGTTCTGGACTGGATAGGGGGCAAACAAATTGATACTTAATCCAGATAAGACGGAAGTGCTCTGGGTTGGTAGAACTGATCATCCGAGTAATGAGGTAAATCTGGTCTTGGATGGGGTCACACTCCCCCTGAAAGACAGGGTCCACCGCTTGGGGGTGCTTCTAGACCTGACATTGTCCTTAGAGGTGAAAGTGACAGCAGTGTGCAGAAGCACCTTTTACCAACTATGACTGGTACGCCAGCTGCAACCCTACTTGGAGAAGTTGGATCTGACCTCAGTCACTGATGCATTGGTAACATCCAGATTGGACAACTGCAATGTGCTCTATGTGGGGCTGCCCTTGAAGACAGTTTGGAAGCTTCAGCTGGTCCAGAATGTTGCTGCAAGGATACCTGTGGGCCAGGGGCGTAACAAGGCTGGAGTGGGCCCAGAGACAAAATTTTAAAATGGGCCCCTCGCGGATGCACACACACACTTCACAATATATAGTCATGTGACTTGCCTCATGTGACTTGCCTCTGGGGGGCCCCTCGAGGCGTGGGGGCCCCCAGGCAGCCGCCTCACCTTGCCTAATGGTAGTTACGCCCCTGCTGTGGGCGCAAGTATCTTCATGAGTATTACACCCATCCTGCAGCAGCTTCATTGATTACCAGTAAGTTTCCGGGCTAGATTCAAGGTGCTGGTCTTGACCTTTAAAGCTCTACACAGCTTGGGGCTGGGGTCCCTGTCAGACCACATTCGCCCATATGAACCTGCCAGGGCCCTCCATTAATCATCTTAGGCCCTGCTCATAGCCCCGCCACTAACAGAGATCTGGTTGGCGGGGACAAGAGAAAGGGCCTTTTCAGTTGTGGTCCCTCAGCTCTGGAACGCCCTCCTTGAAGAGCTTTGCCAAGCTCCCTCCGTGATTTTTTAAAAAAAACAACAACTAAAACACATCTTTTTAAAGAGGCTTTTTAATGCTCCAGCTTTGGTTGAATGAATGAATGAATTTTTATTTACGGTCTTTGACTAAAGGTTACAAAACAGTTAACAAAAGAGAAAAAGAGAACAAACTTTCCATAAAAATTAAAACTGTAGATAAAAGACCAGTTGGTCACTAAAAACCAGATATAGGTACATATATATAACGTCCCAAGAACCATATAGACTCTGTTCCTTTGAGGTCTGTAATCTAGAAGCCACATAACAGAACTTGGCTACTACAACAGAAGTTGATGTATCCTTGTCATCTAATGAGTGCATTTGATGAACCTGGTAGGTTCTTTAGTTTTTATAATTCTCAATTTTTAGCTTTTAAAGTAACTTTTAATTTGAAACTTAATACTGATTGTGGTTTTTAACCTTACTTTTCACTTGCTTACTTAATTTGGTTAATTTATTACTTTTATTGTATATTGTATCTATTTTATTGTTGTGAGCCACCCCAAGCAGTAGTGTACTGGAGGGGCAGGGTAAACATATTTTAAACAAACAAACAAACAAACAAACATTTATGATGCTTTCATAGGAGGCCATTTCATATGGAAAAAATAGTGGACTGGATTCTCCATCATTCCGCATATTTAAACTACCTAGGAGAGATAGTTTTCTTTTAATAATGGTGCAAATTAATGAACAAATACAGATTAGTCATTCTGATATAGAAATCTCTAGCTGAAATATGGCTGGTTAGTATTGTATCAAAATCTCAGACGGGGTGATCCTAGTGATAGTTTCTGGCCTTCTAAAGTAATACATGCTGCTATTACAGCTGACTCCTACAACAGCAATGAATAATAAACCTATAGTGCTAGTCATCTTTCTATAGTCTAGTTTTTGAATCTGGGCTTTGACATTTGCTGATCAGGATTTTGAGTCCATTTATCAGTACCATTGAGTACTGATAAATGAGATTCTTTAGTCTTGTTGATATGAAGAGAGTTGCTTTTAAAGGCTATCACTTCCAGTCCTGGTAGCACTTCTTCTACTACACGGTCTTGTGTAATATAGTGAGTATATTAACTAATGTTTGTTCAGTTATTATTGAACAAGTATTGCTGCCTATCTCCACGCAACAGTATAACAGGTTTTTGGCTGGGGAGAGGTGTTAACACCCGGTTTCCAATAAACAACGGTACTTACCAAGAGGATAGATTTCTTCACCTTCGATAGACAAAATCGAACAGACTTGCATTACATAGCAGGAAGATGTTGGTTATGGCTGCAGCCTTGCAACAATTCAAAGAAATAGGTTAGATGCTATGAAAGTGACTGGCCCAAAGCTTACTACTGAGTTTCATAGTTTATTTAGGGTCTGAACCCAGGTTTTCCATATCCAGTGTGATGCTCTTTGTCTGTCTTTTGACCTTGTTTTTTCTTTCCATCTTGATGAACTGTAATCTGTCTCTAGCTTTACTCCTATCCAGCAGCCAGTAGCTCAGGAGCTTCTGCAAATCGAATCCACTCAAGATCCAGAAAGGTGCTAGTCACCTGGGATTTTAACCTACCGCAGTTCAGCCAAATAATAAAGATTTTCATCATTTTGCAATAAACTTTAATTTTAGAAGCATGGTGGAGCAGGATATAAAATTGACGGGTCGGAAGGAAAGAGCGGAAGGTCTCAGTGCTCAGTTTTGATTTGGGAATCACAGCAGCTTGGGAGCCACACACATAGATTCTCAAGCAATTAGTTGTATGGAAAATCAGCAACACATCTGAATGGAATTACTCCCTTTTAACAGCTCCCTTCTATTTAGCTTTCCCTGCTGTAGCTGAGGAAGTTATTAAATAGTACTATGGAAAAATTATAATTGGCTACAGGTAAAGTGTCCTTTCTTGTACTACAGGATACAGCAGCAGCCTGTGTGAGCTCAGCCATATCACTGCTGAATCAGCTCTTCGACATGATGCAGTGTAATTGTGCATAAGTCTTCTTGTGGTGGCGGCGGCGGTGGGGGGCACTACTAGTTTGGAACAGTATAGCACTCCCATGCTGGACTACTGTCAGGAAAGAAATCATGTGCCTTCACAGAGGAGAGGTCTGCTCTGTCCCTCTTTTTCTCTCAATGACCAGAAGGAAATTGACAGTGAAATCTGGCAGTGTTAATCTCATGATGTTCCTTAAACTCCTCAACAGTTACTTTTAAAAATTCTTTTTTTAAAAAAATGCTTCTATCATCTGTTGCCCCAGCAATAAAAACTTGCCCTACTCCTGGTACTGATCTGTTTGGGAGAAGGTGGCAGTGCCTGTACTGAAACCGCCCCCCCCCACTTTCTCTTTTCACTCTCAACAGATGGTCTAATCATTGATTACACAGGCAATTGGCTGGGGCCGTCTGATTATTCCATAATCGGCACGATGACAGCACATCTCCTTAGTCTCTGGACTCAACAGTTCTTGGGTGATGTTCTTGAGTGTCTCTTATTTTTGAGCTGAAGAGTGCCCAGACGATCAGTTTTCTTTCTTTACACAAGACAACTTGGCTACCCTGTGGTAGGCTCTTTGCATCACTGAGAAATAAACGTTTTCCATAGACCAGGATAATACAGTCCTTCCCATCCCCCATCCCCCGCCTCCATAAGAATGTGTTAAACACATTAGCTGATATTTATTCTAAACATGTTATGAATTATCTTCCAACTAATTTCTACCTAAAGACCTAATTAAAGGTTACATTTAATGCATTTGATAATAATCCCTGTAGGGTTTTGTTGTTGTTGGGGGAAAGACCCCTTAAGAGATAAATCTGGAGCAGAGAAGCAGAAGGGCATGGGCTTCAGGCTTGCCTCTAATTTGTTTCTTCTGTGAGTGGAATGCATTTTTTTCTGGGAGGCAGTCCAGGCAGTGTGTGCACGCATGTGCATTCAGAATGGGGCCTTCCTGATTCAGCCTGAGCGCATCCAGAGTTAATGGAGTGCACATTTTAAAATGTGTGTGTGCACACTCGTGCACTCACCTTATAGGGAACACTCCTGGAGGGCTTAATAACTTTGTCTTTCCCCTGTCTACTACAAGATGCCTACCATAGTGTTTTTTATTGTTCGGCCCGAGGGCCAGTAGCAGCCCCCATCAACCCTAAGTGCGCCTCCCTGACTAAACTCTTATTGGGCCTGTGTGGAGCCAAAGCTGAATACTCTGCACATTTCCCTGGCAACTAAGAGATAGCCATTCCCGCCATATAGTGCTGCATTTTGCTGCATTTTTTTCCTTTAAGGGAACTGGAGTCCTCTTGAGCCCCTGCACACTCTTGGAAAGTGAATATAGAATGCTGGGAAGTGTAGCCCTTCCCAGCACTTTCCCCACAGAGCTCTTAAGAGAGGCTCTGTCTCTCTTAAAGGGCCCTTCCAGTATTCAGGAAAGTGCAGTACTGTGTGGAGCTCAGCACAGTGGGGAATGGCTCTCACGTTGAAGAGTGGTGGTTGTCGTTTTTGCAAAAGCAACCCCTGCTTGAAAAATAGTGTAGATCACTGCCCTAACAGCTGCCCCCTGCAGTGTTCCAAAGATGCCTTTGTAAGGACAAACACATGTTTGGGACCCTGTACAGGAATGTGGAGTGGGCAACAGCTTTGGAGGAGGCAATTTGAAGCAGAGAGGTGACATGCAGAGTTAAACACCACTTCCCATCGCTGCTTCTCTGCTTCCAAAGAGGTTTGGGTTGTTGTTTTTTCCCCTTGAAAGAATTTTGTTTAACATACATTTGAGTGTAACACTTAGACCTTTAGGAATACACATGATTCAGCAAGATTAACTGTACACATATTTACACTCTCACACTGCTTAGTCAATCCACTTTAAGTAGTAGGGATCATGTCCTTAGATTTTCCTAAGGACTCTGTTTCACAGCTGAGAACATATGAAATGTCCCAGAACAAAGTGAACTCTTTCCCCCTGGGATGGCCCACACTCATAGTAGGCAACCAGCTATGCTAGATTGCATAGTCCTCCTGGTCTCCTTGATGAGCCATTGGAGCAGTCTCTGTCAGCTAGGGACCTGCACGGAGTCAAGCAAACTGCACTTCTTAGGGGAAATGTACACTGAAACAGCACAGCCAGTTCTAGAAAAATGAGCAATATGGAAGTGGTTGTTAAAAGAGGGAGAAGAGTATGTTTTGTTTTTTAAAATGTATATTTTTAGATACATTCTTAGTTTTATAGAGAGAGGATTTAAAAATGTGAACATCAACTATAGCCTTATAAAGACAGTATGCTATATGTGTGGATGCATGCCTGTACACATGTACAAGTTTTTGTCTGAATGATGGTATCTGTGTTTATTTTAATAGTGAACCTGGATATGGGTCCCCTCCTGGGAGGATTGGGGCCACCAACAATGGTCCTTTTTTCAATGGTCCACTGGCCACATCTGGCTGGCTGCCATTCCCCCCTCCCACAGCATCCTGGGATGAGGCTATTCTGTGACAGGATCTTGGGGAATATATGACTTCTAAGGCAATGGCGGGCAGCTATGAGCACCTTTTGAAGCAGGGGGAGGAGCCAAAACTCATGAGCAGAGCACATGCCTTGTATGTAGGAAGTTCAAGGTTCCATGCCTGGCATCTCCAGGCCAGCTGGGAAAGAGCCCTGTTTGAAACCCTGGAGAGCGGCTGCTAAACTACTGAACTAGAAGGATTAATGATCTGACTCCATACAAGGCAACTTCACACAGAAGCAATTTGCAAACTGAGGGTTAGTCTATATATTTTTTTCCTTTTGTGAAGTTTTAAAAACATATTTCTCAATTTCAAGCAAAAAGCAATCTAGATAGTTTTATATAAAGCTGCCTCTTCCTAAATGACTGAGCTTTTAAAACTCCACAGTGAATAATGCTGGACTTTTGGGGGCAAATTTTTCAGTTGTAACAACCGCTGACTGTTGCACATAATGAAAAATCCGTTCCCATCTCCTTGCTTTTCCTTTTATATTTTAGAAATCTTCAAAATATTTTGTCTGCCATGCCTTTAGGTGTCATATGGTGGTGGGTGGAGGTGATGCCAGAGGTCCTCAAATCTCTTCAGGCAGAATGATGACATGTTGACAGATGGCTGGAAAGGTCCATCAGGCCCTCATGCTTTTCAAATGCTTTCCTTTGCTAGCCACTGACGAAGGTGTATTCTTGTACTTAATGATGAAGACGTGCTTAGAATCCAGCAATGGAAATAGCTTCAAAGACTGATGGATCACAAATATTCTCCTCCACTGTTTGTACCTCAGTTTCACAGTCAGGCTTCGCTCGGTGGTGTCATGCATGTATACCAAAGTGCCAGAAACAACAGGCTTCAACAATACAGCACATCTCAGCATTCAGTGATGCTCCAGCTGAGCCTAAATACAACTGGTATGAAAACAGACTTATCAGGCCCTAAAGTGGTAGACTGCCTTTATATAAGCTTTCTTAGGAAAAAAACAAACAAAAAATCCTCTAAAGATGGGAACAATAACCAAAAGGGTATTGTACAGACACTTCTGGGGCTCTTTCCCTTTCTGGTTTAGGGACAGTTTACGAGTTACAGATGCTGCGTGGAGCCAACTTTAAAAATTGCTCCACATGGTGACTGTTATGACGGTCAGCCTTTTCTTAGCAGCAGCTCACCATATGAGTTTCACCATGCTATCACAAACATCTGAAAGAAAAGTAGTGCATGGTGGAACTTGTAGGCGCCTTGTGTGTGGAGTATTTGAACATAGGAACCCATATTCCTATCCATCCTAGATCCATCTAGCTCAGTAAACAAACTGATAGCAGCTCTTCAGGATTTGAGACAGGAGTCTTCCTTAGCCCTATCTGAAGCTGCCAGAATTTGAACTTGGGACCTTCTGCATACAAAGTCTGTGCTCTTCAATGTAGATACAACCCCATGCCCAACCAAATGCACATGAGTGGCTCACCACACTACTTCTGGTTGCCATAGAGACCAGTTTCAAGTGCAGTGGTTGTGTATTAGAGCACACTTGAAGCATGACTAAGGGATGTAGTGTACAAATCATCCTTACTGGTAGGAGCCATTGTTCATGGCAGAGCACATTCTTTGATCTCTGATGTAACTTGGTTAAATCTCTGGCATCTCCAGGTAAAAGAATTTTGGGTAGCTGGGCTGAGAAGGACTTGAGATTCCAGAAAGCCAGTCAGAGAAAGCAAAGGTTGGCTAGAGTGGCCAGTAGTCTGATCAAGACAAGAACATAAGAACAGCCCTGGTGGATCAGGCCCAAGGCCTATCTACTTTACACAGTGGCCCACCAGATACCTCTGAGGCGCTCACAGCCAAAAGGTGAGGGCCTACCCTGTTTCTTGCTGTTGCTCCTCTGCAACTAGTATTTAGAGGCATCTTGCCTCTGAGGCTGGAGGTGGCCTATAGCCACCAGACAAGTGGCCTACTACTAGCCACTGTTGGACCTGTCCTCCATGAATGTCACTTTTAAGCCACTTTTAAAGCCATCTAAACTAGTGGCCATCACCTCCTCCCATGGCAGAGAATTCCATAGATTAATTATGTACTGTATGAAAAAGTACTTCCTTCTGTTGGTCCTAAATTTCCCAGCCTTCAGTTTCATGGGATGGTGCTAGTGTTGTGACGGGGGGGGGCATTATCTCTGCCCACTATCTCTACTCCATGCAAAATTTTATACCCCTCTATCATGTCTCCCCGTAGTCGCCTCTTTTCCAAACTAAAAAGCCCCAGATGCTGTAACTTTGCCATGTAGGGAGGTGCTTCATGCTCCTGATCATCTTGGTCGCCCACTTCTGCACCTTTTCCAGTTCTCAAATGTCCTTCTTAAGATACGGTGACCAGAATCATGTTAATGATTCATGTTATCTTTATATTAACCATGGAAAGTCTGGAAGTTACCACTTGTTACTTGATTAGTCTCCAGAGAACAGTTGCTATTTAGTAGGGATGTGCATGAAGTGCTTTGTGCACATCCAAGGCAGTGGAAAGTGTGCACTTTAGAGGGAGGGAGACAGGTCTTACCTGCCCCTCTGTTACACCTTCACTGCCCCCCACCCCGCCCCAGCACGGCACTGTTTGTATTAAGAAGCCAAACTCTCTGTTTGCCCAGCTGCATTTGCTTAGAAATATTTCCTGTTCCCAGCAGGAAATGGTGTCTGAGCATGTGTGGATGCCATCTTGAGTGGTCAGAACTCAAGATGGCGTCCACACACGCTGATCACTCAAGGTGGCATCTGCAATGCTCAGACACCATTTCCTGCTGGGAACAGGGAACTTCCTGTTTCTAAGTAAATGCAGCTGGGCAAATAGAGAGCCCGGCCACCTAATATAAACACTGATGCTTTGTGGGGGGCAGTGACAGTGTAACGGAGGGGCAGGTAAGACCTGTCTTCCTCTCTTTAAAGTGTGTGCTCATCCCCAGCTGAAATGATTTGGCTGGGGCAGCTTGAAGCATTTCAGCACCTGGAAATAGATGTGCTGAAATGCTTCAAACATATCCCTACTATTTAGCATGAGCTAGTTGCTATAGTTTAAAGCATGTCACCAATGCTAGAGATGTGATTCTATTGATACAATAGTCTACCAAGTGGGTGGGAACCTAAGGATGCTAAGGTGTGCTTAGTAGTAGTAGTAGTAGTAGTAGCAGCAGCAGCAGCAGCAGCAGTAGATCTATCAAAATAAGTGTGCCCAGATCATTTCCAGATTTGTCAGGAGGAGGTTTGCCCATTCCTACCACCCAAATGTTTTTGTTTTTTAAAAAATGTACTATATATGGCCAAACATTAAGGAAATTAAATATATAGTAGTATAGTATCTCAAGCTTTGGATATATAGGCATAATATTTTTCTGCTTTAAAACTGGAGACACACTTCGCTCTTTCATACAAAGATATTTACACACAGACACATCACCTCCCAGAAGAATGGGCATGCATCCTTCCTTCACGTGTGGAATATTGCCTGCTGGGTCCTGCTCCTCTCTTTGCCCAGTCAGCTAGGGCTAAAGAGGATCCTGAATAATGAAGATGCTTGTGGTATTTCTTCAAACCTAATTGGTGTACCACAGCTGCACCCTTACTGACTTCTTTGAGCTGATGTTGCTGCTCATATATTGGCAGAGATGGAGGATCAATGCTGCATTAAGTATATCTGCTCTGATTAGGGTGGCCAGGTCCACATTGCCAAAAAAGAGGCCATGCATCACCAAAAAAAGAGGATGAAGAGAACATTAATTTGTATAAAATGTGCATATGTTAATTTACATGTATAGATTTAAATTTAGAAATAAGATAATTTAAAAATAAATGCAACTCACTAGCTCATTCCCTCTAAAAAAACCAACAACCTTTTCCTCTCCCACTATCTCTCCAGTTTTTTTAGTTTAACTGCCTTTACATTTTCCACATTTCCCCACAACTCTTTCTCTCCTCCATTTCTCCCAAAATAATGTTTCCTCCTCTCTTAAACAGTTTCTTCCTACTTCTTTCATCTCCCTCTTCTCTGACTCATTCCATGCACTACACACACATCCACTCACCCCACTACAGGCCCACTCACATAGGGTGCATGGCATCTTCTCTTGGGTGTGTGTGTGTGTGCTGCTGGCTGAAGGAAAGAGAAGCCAAGTCCCACAGCCTGGGCCTGAGCTAGGTCAACTCCTCACTCCTGCCATGGTCCACCATCCATTATTCCCTGCTGCTGCCACTGACTTGGGCAGCAGCAACTTGACATCAGGGCCAATAAGCAAGCCAGGCCTGCTAAGGGACAATGTGGCATGGTTGTCCTCTCACTTTTTTTCACTATCATCACCACCTCCCTCAGAATCAGAAACATGTGCTGCTTTCTTTTCACATTAGCATCGCATTAACTCCCTGACACTGAGGAGACTCTTCTCCAGCTTTCCCATTAGATGGCACTGCTACCAGGAAAACAGGTGTGAGGAAGAGAAACTGTTCGCAGAGTGGCAAGTGCCACCAAGTGTGTTGTGTTGGGTTTTTTGTCCCAAATCTCTGGACACAGAAGTTCATGGAATAAATTTCAGACAGCACCTCAAAATAGAGGACTGTCCGGTAAAATACAAGACACCTGGCCACCTTAGCTCTGATTGGCATAGAGTTGTTGACATCTCCAGCATGATGACCTTATTTTCCAAGGCCCACTACAGCCCTGCTGGAGTAGGATTCCGTAGTCTTCTCTAGTATGAACACCTGCTGTGCCCTTTTTGATGAGCAAATGACTGTGGGTCTTAAAGGAAAAGATTTCAAAAGAACACATGACTTTTTCAACAGGCGGCAGCAAAAAGACCAGAGTCTTCCTCAGAGATTGCGCCTACTTTCTGCTGAGGCACACTGTGCTCTGGGTTGCCTATAGGGATCTCATGGCAAATAGGTCTATGATTCTACCTTTGGGAAGGCACCTAGACCAGCTTGACCATTGGGCCATCCATCTCTGGGCTTCCATGGTTGTTACTACCACTTGAACCTTGCTTTCATGGTCACTAATGAATTCATTCCGTGAGTACATGGGAGCTTTGCTGTCTTTTGATCACAATGGCTCACAGCATATTGCTGAGCTCAATAAGCACATCCAATGTGCCACATTAAGTACTGATAAATTCCAGAAGAAGCCAGAGTTGTGACATTACTCATTTTGTCTGAAGGATTCGGCAAACATTTGCAGCAGAGAAAAAGCAAAGTTCCATTTTTGGCAGAAAAGAGTGGCTCCACATGAATTAAACTTTCAGAACTGATATTTAAGGATTTTTTATTAGTCTGTAGGATGTCTTTCCAAGTCTTGCTGGAGTCAATGCGCTGAAAGCCTGTAGACTCAGTTATAATAAGAGGGACATTATTTTTAATTGTTTCCTCTCGGCATTATCACATTGGAGTACGGGTGAGTGGAAAAGCAAGCTTTCAGAGCTCCAGTCCGCCACCTTTTGGGCAGCTGAGTTGTTCCCATTCTGGGTTGGTTAAGAGAGGCTGGGCGGGGGGGGGGGGGGGTTTGAAAACATTTTGGCATGTGAAATGGAAATCAACCAAGATTTATTCCTCAGATTCAATGAGTTCTGAACCATGCAGAAAAGCAGTGCAGCTTCAGTATTTCAGTGAAGACAGGGGAGCAGAAACGCAGCGGTTATGTAAGAACATTTAGGCTGGGCAAGAGAACCTATATCAATCTAATGTAATTAAATTGCTTCCATTGGCCAGCATACTATTTTTAACTATTATTATTCTTTTATTGATATTATTGTCATTTAAATGTTTACATGACACTTTTCAACAAAAAAAGTACTCAAAGAAGTTTACATTGAAAAAAGGAATGAGAGGGTTCCCTCTTTGTCCCAAAAGGGCTTACAATCTAAAAAGAAACTCCCTAAGAAGAGAGATGCTGTGCTGGGATTAGACAGCATATCAGAGAAGCAACACTTGAAAAGGTGCCTCTTTGCCCAGTTAGCCATTTTAATTACAGACTGCCAGGCATCTTGAGAGTAGGGGATTTGGCTATCCAGCATCCGGGGTACTCTTTATCCTAGATCTCTATACCTTTGAATACTTATACTTTGCAGCAGTAACAGCATTTCAGAAAAAGATTCTGCCTTTTTGCTTGCTGTGGCTCATGCTGCATGCTGGCTTACTAATCGGGAAGCCTAGAACCTTCACTCACCTGTGTTTTGCAGCTTCTAATCAGGTAAATGTATTGGTAACTCACAACTGCAGGTACAGTGTGAGGTTTTGGGAATTTAACCTAAGGTTTAAGATGATGCACACCCTAAACCTAAGATAGTCAGGTCATTCACACGCTCACAAGAGGATGGGCTGGTAGGAAGGCAGGAGCCTGCCTGCCTTCCCCCAGGTGACCAGAGGCCAATCAGAGCTCCATCACTCATGTGCCCACATGAGCAGCACAGCGAGGAGACAAGCAGTGATCAGGAGGGGGAGAAGGAAACTGGTTCTCCAGGTATCCTACAATCCACCATGTGAGCAGCATGGTGTATTGGGAAAGCTCCCTACTTCCCGGCTGCTCCTTCCTCTGGACTATCTGATTACAATGGCTGCAGGCAGGGCGAGAGCAGTTGTCAGCAGCATGATGGCCCACACAACCAGTGAAGAGGTACATAAGAACAGCCTTGCTGGATCAGGCACAAGGTCCATCTAGTCCAGCATCCTGTTTCACACAATGTCCCACCAGATGCTGCTGGGAGCCTACAGGCAGGAGTTGAGGGCATGCCCTCTCTCCTGCTGTTACTCCCCTGCAACTGGTACTCAGGCATTCTGCTGTTGAGGCTGGAGGTGGCCCATAGCCCTCCAACTAGTAGCCATTGATAGACCTCTCCTCCATGAAGTTATCCCAGCCCCTATTAAAGCCATCCAGGTTGTTGGCTGTCACCACATCTTGCAGCAGAGAATTCCACAAGTTGATTATGCGGTGTGTGAAAAAGTACCTCCGTTTGCTGGTCCTAAATTTCCTGGCAATCAATTTCATGGGATGACCCCTGGTTCTAGTGTTATGTGAGAGGGAGAAGAATTTCTCTCTATCCACTTTTTCTCTTTATCCACCATGCATGATTTTATAGACCTCTATCATGTCTCCCCGCAATCGTCTTTTTTTCTAAACTAAATAGCCCCAGGCTATTTGTTGTAGCCTTGCCTCATAAGAAAGGTGCTCTAGGCCCCTGATCAGCTTGGTTGCCCTCTTCTGCACCTTTTCTAGTTCTACAATGTCCTTTTTTTAGATGTGGCACAGTTTTTGCTCTCCTTTTGTTCATCTGAGACTGGGTTCCCTCAAAAGTGTGAAATGAGATGTGATGTCAGACCTGGGACTGCCACCAGTAATAGCTTCCCTATTGCAATTTCTCGCCACAATTCTTCATCAGACTTGCTTATGATATTTCCTCATATTTCTCTGTAGCAGCACCAATGATGTGTAACAGGACAGGGAGATGACACTGTCTAATTAAGTGTTACAGGGAGAGGATGGAGAGCCTGACATGAAGCTACCATTACTTGTGACAGCCCCACTTCCAGCCTCACATCTCACACATTCTTCCCTGAGTGAGGAACATTTACCTAAGAGATGTGCATTCATCCTCCTACCTCACTTTTAGCCTGGGTTTAAATTCAGGGCTACCTAGGGGTGGAGCGGTAGGCTCAGGAGTGATCCTGGAGCTTTATACAACCAGTCCTACCTGGGCTAGCCCTGACCTACCAAGATAGGACTGGTCATGTGAATGACCTTAGTGTATTCGTGAGTATCCTAACTAACTTTGGAGGATAATGTGAGATAGGCAAACAACAACACCCGCATCACTTGCCAATCCGATAAAGGCCAAAATATTCCTACCTAGCCCCACGAAGGGCAACCAGCCCAAACTCATACCATGCTCCTGGGTGGGTGGAAAGTGTTGCCTCTCAAACACTGCTTGAGAACCTGGGTGAATGGGAGCCAGAATTTTAGTCATAACTAACTTAATTCCCATTAATTTCAAAACAACTGAGTCATGACTAACAGTTTGGGGGTTTCCCTATATGTTTTAATGTAAAATGCCTTGAGTAATAGAAAAGTGACAAAGACATGCATGTATGCTTGTTCATTGGGTGAGAGGCTAGTACTGATGGAGTCAAGGATAATTGGACCCTCTCATCATGAATACTGGGAGGACAATGGAGGGTCAGTTTATTATTAAAGAGGGGAGAGGCTTGTGTTTTCTCGTGGGATTTGATAAGAAGTGGGGGAAAGGGGAGGGTATACATAGGGCTCTGTTTGCATGTGCACACCATTACGTTTGGAATCACCATGCGGACCCTCCCACCCAGCTCTCAATCTCTTACCAGTCCTCGGCTTTGCTGGTTGCCCTGTTTGGAGGCTGTGGGGGAATTTTACCCCCTGTTCTTACTGGGCTTTGAGGAGCGGGGGGTGGGGTTGCCCTCATCAGGACTGGTATAGCTCTGTTATCTGATGGACTTTGTAAGGGGTGGTGGAAGCTGGAAGGCAGATCAGTTATGTTGTTTTAGATGTACCAAAACCCACCACGTTTGGGGATTTTTATGTTGGATAGTTTTGCCCCGTTGGGGTGCTATTAGACCTGAGTCACAGTCAAGCTAAATTTTTCTCTATCTTCAGTCAAGGGGCTGGGGCAAACCGCAGACAGTGCAGTGCCTTTGCCCCAGTCCTAGCCCAGGCTGATGGGTACTCCCCCTCCTCAACAGTGCACGTAGCCACACTGCTGGGGCAGGCAGGATGTGTGGTTTTTGTTAACATGTAAGTTTGGGATTTATTCATCTGTCTTCCAGCTGCCCATTTCTTTCTCTGGCGCCTATGCTGTTAGTATTGTTGATTATGTTATTTAATAAAGTTTGGCCAGGCAGATTGCCTGTGTCTGTTTACCCATTATAAGCTTGTCCGGCATCTTCATTGTTCTCAGTGCAAAAATCTACAGAGTGCCTATGGTGTTGCTGCTGAATTCACTTAAGCAAAAATATAATGCATCTCTGCTCAGAAGACACTTTACAGTAGCTTGTCAAATGTTTCAGGCTAGTGTTGTTCAATCATCCCTGAGGTTTTGAGTTTTTCATCTATAGTAATTTTAAACTATATATATCCAAGAAGTGCCTGAATAATTGTGAGGCAAACAAAAAGAGGTTATTGTGGTTGATAATATTAACAACAACAACAACAACAACAACAACAATAATATTTCTCAGTTTTCTGCAACTTTATGATTTCGATGTTGAGTTTGTTCTTCCAGTAGCTCTATAGTTTCTAGGGATGAGCGAAACGTTCTGTCCCCAAAACAATTTGTGCCCGAAAATGACCATTTCAGGTGATTTGTCAACAGAACAAATCACCCGATGGCATTTCCAAAACGATTTGTCCCCGAAATTGCACATGTGGGGCACTTGGGTGGCCCAGAAAGAGTGGTGGCATAGTGAACATAGGGTGCCAACCAACCCCATGGGTTGCTAACCCATGGGGTACTGGGTTCTGTTGTTTTGGAGGTGTTCTGAGTGTAGATTCTCTGGTAGCATATGAGATTTTCAATGATAAACCATGAATTCACTCTCATTTGCTATTGCTACCAGAGAATCCACATTCAAAACACCTCCAAAACAGCAGAACCCACTACACCATGAGTTATCAAGCCATGGCGGTGGTTGGCACCCTATGTGCACTATGCCACCACTTTCTCTGGGCTACCCAAGCACCCCACAAGTGGAGTTATGGTACTGCTGAAACCCCCATTGTTCCCTCTGGGAAAAATCTTAAAGAAACATAAACTTCAAAAAAGAAGAAGTTAAAATCAACCCTTTGCCCATCTTTTTTTAAATTGGGGTGGTAGCCTCCACCCATTAGGCACTACCACACCACACCACTCTTTTGGCCCCAGGACCCATTTTTTATGATCCAAATCGATTCGGATTCAGATAAATTCAGATCCAAATCAAATTTGGGCTGATTTGGACGGGTCAGATTCGGACACAAATCGAAACGGGGGTGTTTCGATTCGGGTACAAATCGAATCACAAAAAATTGTTTCATGCACACCCCTAATAGTTTCCAGCCCTGGCTGCTCAGCTGAAGATCATGAGTCCTGTAACCCATTTTTCAACAAGTGCCCAGGGACTCTAGCACTCGATGTGGCCCTTGTTGACCTGGCTGATATTCATTTTACTTGTTCTCACCATGGTTATGGGATTGGGCACATTTAGTCTGGCTTCTCAGCAGAGGCCTGTCTGGTTTGAGTGACCATTCAGCAAAGCCCTCTGCATCCTCAACACTCGCAAGCCCCACCACCTCATCAAGATAGTGTCCGTCAGAGGATGAGTCAATGAAAGACAATGATAGACAAGTCGATGACAGACGAGTCGACAAAAGACAATTGGAGAAAATAACTAAATACAAGGTCGTTCAGACTGAAATTGAGAGGCTCTGGGAAAAGAAGACAATAGTGGTGCAAACAGTTTTTTCCACACCCTTGGTGCAGTACCAAAAGAACTTGAACACCATCTCAACACCTTGGGCATCAATCAAATTACAACAAATCAACTACAGAAGGCCACATGACTCAGGACAACACGAATACTACGACAATCTTTAATTTTACTTTAGTTATCCTAGACCCTTGGAAAGGGCCCGATAATTAAAGTACCAAACACAGTCAATAACATCTGGTAGACTGTATAAATAGCATAATAAATCAATTAATCAGTCAATTAATTAATTTTACTCAGGGAGAGACTGGATATCCCTATCTGCACATGGCCTTACATTATCGCTTCTGGAAATGAATTTTCAGGGAAGAAATTCCTAAATATAATTGGTTTGCAAAAAAATAAATAAATTATATTCTCTTAGTTTGGTTTAGTTTTCTCAGCAGTCCTATGGGTGCTATTGGGTTAGGGATAATATCAAAAACACAACTTGTAAAAATTAAATTTATTTATTCTTTATACAGTTTCCTTAAAATTAATTCACAAAGATTAACATTAGGAGTGTTTTTTTAAAGTAGCTCTCAAAGTTCAACATGCTGAATTTCAAAAATAAATGCAGTTTATTTATAATTAAGAACTGGTGGCTGGGAATCCCAAAGTTACATTGCGCACAAGGATGGTACGTCCAACACATTTCATGCTTTTCCAGTGCTTGGCTGAGTTCCATTCAGGCTCCAAACCAGAAGCCACACCCAGTCTACCCATCTCTCAAAAACCTTTCTGAGTTTTGGCATAAAAGTCAGGCTGACCATGAAATAGCAATATAAATTCTTTTTCTACCAACAACAGGAAGAGAAAGGAACAGAAAGGCATTTTGTGTTATAATATTTCCAAGACATAAAAAGGCCCTTTTAGTAATATTTGCATTTTTTAAAAAAATCATACTATTATATCTATTTAGAAAAAAAAATACATCTGGATTTACAATGAAAACAAACTTGTTGAGGAAAAAGCATAGCGTTTATTAAAGACATTGACATCATATCCAGTCTATTAAACAACATTCCTGAAGGAAAGTCACTCACAAATAATAAGAAAGGAAATAATGGCTTGTATGAGTTCCCAAGCTGAAAAAAAAGAAAAATATTATAATAATTGCACTGTCCATAGCCATTTAGGTCAACCTATTCAGGAATTGAGAAGTAGAAACAACTAATTTCCATCCAATTAAGCTGATTCCTTCAGATCTGCCTAAAGCAAAGAGAAGAGAGCTGAAGTGGGTGGGTGGTCACTTGCCTGTACTTTGAGTTGCTAATTGTTGAGCTTTTGAGCAGTGTGGCAGGGCAAGAAGAGTACTATGGAGGTAATAAGGTCATGGGCACAGCTAGGACATCGTCATTGTGCGATTTTCCAGTGTGTCCCTCAGTCTAGCAATGTTTCACTCATGCAGGTATAACAGTTTCTATGTACTGTGAATAGGTGCTTTCACAATGGCAGTGTAATCCTACCTTGCGGGTTTTCTTTCTCCTCTAAATTTCTAGAGGAAGAATCACAGTTGTCACCACTGTTAAATAATGAGTTTGTACTTCAACGTTTAGCTCCTCTTAACACAATCAAACAATATAATTTGCCAAAAAAGAAAGAAAAAAGAAAATTACAGAGACTTGATCAGACTCGTGTGTCTCAAACCGAGAATTGGTGGTGGTGGTGTGGTGAGTTTTAGAGTTCTTTTTGTTTCACTAATGTCCAACTAGAATCTGGAATCTCACAGTTCGGTCTCTTGATCCTTCTGGGCTGGTGTTGAGACACAATCTGCTGTTGCTCTTGTTGTAAATCTGAAATAATTAAATATAGGCTTCTCAAACAAACAGCTATTCTCACAGGAGCTCTCTTGGCAGAGGCCTTCTCCTTCGGGCCCTCGGAATCCACTCAGGATTGCACCTTTCCCCCCATATAGCAATAGCAAGAGCAATAGCACTTACATTTATATACCGCTCTATAGCCGGAGCTCTCTAAGCGGTTTACAATGATTTAGCATATTGCCCCCAACATTCTGGGTACTCATTTTACCGACCTCGGAAGGATGGAAGGCTGAGTCAACCTTGAGCCCCTGGTCAGGATCAAACTTGTAACCTTCTGGTTACAGGGCGGAAGTTTTACCACTGCGCCACCAGGGGCTCCATATATGGTAGTCCCTACTCAGCTTTGCAGCCCACTACTGGACAAGCCTATTGCACCTAATGTTTTAACTCTTAAAGAGGAGGGTTTACACAGGCACAGCAAACAGCCACCCAGCAGCACCACAGATCCATCCTGTGCAATCAAGTGCATATGTCTTGATGGCAACAGCCACGATTCTGAGCATTGGGGAAGTTTTAGAAAAGGTTCAACACTAAAAACCCCACAACCCCCCAGAAACACACACTTTGGCACTACCAGAGGGAATCGCATGGGACAAAGTGTGTGCAGCCTGACAAGTGTGGTCTGCGTGCACATTTTCCTCTGCAGTGCAGTGTTGCCATAGCATACATGAAAGGTACACCAGATGTTCATATTCAAATAGGCATTGCAAATGCACATGCTTTCTGCAAACAGTGAACAACATCTGGACTTGTTAGCCATGACTAAGCACCATTGAACCCCATGAGACAAGTTAGTTGTGACTAATAAGTGTCCCATTCATTTCAATAAGACTTTGTCATGACTGAGTTAGTCTGGATGATGCCCATTGTTACCTATCCAGTATTATGCATCAGTGAGGTCATTCACATGGCTGGGAAGCTGGGGCAGCAGGCAGGCAGGGGGGAAGGCTGGGGAAACTCACCTTCCCCTCAGTTGAGCGAGTTCTTGTTTGGGGAGCATTTATTATTATTATTATTATTATTATTATTATTATTATTATTATTATTATTATTAGTTCGATTTCTATACCGCCTTTCCAAAAATGGCTCAAGGCGGTTTACACAGAGAAATAACAAATAAATAAGAAGGATCCCTGTCCCCAAAGGGCTCACAATCTAAAAAGAAACACAAGATAGACACCAGCAATAGTCATTGGAGGTACTGTGCTGGGGGTAGATAGGGCCAGTTCCTCTCCCCCTGCTAAATAAAGAGAATCACCACATTAAAAGATGCCTCTTTGCCAAGTTAGCAGGGGATAGTAGCACCATGTCCATCAGTGTGAGCAGAAAAGTACACCATATTCTAGCCCAAAAAACTTAAATGAAGCTGGCTCTCAGTTTTTAGGCAGCACAGAATGTGAAGGTGTGTGTAAGAACCTTCTGTTCTGTAAATCTTTCTGGACAGAGCACTGTTGAAGTGAAATGTTCATCCCACTCTGTTCTTTTGTTCTGTCTTTGCCCATGGCTTTGCACAGCAGTCTTCCTTCAACATGACAAATTGTAGCAGATAACAGAAGGCTCTGAGTTATTACCGTGACTGAGAAAAAAGCCTAAATGGGGAGAGATGACAAGAAACAGTATCAAAAATGACCACTTTTTATTCTTATCTGCTCTTTTGATAGGCAGTGGCTGGTAGCAACACAGAGACGCTAAGGCCCATTAATCTCCTTCCCTTAAAAGAATTTATCACTCAGACTTAGAACTCTAGTCTTTGATCTGTTGCCACAGAATGTCAAAGTGATGGCGCTAAATCAAGGGGCAGGAAATGCCCATCCTAGAAAGGGTGGGACTCAAATTTGTAACATCTTAACCTTTGGGAGAGGAGGTGTGCTGGAGTATATCCAGAAGTAAACATAATAACACCTCTCTAGAATGGACATCCAATTCAAGACAACTTCAAAGACTCTAGTTGGATTCACATCATTTATATTTAGCATTAATCAAGAAGCAGAACATACTTTCACCCTTTAAACTGTACATGCCATAAGGCTGTTCATACGACCAGCCCTATAGGGATAGGACAGGGCTACTCCAGGTAGGGGTGGTCATGTGAAGCACTGGGATTGTTCCTGATCCCGATGTTCCTGGGTAGCCCTGGTTTGGACCTGGGCTTAAAGTGAGGTAGGAGGACAAGCGTGTGCCTCCAACCTCACTCTCAGGTCATGTGGGTGCTTGTGCTTCCAGCAGCTGCTCCCGGACTTCTGGCAGCCATCTTGATCATAGAGGTGGGGGGAGGAGTGGCCAAGCAGCATGTAGCCTTCCTAATGCAGTGCACTGCCCGCACGGTGCATTGTGAGATATCTAGAGGCCCGGCTTCCTCCTCCCTAGACCCAATCACCGATCACCTTGCTGCCATGTCACTCATGTGGGCACACAGGCAGCAGAGCCCTGGTCATCTAGGGGAAAGCACGTATGTGGTCATGTGCACAACTTTTGTAGCTTTTTGAATAATGAATAGTTTTTAATATTAGAAGTTACCTTCATGCTGAGCCAGGCTAGATAGCCCAGCCTTGGGCTCAATTGAGCCCGGGCTGGTCCGGCCAACTTAAGGGGCTTGACAGGGGTATTTGTAAAGGGGAATCTGGCAAGGATTCCCCTTTACAAATAAAGGGCTAGATGCTTGGTGGGGCAAGGGAAAAGGTAGATGTTTATTATTTATTTTTTATTTACATTTATATCCCACTCTTCTTCTGAGGAGCTCAGAGTGGTGTACATGGTTATTTTTATCCTCACAACAACCCTGTGAGGTAGGTTAGGCTGAAAGATACATGACTGGCCCAGAGTCACCCAGTGAGTTTACCTTGAAAAACAAGCCATGGTGGTGGCAGGGAGGCTGGTGAGGCTCCTTCTACCTCCCCCACCTGCCTCCCAAATGACTAGCTGGCCATGCTGCAGGCCTGGGCCGGCAGTGGCAGCAAGGATATGGGGACCGCAGGGACTCCTTCCACCCATCTGCCAACCTCCCAAATAGCTGGCCGGCCACGTTGCAGTCCATTTCGGGCCTCTGCACATGGACCTGTGTGTTCAGAGACCCAAAACAAACTGCAGCACGGGCAGATGGTCACGAAGCCCCCACCTCGACCTCTGTCATCCCAGCAGCTGCGCCACCCCCGCCATCCAAGGCCTGCAGCACTACTAGCCAGTCATTTCAGAGCCGGGCAGGGGTGAAGGTGGAAGAAGCCTGCGCCGTGTCTTGTTTTTCAAGGTAAAAGTACTAAACAGCTACCATTTCCCTCCCTGCCCCACCACCACCACATTTAGTCCTTTACTTGAAAAAGGGAATTCTTGCTGGATTCCTCTTTACAAGTATTCCCATTGAGCTGGCTCGTGAGGCGGGGCCTTGGCTCAACTCGCCCTCAAATGAGCTCCCCTCGGTTTGGTACATGTGTAAGCCTTCGAGCCAAGCCAGCTCAATTTCAAGCCGGCTTGCATATCCCTATTCTACCCAGTTTTCCCCTCACCTTGCTTCCAAGGTAATTGGCAGCTCACAGAACTCCCAGACCTGGGTAGAACACAGTTTTTTACTGTGTGCATGACCTCCATAAGTTGCTCAACTCCTGGGTTTAAAAAGTGTGCCCTAAAATCATGATGTACTTTACTAGGGCAATACAGAGGGGAAATACTAGAAACGTTGCCCATTTTAATTTCTTCATGAACACTAGATTGGTGGCTCTGTGCTGAGAATGCCATTTGCATTCTCATTCAGGTTGCGTTTTGCAACCCAAAGCAATCATTATTCTGGATCTGCATAGACATTAAGTTGGGACTAGGGACGTGTGAGTAGGTTCGATTCTTAACCTGTTCGATATCGAGCCAAACCCATGGCCTGTTGGTGGTGGTGGGGTGTCTAAGTTTAAAGAAAGAAAGAGAGAAAGAAAGAAAGAAAACTCTCCACCACTTCTCTGGGGAGCTTCTCTGAGGTTGCAGGGGGTATCTCTGGAGGTTCCCCCTCCCCCTGCCAGCCTTGGTTCAGGTGGTCTTCGGCCCATTCCTGGCCTGCCTTCCATGGCGGTGGCCATTTTGGAGGCTGCCATACATGCCCAATGGTCTAAATAGGCTTCTGGATGACTGAGTTGCCAGGCCATGCAGAGGCCCATTGGGCATGCACAGCGTCCTCCGAAATGGCCACCACCACAGAGGGCAGGCATGGAACAGGCCAAAGACCCTCAATAATGGAGGTTGGCAGTGGGAGAGGGAACCTCCGGAGGACACACACACTCAACTGCAGCCTCAAAGAAGCCCTCCAGAGTGGCAGTGGTGAGTTTATTTTTCTTTTAAAACATTTTTTTTAATCACAAACCCTCCAAACCCAAACTGAATGGGGGAGTTGGGGTGCACAAAAAACAAACATGCCTGGTCTGGTTCGAGTCCAGTCTGGACTTGAACCAAACCTGGCAACCCAGTTTTGTGTACACTCCTAGTTCATCTTACGTTGGCTGTTGCTAGCCTTTAAGGTGTCCTGCAGTTGTTTCCTCTTTTTTTCTTCCTACCTGTATCATAGCATTTAATCACAGATGTGTGTTTTGTGTTGAATCAATTTGTGGCTTGAACTGGAGTCACTTTAAGAGGAGCAAAAGCTCCCATCAGGTTTTTCTTGATGAGCTCTCCCTTTCATAGTGCAGATTTGAGACTGAATGTTTGAAGGCTAGAACCTTCTCCATGCCATGTTTGTTACATATGTGTAGATGGGAGTATTTTATGAGGGATCTGTCAAACATTCAGCCCCTCCTCCACAATTCGTAGTCCTAAATGGTACAGCCCAGCAACAGCCATATCATGTGAGTGTTCTGTCCATTTGTCATAGCTCTTAGGGTTGCACATGGTGGCGATATTCAGGGCACATGGAGCAGGATCTCTCTTCTCCATTGTGGAGTTACAGCTTTGGAACTTATTTCCAAGAGGAGCCTGCCAAGCTGCACCTTAAGACATTCGGTAACAGCCTTTCTGTTTTGCCAAGCCTTTGGAGAGCATTTTTGGAGAGCATTGCACTGGTTGCCTATTCGCTACCGAGTTCAATTTAAGGTCCTGGTTTTGACCTTCAAAGCCTTGCGGGGTTTGGCACCTGTTTAACTACAGACCCGCCTCTCCCATCCAGTTACATCCCATCCGGTCAGATCTGGTCAGATGGCCCTTTTTGTCGGTCCCTGATTTCCAAGAGGTTCGGGGTGCTAGAACCCATGAAAGGGCCTTCTTGGTTGCCGCCGCACTTCTCTGGAATTCCCTTCCCCTGCAGATTTGTTTAGCTCCTTCTTTGTCAATTTTAAAATCCTTATTGAAGACTTTTCTTTTTCGCCAAGCTTTTACCCTGTAGTTTATCTATCCCTCCCCCCCGTTAGTTACTTTAGTTTTATTTAGAATGTAATTTTAATGCTGTCTTGTTTTGCATGTTTTTGTACACCGCCCAGAGTCTTCGGAGTGGGCGGTATATCAAATGTTTCAAATAAATAAATAAATAAATTTTAGGTAAACCCCTCCTGTATTCCACCAAAGAAAACTACAGGGCTCTGTGGGTGTCAGGAGTTGAAATTGACTTGATGGCACACTTTACTTTACTTAGCTTTAACGGGAAGCTTTTATAGGATCTTGATGATAAACATAAATGCTGCTTTTCATATTTATCTTTTGCATTGTTTTTATTGGTTTTGAATACCCTACTTTGTTCTTTGCTTTGTACATTTTTGATGGAAAAGTGATATAACAATCAAGTAAAATAAATTTAGAGAACATCCATTATCTTCATCACCACAAACCTTTCCTGCCACAGGCTTGTTTATAGCCCAATATCAATATAAAATAATGTTGAGAGAGAAAGCTGTCATCTCTGATTCACTATTTCCCAAGGACACTTTCATTTGTCCATGCTAGAAAGTAACTCTCCCTTTCTCCTACTTGCTGCTATAATTTTTAATCATCGTTCATAGTAGCTGTGTATTTTAATCAAGTGAAGTTCATTATCCTTGATAAGCCATGAGTTGAAAAGCATATATAAAGTATTATTACAAGAGACAATTACAGGGTTCAAAGCATTCTGAAGGCATTCCATGCTTCCAGCTTCTGGTACTGATATAAGTAGAGGAATACTTGTGGTTTCCTACTTGCATGAAGTGGAAGATTTCCAAGAGCTGGTGGTAAAAAAAAATCCTAATGAATGTCTGCCTTCATCAGACACAACAAAGATCCCTCACGTCTTGGGAGGTTAACTGTTTATGTGGACACAGTGCCTGAATGACACAATGTTTCCTTTCCAGAAACAACTCTCTATGACCATGTAAACTTACCCTTCCAATGTGTTGGTCAAAAATAAAAATAGTAGCAAGCAAAATCTGGAGGTTGGTTGGCTTTGTTTTGATTTTTAAATTACTTTGACATTTGAGATATTTAGTTCTCAAGTCTTTGTTTTGGCTACTAAAGTGTCTTAACACTCATTGAATAGCGGTTGATTCTACAGAGCTGAAATATATACAGACATATGTACTATCGTTTCATGAATATGCAATGTTCATTGCGTAGAGGATTCTTTTTCTACACCACTTTCTGTTTGTCATTTATTTTTCCACTTTATGAATACTTAGTGGAAACTTCTTCATCTTGGAAGGAAGAAACCTTGTGGATTGTAAACATTAAGGAATAAGATTGTTTAGGATACAGAAAGAGGGTAGTGGGAATAAACCAGAGAGGGGAAAGAGAGAGGAAGGAAAGTTTAGATTGAATATAGGGGCACGTTTCAAAACCTGAGACCATGCTATACTGGAAGATTTTTCCAAACTAAAGTGGTGAAAACCCTGTAATTTCTGAAACTGATCATTCAACTGAGTATGGCCCATCCATAGTCATCAGGATGGTAAGCTGTACATGTGAAACTGCCTTATCCTGAATCAGACCAATGCTCCATCTAGCCCATTATTGTCTATTCTGACAGGCAGCAACTTTCTTATGCTATCTTGAATATTTTGAGCATGTTCCACACCTACCACAGGTGCAGCGCCACACACAGTCATACACAGAAATGTATGTAAACAGCATGATAAGCCATTGGGGTGCCTATGGTTGGAAGATTCTAGTAGTTTCAGTAGATTTCTGCTCTTTCTTCCCCATCTACCCTCATCCTCACCTTCCCTCATCACCACCTATGCACTGGTATGAGCACTTGTACAGAAAGCACAATGGGTCATTGGGGGTTGAAACATAATTTTCTTCAAAATGAAATTCATGAAACGTGAATTCATGAAACATCTGGTCTGATCCCTATTCAGCCCTCTTCTCTGTCCGGTGCTTTGCAGCACGGGAGACTTGCAATAAATGGAGAAGAGCTGGATGGGGATATAGGAGAACTCACCCCTCCAATTATCCCAAATGGCCAATTACATTAGCCCTACTCAGACATCAAGCCTTACATTAGCTGGGTAACGTTTCTTCCTAGCTTGATTCCACACAATCACTTCTCCCTTCTACCTAGTTGTTTGCACCCACACAACCAAAAATTGGGAGCACAAACAGTTCCCAAACCAGAGTATGGCAGTTTTTGATTGTGTGGTTGACATCATTATTTTGAATCATCATTCAGATGTCTGTACAAAGGAACCTCTTTTTGTGTGAATGACTCTACCTGCATTCATTTTTAAAGTAAACCTGGCACAGGTCCCTCAAATGCATGGCACAGATAGGAAGTGTACTGCTGCACCTGTGTTCAGCATACCGTGAATAACTATACTTGTGTATCGTATTTACTCTATTGGAAGACAACCCTGAATCTGAACCCCTTAAAAAATAAAGGTTTAATACAGGTTATATCTATATTTACCCAAAAGGAATAACACTCTGAATTTAAGACAACCCCCCAATTTCTAACATCATAACTTGGGGTGGGGAAAACCTAGTAATGGATTCAGTTAAATTCAGTACATATTTGTACCTGTGTTCAATGTACATAGGCTGAACAAGTATTGAACATTATATGCGAATATGGCTACTGTCTGCACATAGGCCTGTGCATAGGTGGCAAGAAGTGAGTAGTTCTCATAAGAACTAATCTGCCTACTTTCCTTTCACTATATCTACACCTAGACCTAATGTGGTCCAAATCAGGCAGTCCCCAAGTCAACCCACTAGTGCCTCAAATGTTCACACAGCCACCATCTTGAATCAGGGTGAATGACATCATCACAAACTATACCCCAACGGCACCAAATTTGGTCCAAATCAGTTCCCACTTGTGCCTCAAACATTCACGTGCCCGCCATCTTGAATCGGAATGGATGACATCATTACAAACTACACCACTGAGGTGTCCCTTTGTGTCACTCACTACAATGGTACCCAATTTGGTTCAAATCAGTTAGACAGTTCATAAGTTAGCCCAGTTACTCCTCAAATGTTCATGTGTCCACCATCTTGAATGGGGTGGATGACATCACCACAAACTACATCATTTAAGTGTCTCCATGTGTCCCTACAACTGTTCCAAATTTCATTCAAATCAAATAGGTGTTTCACAAGTTTGCCCACTTACGGCTCAAATGTTCTACCCTCTTCTGGAATGCTACCTTCTTCTGAAGCAGCCGGTGCTCCAGACAAGATGGGCTTACCCCAGGCAACTCGTGTTGCAAGAACAGCCTCTATATTAGGTCTGGCAGTTGGGAGGGCTAATGGTTCAAAAGGCTCAGGCAGGGCTTCCAGGCACTCTGTAGCAGCTCAGCTAGTAATGGATGAACTCTGCTTGACTCAGTTTAGAATCTACTCATTTTTTCCAAGCTTTCCCACAGAATGTAGAAAACACCAAGCACTAAACAAAACAAACCCATAAATATTTCCAACTTTTTCCACGACCGGTCAGGAAAAAAGAAGCGAGAAAAGCGCCCCTTCTTCCATTACAGTCCTCCGCCCCAAGCAAATTACCTTTGAGACAAGCAAGACCGTTGCAGGAAAGGCTCACTAAGGGCCTGAGCATTCTCAGGATCATTTGCTGATGGGGAGTATGGCTCCGTGGTTTGCTCTGTCTTCTGAGGAGATGGTACTCCTGAGCATTTTCAGGAGCTTCATGCAAGTTAAAGATGAGGTTGATCAATTAAGTATCTCTTAACAATAGATAACTGAGCAAAGAGGCACCTTTTTAAAGTGGTGATTCTCTTTATTGAACATGAAGAGCAAGTGGCCCTATCCACTGCCAGCAGAGTATCCCTCCAGTGGTTGTTGCTGGTGTCTATCTTAAGTTTCTTTTTAGATTGTGAGCCTTTTGGGGACACGGATCCATCTTTATTTATTTTTATTTCTCTGTGTGAACTGCTTTGGGATCTTTTGTTGAAAAGTGGTATATAAATATCTGTTGCCGACGTCATCAATGGGATGAGGTCAAACTGTTAATTCCTGCCTCTGGTGAGCCCTCCCCACCATAAAACTCAGGGAACCCCTTTCTCCTTTTCAAGAGTGAGGGATCGGGTGTTGGGCATTTTCAGCTAGAATTGACCATCCATGCTTCTTAGAAAGTAACCAAGTATACAAAAAAAAGTATACAAAAATGTACACTTTATTCACTTGTGCAGCATTCTGTTACAATATTGTTTTTACACCTATATTAAAATGGATTTAGTTGGGTTTCAATGAACATTCCTCCCAACTTCAGGTGTATGAAATACCTCTGGAAAATTTGGTTAATTGTATCAATATTATTTTAACTGACTTTGAAATTCCTACAGAAGTTTCTCTCAGGACTCTCCAATATATCCTTACAGGACTCTCCAATATATCCTTACAGTTTACTTAAGGCCAAATTTAATGGCTACTGTATCTTTAAGCAAGCATGGTTGGGGATCACAATCATATGGCTTATTGTGGCTGTGGATTACTATGCTTCTGGTTGATAGCTGTAGCATACAACTGAGATAGCAAGCGGTGTCTTCCACAAGGGTTTTCCACCCCTGTGGAAGAAGAAAATACCAATTACAGTTTGCAGAAATGTCACACCATTCGCTCACAGCAGAGTGGATTGGTGAAGATCATTAATGGCCACAGCATCACACATCTTGAATGCAAAAATTGGGAGCACTTGAAATTGTACTCCTGATCTCGAAAATGAGAGTCATCTGGTTGTAACCTTAATCTAATCGGTTTACTGGCAGGCAGTACAGAAAGAATGCATCTAGTGTAACATGGTTTTGTCTCACTTCTTTCCATCAATTTTGCCCCAGATCTTTTTCCTTCTTTCTCATGGTTCTTCAGGGGCCACAAGAATTTTCCATTTTCTTGGCCTAATGTCTTTGCTGCTAACACACATAGACCACTTGTCTCATTACAGTCTTTGCTATTTCAATTTTGCTATTGAAGTTTTTCTGACCCCAGTTTGTCCCCATACCCCACCCCTGGTTTTGAAGATCAATCAGTACTTCCTGCCACAATTATCTTCCCCTACTCTCCCCTGGTGGGGAGGAACCCATAAATACAAAATTCCCAGTGGGAAGACCACAAGGACACATTTTCCATTGAACATGCCACAACAACAGTTTTTCCATTGAATACACCACAAGACTAATGCTTTTGAGGTATCAAAATGCTAGGATGTGCTCATAATACTCATCTTGGATTCATTATAACCAGAATTGTGCTGTTTGTTTGTTTGTCAAAAACTCTCACATGAAAACAAAATTTTCATTCAATTGAGAGAGAGAGAGAGAGAGAGAGAGAGAGAGAGAGAGAGAGAGAGAGAGAGAGAGTATAAAAACAAGACTTTGATGGTGCCAAGGTAATTTTGCACTTGCTTTGTGAGTAAAATATAAATAGGTTTAGTAAGGTTTTTTTTTAATGCTATTAAATTGCTGAAAAGTGACTCAACAGCTGGAAAAGCAAAATTTTCGATAGTATTTAAAGCTGCTTAGCAGCTGGGAAAGAAATGACTGTAAAAACGCTTAACATTTACAGCCATTCAGTGGCTGGAAATGCAGGTTGTAATAAAAGGATTTTAACATTTCAGTGGCCAGAAACCACTGTTTGTTTGTTTGTTTGTTTGTTTTCTCCACATATAAACAGTCCTTAATCCTAAAACGCCAGAACAATGCACTAGTCTAAAAACAAGAAATTTTTTAAAAAGAGAAAATCCCAGTAAAAGCAGTAGCAAACAGAAAATAACTGGGCAGCAATTAAAAACAATTAGATGCTAAAAGCCTGGCTAAAAAGGAATATTATCTCCTATCCTTGAAATACCTGGAGAGTTGGGGAAGGATAGGCTTCATCTGAGAAAGCATAATACAATATGGGGGCTATCACCAAGAAGCTCTGTCCCGCATGCATGCGATACACAATTCATGTGAAGCAAAGTCCTTTCTGGGGATCTTGTCAAGCTGATAGAATCAGCCAGGAATGAGCAGTCCTGAAGATATCTGAGTACAACTGTTTAAGACTTTATTGCACCCAGAAACAGATCAGCAGCCTGTGCAACTCCTTCAAAATAAAATTAACATGAGCACGTGCGTGGACCCCAATAATAACTTGTGTGCCCCATTCTAGACTACCTGTAACTTCGGAATACATTTCAAGGGCAGTCCCACATAGAGTGCCTTGCAGTGATCCACACGACCATGGCTTCGGTAACCGTGGCCAAATCTGCCATCTCAAGGAAGGAACACAGCTGACGTGCAAAGGCACTTGTAGCTGTGGCAGCCACCTAGTTCTACAGGAGCAATGCTGGGTCCAAGAGGACCCCCAAGCTGCACACTTGCTCTTTCAGAGGGACTATAATCCCATCCGGAACAGGTTAAATTCCCTCTACCTGATCAGCTCTCCTAATGACCACCAACACCTTTATCCTGTCCAGATTAAGTCTCAGCTTGTTTGCCCACATCCAGCCCATTACTGTCTCCAGCCCCCAATTCAGAACATCCATCAACTTCCTGGAATCCAATTAGTGAGAAAGAGCTGGGTGTCCTGTGCATGTTGATGACATCACTGCCCAAATCCCCAGACCACCTCTGCCAGTGGCTTCAGGTGGGTGTGAAATCACATGGAGGATAAAAGCGAGCCGTATGGAACTTCCAGGTTTAAAGGACAAGGGGTTAAGTAACCTAAACCAGTCCGATTCTGTCAGCCGCGCTTCAGAGAGTCAGTCACAGGGGCATAGTAATGTTGGAGTGGGCCCAGAGACAAGATTTAAAATGGGCCCCAACTCACACATCATCCTAAAATTTTTTTAAAGGTTTTGTAAATTGTGGATGATGCAAGTCATTTAATGGTACTAGAGAAAGACATGCTGTTCTGGTAGCTCCAGATCTTAACACTCACATCAATTTCGGAGGATGAATACAACTGAAGGAAGCCCAGGCGGGTGCATGGCTGGGGGAGTCAGTCATGTGACTTGCCTCTGGGGTGTCCCCCAAGGCAGTGGGCCCCTAGACAACTGTCTTCCCTTGCCCTATTATAGTTACGCCCCTGGTCAGTCAGGAAGAATACCATGGTCTATGGCATTGAGTGCTGCTGGGAGGTCCAGAAGAATCAAAAGGGATGCATTCCCCCTCTCTAGTTCCCAGAATAAATCACCCAGTAGGATGGTCAAGGCAGTTGCCATTGTAAACCCAAGATGAACCCCAAATTAAAAAGGGTCCAGATAGTCTGTGTATATTTATATATATATGACACACATATGTATGACATACACACACACACACACACACACACACACACCCCTACACAGATGTATACATAATACATTTATATACATAAATACATTTATGGTGTTTTATTGAATTAGATCCATGGGTAGGAATGCAAATATGCACAAAGGTGTGATGTTCTGAAAAGATATAACACAACATCTCTACCCCACTTGTAAGCCAACCCACAAAACCTGGGGGGGAAATCAAAATAAATCCTCTGTCCCATTTTTCAAATTTTTCACTCCCAAAGCTCTCTCACACCTTGAAATCTGCTGAATATAATTTTAGTAAGTATTTCAGGTCAGATCTGCCTTGCACACTTTGAATAAGATGTGTCTTGAGTTCAAGACTGAAGAGGGTTTTTCAGAGATCCCCACTGTTTTTCAAGCATGGGCCCCTCTATCAAAAAAAACCTTCAGTGTGAGAGCCATTTCCCACTGTGCTGACCTCCACACAGTACTGTGTTTTTCTTAGTGCTGGGAGGTCCCTTTAAGAGAGATGGAGCCATCACTTACGAGCTCTGGGAGGAAAGCACTGTGAAGGACTACACTTCCCAGCACTCTGGGTATGCCTTCTAAGATGGTGCAGGGGCTCAAGAGGGGTCTAGTTTGATTAAAGGAGCTCCCTTGCCCTCAGCACTGGGGTAAGCGCAACACTTCTTCGTTTTCTTCGCATAGTGCCTGTGGGACTGTGTAGAGTATTCAGTTTTGGCCAAAGCTTCACACAGGCCCAATAGACAATTAGGGAGCTGCACTTAGATTTGCTGGGGAGTGCCACTGGGCCTCGGGCCTTACAATGAAGAACACGAACTTATGTTGTCAGTTTTATCCTTGCTCTCGCACCCTCTCCCTCCCTCCTAGCTGCTGGGAAAGACCCTGAAAGAAATGACAACACCCAAATGGATGGATGAATCACTTCTCACTTGGGACTTGTTCAGGGCAGGTTCATTAAAGATGACTAAGTGCCTGCTTAGGGCACAAAACAGGCAAAGGCAATGACAGTCTGAGTCACACGAGACCCAGGGTTGCCACCTGCAGTTAGGCAATGGGGAACACCCGCCCACTCGCTTGCCTTCCTTGCCACTGCCGCCTCCACCCACTGCTTTTGTGGCGATTGGAGGTGGCAGTGGTACGGAGGGTGGGTGGGTCTTCCCCATCAACCACCTGCCCACTCTCCTCAACGCCGTCACAAAATGTTGGGTAGCAGTGGGGGCAAGGAAGGCAGGTGTGTGTTCCCTGTCACTCACCAACCCTCCTGCCCACTGTGGGGCTCCCCTAAGCCTTGGGCCAGCCCTAGACTTGTTCTTTACTATTGTGTTCAACTGATTGCCAATGTCAAATTGAATCAAAGGGGTCCAATTGGTGCCAAACCAAATTCACAGCCCTAGTGAACAGTCATTAGTCTCGGGTCCTCAGATTCTTCTCCTTATCCAATTGTACCTGAACAATGCTCTTTAGTGTCCAGGTTTCTTGGTTTGTGCAGATGGTAACTGGGAAGGTCTCAGTGCTCTTAGAGTTCCTTTGCTTTTAAGCTGGCTTTGAAAGCAGTGGGAGGGAAACCACACACAGAGACACTCACGCAGATACACACACACACACACCCCAAGCCTTTTCTTGCGAGCAGCGAGAAGGGCTCACGGGTGGGCTACGGGGAAGGCGGGTTAAAGCTACCTTCCCTGCAGATGATCATCTCCTCTTCCCTGGGTGGGTGAATCACCTGCCCAGACAAGCAGTGACTGCTCCCAGCAGCTCTGAGAGTCAGGGTGCCAGGATGTGCCCCCCTGTCCTCTAGAGCTTCAATAATACACCATGTGAGTGTGGGATTATGGGGATCCCACCCACAAGGGACCACAAAATAACAACTTTTTAACCTTTCCCCCAAACTTCCATAGGATAAAAAGTTTTAACAACTTTTTAACCTTTCCCCCAAACTTCCATAGGACCATTATGGGGATCCACCTCCCCCAAGGGACCACAAAATAAATGGTCAAGCAGGTGATTTTTAACAACTTTTTAACTTTCCCCCCAAACTTCCATAGGATCCTCCATGTTTCCCCCATGGGAGTTTTTGGGAAAGGTTACAAATTTTGTTAAAAACTGCCTGCTTCCCCATTTCTTTTGTGGGTTGGGTGGAAGGTAGCACCCATTATGCCCTACCACACAACCTGCACAACCTAGGTATCCCTAGGAGCTAACTACAGGGAACAATGGGGTGTTTTGAGTTTCTCCATTGTTCCCTATGGCTAGAACAAGCTGCACTCACAGACTGCACTGCACAGAAGTTTTGCATTGCAATTTGCAATGCATTTTGCAACCCTGCCTTGAAAAACACTGCAGAAGCAAACAATAGAAGGTAATCTGCCCCTCCCAACATAGAACACATATTTCAAACACAGTCCAAAAATGGCCAAAAAGGAATCGGACCCAAAATTCACTACCAGCCGCAGTGCCCACACTGCAGCAAGATCATTGTCACAAGTTGCTCTCACACACAATTATGACTCCTTACTTCCTAGCATTGCAAACAGCTGCCTAAGCAGCACCCTTAGCAGCAAGCATAATAGCCACAAGCTGCCCAACTAGAGCAAATTCAGCCACATTTGGATGGCGTATACCCTGCAATGCAGACTGCAGAGCAGACCAGAGCAGTGAGTGAAGCACAAGTTAGTCTCAAGGCCAGACATGGAGCTCATCACAGCAATCACCAATAAAAATTACATACACAAACACATAGGGGCGATTCTCACTATCAACAAAAATTGGGCTAGCAGAGGCCCGATTTTTGTTGACTGTAAGAACCACCAGGCTTGAAGCCGAGCCCGGTGGTTCTTGAGCGGGTAACCCGCTCGAGAACTCCTGGTAAAAAGCAGGTTTGCGGAGCAAGCGCTCCAGCAAACCTGCTTTTTAGGATCGTGAGTAGCCGCGCTGCGCCTTCACACCATGCCTACTTACGAGTAGACCCCCAGCTGGGAGGTGAAAAGCCACCTCCCGGCTCCGTGGATTTCCCCAGTATGCCCTGTGCACTTGCGCAGGGCATACTGGGGCTTGTGGGGGCCGCGTGGTGCCCGCTTCCCCCACCCCCCGCCGGCTCTGTCACGGAGCCGGCCATCGTGTGGGCGGCTGATCCGGCCATCGTGTGGGCGGCTGATCCGGCCACCCAGGGCTCCCTGCCCGCTCACTGCCCCAAACCGGTTCTCACTGATCATGAGACCCGGTCCATAGAGCTGCCACTGTCAATTTCTGGCCACAACACTATTTCAAACAAAACAACTCAAGGAAGGCAAACATCCAAGTTCTGCCTTTATCAATCTGAGATCCAGCAAAACCAAATCATTATAGAAGCAAAAGCACAGCATATTATACTCAGTGCTGAGAAAAGAAAACCACAAAATCAAACCTACCTACCTCCTCTCTTGATGTACCCTCTTCACAAGAGGCATAAGGGCTCTCTCCCTCCCAGTCTATCTGAATATATTTTGAAATTCCCTCCTTTTGTGTTCCCCTCCCTCCTCCCAGCCAATGTGGGCACAGTTACTAATGACAATATTTGATTTGTTTGATAACAAGCAAACCAAGAAGCAAGGAGACTGCAAGACAATCAGAAGCCAATGCCAGAAAACCAATCTGCAAGGGGAAAACAGGCCTCCAAAATGGCACTCGAAGCATCATAATGTTTTGATTGAAATGGGGTTCCAAGCTCAAAATAGGCCCTTTATTTAGAAAGTGTCTTCTTTCAAGCTTAAAACATCCCATTTTGAGTCGAAATGTTTTGACATCAAATCGTTCTACACACGCCTAGTATTCATAGATAGGAATAAAGACCTTCTCCTGTCTGACTAAGCAATCAGCCTCCTCAGTAATCCACATGGACAACCCAAGATGGAAACAGTTTATACAAGAGACAACACAGTTCCTCAATAGCCTTTAACTGCTAGGCATTCCCAAGACATAGGCCGCATTTGCACATAACAGGAACCGGAGTTGCAGGGGCCAGAAGTTGCCAAACTGTTACGTCTGAATGTGTGCAACTCTCGTCCCAGTTGTAAAGTGACCCGAGGTTGTGCTCTGCAAACTCCTTTTTGAATCCCTAGTTTGTAGTGAGTTTTGCTGCTCATAACCGGGGTTGGAGATCTGGAGTGTGATGTCTGAATGCAGCACTGGAGGCTGCATTCGCTCCAACCAGAATTGAGGGAGGAAGCTCCTCTCTCTCTATGGGAGTGATTGGCTGAGCGGGCTGTCCTTCAAGCAAGAAGGAACCCTGCACAGCCAGTTCACCCTCCTCTATGCAGTCTCCCTGTCAGCAGAGAGCCCACCCTCAGTTTCATCCAAATGTGGACAGGAGAACAGGGTGTGGTGTGGAGCATTACGTGCAAATGTGGCCATACAGTAAAATTAGCAGCCAGCCACAGAAGTAAATGCAGAAGAGAAATTTTGTGAGGCAATGTTAGATATGGAAAATAAGAGGCTAAGGGCAGGGATGCAAAAAATAAAAATAAAAATTGAGGATTGGATGGGAAGGGGTCCTGGAGACAATTCTCCCTTGGCAAGATCCATGGAAAATAAAAGTACAGAATAGAAAACTCCTTTAAAGAACACTGCATGATCTCTGGCCAGCACCAGTTTGAACTTCAGAGGCTGTATGAGAGAAGATGCTATTTGCATTCTATGGGATAGCAACAAGGCACCTTGCAACCCATATTTTGTTCCTGGAAACACAGCAAGTATTAAATCATGGGGAAACAGCTGAGATGAGATTTAAGCTGTAGAGTAAGTGCCGATAAGGATCATGGTGAATTACTAAGTTTGGAAAGGGGTGGACACATAATGTTGTGATGATTGCATGAGCCAGACAATTAAACAGGCAGGTGCTTTTTAAATAACTTTTAAAAGCAAAGACAAACATGCAAGGCTTGCCTCTTTATTTTATTTTATTTTTTGGTCTAAAATGCAGCCTAGAAAACAGAACAATTAAGCTTGTTACTGATACATACAGGATTGAAATTATTTCCTCGTGATGGAGAGGAAACAAGACTAATATACAGTACATGTCATATCATCTGCTCTAATATAGACATAAGTAATCTTTAAAACCTTGCTTTAAAACACAATACCACTGAAGTTTGTCAGACTACTTGGGCCCAGAAAGAAAACTCAGTAATTCTTGCCTCCAAGGAGAGATGTGTACTGGAAAACAGAGAATTCTTCTACTGCTCAGTTTAAAATCCAAGCAGGAGACAAATTTGCATATTAAGCTGCAGAAACCCCCTTAGGGAAATAGAAGGTCCCCTTGCAGAGGATCCCTTACACTAAGGGTCTCCCGTGTCAGTGCTCTTCCTTACTTCTTGGATTACTAGAGCAGCAGTTCAAAGCATCTTCCTGGAAAAACGGTTTGCTAGGGGGCAGCTCAGAACCCCAAAATCACCTTTCATCATGGGATGGAGATTCCCCCCCCACACACACACACACACCACACTTAGCAAGCCAGTTACTGAGAGAGATCCTGCTGAGCATCACATTGCAAGTCACCTCCTGTGATGTGGTTGCAACAGTCCTGTTATAAAGGGGGATAACTGAAATGTGATGTACAGGATGAGCCTGCTTCTCTTGTGGTAAATTGCCACAAAAGGAGGTGGATTGGGCTCAGCATGTTGTCTTAAATCCATACTGAAGTGCTATGTAGAGAGCCCATTCCTTCCCCACTCACCTATCATAAATGTTCAAGGGATAGTTGCTACTTTAAAGGAAATAAACATCTTCTTCCTATGTTCAATTAGCCTTCAAACTGTACCACCGTGTGTGTGTGTGTGTGTAACTTTCCATAGAAGTGAACTATTTCACAAAAAGTCTCCCACATTTTGGCTCAGTCTTAGATTACCATACATTGCATGGCATTCATTTATTCTCACAACAAAAGGAGTATAATATAATACATTGGGCAGGATCCAGACAACATTCAGCAGGATCCAGACTGAACACTAGGGTTGTGCAAAGCTTCTCAGCCATATTTGGCTTCAGCATGTTTTAGCCAAAGTGAAGCACCATCTGACTGGGACCAAAGCTGACTTAAAGTAGAGCAAACTGGTCCAAACTCTCTGGCCTCATCAGCCCTCTACACGCAAAATGACTTATGGGGAAGAGTCAGAGGGCAGAAGATAAGAAAAATTTATCTATCTTAATTCCCAGTTGCAAGGGAGCAGGCAGCCGTCTTCCATGGCTTGACTTTTAAAATGACTTTTTTCTTTCCTCTGGAACCTGGGGGATGTTATAGGTGATCCAGGGATTTGTAGTCTTTTCTGAGGGAGGTTGAAGGGGGGCGGGGGGGGGGGCTGAAGCTTCAAAGTGTTCATCTGGATTTGCTTCACTTCTGTTCTACTTAATTCCCAACAACCAAACAACACTTCACTTTGAGCTCAAATGGTCTGAAGCCAGATATGTCCCCAAAACTTTGCACAGCACATCTCAGTGCTTTGCTCTGTGTCCAAATATATTTCCTGTCATCTATTCTAAAGATATTTACATACTTAAATTTACAATTATTTCGATTCTAGATTCTCTAATGGCCCAGACGCTAAAACTGCAAACCTACAAAATATGTAGTGTTTGCCTCTGTAAGAAGGTGTTCCATTGCTTGTAGAACATAATTCAGTTTAAGCTTTGTCAGCCTCTACAGGAAGAAACAGTTGGAGCTAGGACCCTGGCAGCATCAGCTCTCAGCTGCAATGTCTTGTTGTGACCACTGGTGGGGGGGCAGCATTAGGGTGATAGATAAAAGTGCTGGACTCCTACCCTCCTTGTTCTTCCAGTGTTAGTCTCCATTTTGTCTCTCCAGAGATGGCTGTTTGTTTTAGTCTCTCTCTTCCACAAGCTACAGCTGAAATTAAGCTGCAGGCTTTTTCACATTTGTGTGTAACCTTTTCTTTAAATACATCCTTGTAGTTCTTCAATACCAAAGAACTGTCTCAAGACCTCTTGCTTTGCTGCTTTCTCACCAAACGACTTTTGCTTTGCTATTTGGGGACTGAACTGCTATTCTTCCCCTACAGAAACTTCCAAAGCTAGAAAATTACAACAGGACAAGCAGCTGCCAGTAGCTATTTGGATGAGGGAGAATATCCCCTATGGAGTTTTGAACAGGAAGCTGTTTTTGACTCAGTCATGCCACTGGTCCCTCTAGCTCCGTATTGTCTACTGTGACTGACACCAGTTCCCCAGGGTTTCAAACAGGACTAGAGATACAGAGATGGAAGCTGGGACCTTCTGCATGCAAAGCAGGTGCTCTGCCTCTGAGCTCCAGCTCCAGTACTCTCCAGGAGACAAATTATCCTAATTGGCCCACCTACCTAAGGAAGACAAAGCAAGTAAAGATGTGACCAATGCCAATCGTATCTTATCAGCACCTCCAATCATCTGTTATTCCTCAGCCAGAAAAGCACTTCAAAGCATCCTGTAAATTAAATTATGTATTTTATAGAGAAATGTTATGGAGCCACTTACATATTGGAAATTGCCAAGGGCAAAGTACCAACTAATGACAACTCAGCAATATTATCCATGGCAACAGCCCAATGTGTTTACATTTAGCTGCACCCTACTTGTTGTTTCCTGCCTCCTATTTCTGTTCAAAGAAACTCTAGCATCCTTGGGAAATGTTTCCACATCCAACGTTCCATTTCCCTGTACTGAAGATGCACTTTCTATTAGGCCATCCTTGGCTTGTCGTTTAAAGTTTCCTGGATTCCCAGGCTGTGGTTTTCCTCACCATCCTTGGAAGTCTGCTGAAACCCACCCTTTAGTACTTCCATATTTCTAGATGAAAGGGATGGCAGATTGGCAGGTCTAATATTTTGTAAAATAAGCCTGAATAAATTCCAGCTGTTACAATATGATCAGTCTATTTTGGCAAAAATAGATGTACAGTGCTTCCTCTAGGGAATATTTGATTTCACCATGAAAGTATGTAATTTATGAAATTAGAAGACACACCTATTGTTATTCCAAACTCTCTTAAATATACTGTAAGCTTTTAATTACCTTGCAGTATGTTATTTTAGTACCTCCTTTTCCACTGGCTTTGAGAATAGAGAGCTTCAGAAAGTTGGAGTTCAACAGAAAATCAGCAAAAAAAAAATGTCTGCCACTCACCAAGCGATCAACCACAACATGTTCATTGTGATACAAATGGTCTTCATAGGACAAGCCATCCCAGTTCATTGAGTTCTTCTTTATCTGTGCTAAAGAACCATTAGACATATATTCATAAGTAGCTTGACCTTGTTCAATATGAGAGAGAATATTCAATATGTGAGAGATGTGACTGCAGCAGTTGGGCAAAATTCCCTGTCATGCTGCACTGTGAGGGCAGGCAGGAAAGCAAGGAAGATTGCCCAGTTGTTTCAGCAGTGAAGGACGCATTCCTTACCACCCTTGTGAGAACAATGCTGCTTGGTTTACCAGCAGTGACAACACTATGTAGCTGAATCTGATTGGCTGTGTAATGTTTGTGTTCACTCTATGATCCTTGATTGGCTAAGGACAACAACAAATGAGGGAGAAGGAGAAGGCATGAGAGGAGCAGCAAAAAGAGATAACAAAGTGAGTGAGCACAGCCACAAAAAGCAAAGGCCAGCATTGGGTGTAGCAAGGTTGGAGTGGGCCCAGAGATTAGATTTTAAAAGGCCCCCCTCAAAGTTCAGGACATCCACACCCCAGGCCCCCAAGGATTTAAGTCTGATATTTCAAAATAAGTATGCTGCCTGGAAATACATTTCACTGAATACACACAAACACACATCACAATATATAGTGATATACATTGAATACTATATATTTGTGCTACTTTTAATGCCTAGAACACACTAGAAACACTAATTATTAAAATGGGCCCCTCACTGCAGATTAGCAAAGGAGACTTTCAACCATGCAGTGTGAGCCTATGCATGTTTTCTCAGAATTCTGAACAAATTCAGTAAAGTTTGATTCCAGGAGGTTTTTCACACGGGGCTTTTAAAGCCCTTTAACACACATCTCCTCTGGAATCGAGGTGCTGCATTCACATGTTGGCCAGATTTACCCTGAAGTCCCTATGAGTTATTGGGGAGCAGTTCAGCAATTCAGGTTTTTCACTGCCCATTAGAGTGTAGCCTGATTTATATCCAGAGAGGGGAAAAATCCACTATGTTGCACTGGTTCTTTGGGACAACTTCAGTTTTGCAGTAAAGCCTCCCAGTACATTTGCAGTAAAGCCTGTTGTGTGTAAAAGTCCCAGGTAAGTGTGTGGAGAATTGCAGCCTCAGGCAACAAATATAACCACATTTAGGTGGAAGTACATTTTATTGAAACCTAAAGGACTTACTAGCAAGGAAAGCATGTCTACTTAAAAATAAACTCCATTGCATTCAACTGTCTGAGATCCTTCCCTGGTAAGTCCATATAGGATTGCACATGCTTAGGGATGTAAACCAAACCAAACTAATTTGTGCTCCCAGCATATTAATTTTGCTCCCTATAGGAGACCAGTAAGTCCCACTGAAGCAAGGGCGATAGGTGGGGAGAAATAGAGAAAAGAGCAAGAATTAACACCATTCCTCAGGAGAAAGGGGAGGGGGGAGAATGAGGAATCTGCCTCTTCCTGGTAAAATTTTAAGATAGATGAGACATGCCGGGGCTCAAGAAACTCCTGGAGTTACACCTTAGTCTGTCCTAAAAGTCCTTCTCCCTGCCCCCCAATGAGGAAGAAGGGCTGGTTGTGGTCTCTCACTATACTGAGATAAAAACCACTCTCTGCAGGTGCTCAGAAGCAGGTTCATCCCTAGTGGGGTGCGGGGCTGGGGGGCAAATCAGCATGTGCAGGGCCTCCTTAACATTTCATATCATTACAGAATCACACTGACTGATGACATACAGTGTAAATAGTGTGAATGAGGTTTTTGGTCATGTCCAACCAGCTTGGCATGTCTAAAAAAATAAAAATAAAATAAAAGCACAACACATGCTTCACAGTTCTCACTCAGACCTTCTGGGTTGCAAAACTTGAACATAAGTGCATTTATAAATGCATGAATAAATAAATAAATATAAATATAATATTGTTTGTTCCAGAAGTTTTTGTAATTTTCTGCCATGAAACAAGCCGCTTATAGGACTTTTTAGATAGATTTTTTTTAAAGCCAGCAAATTTTCCAAACTGTTTCAAATTAAATATTCGGAGACTTCTCAGTCTCTCTCCCCCCCCCACCCCCATATTAAAGCCCTACAGCAAGCAAGCAGATCCCTATATATGGGGGTGGGGAGTAACCACAAAAAGGAATTAACATTCTACCTCCATTTCTGGCAATGGCTGGGCTGGGCAGAGGGTCTGGAGAGAACTGTGGTGGGTAAGGGCAGCCAGCACTAGCCACTCTGCCTGCCTGCCTGCCTGCCTGCTTCCTTCCTTCCTTCCTTCCTTGCTGCCTGGAGAGCTTCAGGCTTCAGCGAGGCCTATGCATAGGCCTCTCTGGAAGCCCCACCCACGGGCTGATCAGCTGAGAGGTGGAGAGAGAAAGGAGCTTGCAGGCTGCTTAGTTTGCTGGCCAGGAAAAGCAGGAGAGAAGGCAAATAGGGCAAGGGGAACAGGCTTTGGGGCCTTGGGACTGGGCAAGCGGGGAATTGGGAGTCATGTGACATGTCTCGTGGGGGGCCTCGAGGCAGCAGGGCCCCAAGACAACTGTCTCCCCTTGCCTAATAATAGTTATGCCCATGGCGTGGAATAAACAAAGTTGCACTAATGCAAGAGGATTACTTAGTTGCACTACAAAATGGGGACTTGCTGATTGCGCTACAGCACTATAGTACTCTTGCGCAAAAGTTCCCATTAAAATAAATGAGGCAGTTTAATGCCTGCTTGTGGTTTCCACAACTGTTGTGCAAGTAGGCTTCTGGACTGGTTCTGCAATGCTAGTCTAGAAGGCAAGCTCCAGACGTAGAACAACAAACAAATGTAACAGTTTGTGTTAGTGCATTGGCCTCCCACACACAGTTCATTGCTCTGGAGGATCTTCCTCCCATCCCTGGGTCTGCCAGTCACAGTTGCTTGCAGCTGCAGCTGACACACGATAAAAGAAACGAGGTTAGGAGAGCATGCTCTCTTCTAGTTTTGATGGCTCCATAGGTGGGTTTGCTGATGTGGTGCCACCGAGATTGGGCCCAATCCCAGGGGTTCACATGAATGTGCAAAACTAGGCTGGGCTCCCTGAGCACAGTTTTGCACACTCATGTGAATAGCCTCAATGTGTATTCAGTATAGTTACCAGGTTGCAAACAGAAGATTTGTATTATTCTCTCTCAGGAGAGGAGAGCTGGTCTTGTGGTAGCAAGCATCACTTGTCCCCTTAGCTAAGCAGGGTCCACCATGGTTGCATTTGAATGGGAGACCACATGTAAGCATTGTAAGATCTTCCTCTCAGGGAATGGAGCCGCTCTGGGAAGAGCAGAAGGTTTCAAGTTCGTTCCCTGGCTTCTCCAAGATAGGTCTGAGAGATATTCTTGCCTGCAACTTTGGGGAAGTCGTTGCCAGTCTGTGTAGACAATACTGAGCTAGATGGACCTATGGTCTGACTCAGTATATGGCAGCTTCCTACGTTCCTATTATTATTTTATTATTATTACTTGAAATATTTATACCCTGCCCCTTTAGTGCACTACTGCTCAGGGCTTACAACATTAATAAAATAGATACAATATAGCTTTAAAATTAATAATGTTAAAAAGTTAAAAGACCAGGCTAAAACCACAACTAAAATAACAAATTTTAAAAATGAAATTAAAAGTTGTCAGTTGAAAAGCTAAACAATAAAAAAAACTAGAGGATAAAATATTTAAAAGCCTCTCTTAAAATATGTCCTCAGTTTTTAAAAACACTAAGGAAGAGAGCATGGCAAAGCACTTCCAGGAGGGTGTTCAAACGTTGAGGGGCCACAACCAAAAAAGCCCTGTCTCTAGCTGGGTCTCCATTGTGGCAGGGCCATGACCAGGTCCTGAGATGCTGAGCAAAAGGCCTTGGCAGGTTCATACAGGTGAATGAGGTCCAACAGGTACAAGCCATGTAGTGCTTTAAAAGAGAAGAACAGCACCTTGAATCTAGCCCAGAAGTGACTGGTAACCCATGAAGCTGCCGCAGGATGGGTATAACACTCATGAAGTGACTTGCACCCACAAGCAACCTAGCAGCAGCATTCTGAACCAGCTAAAGCTTCAAAGGTAGTCCCTCGTAGACTGCACTGCAGTAGTCCAATCCGGACATTACCAAAACATGAGTGACTGAGGTCAGGTCTGACTTCTCCAAGAAGGGTTGCAGCTGGAATACCAGCCGTAGCTGGAAAAAAGCACTTGTGCACCTGTGCTTCCAAGGACAGAGTAGGGTCCAGAAACACCCCCAAGCTCCAGCCTTTGTCTTTCAGGAGTGTAACCAGTGTTCCCTCTAAGGCAGGGATCCTCAACATTGGGCCCCCAGATGTTATTGGACTTCAACTCCCATAATCCCCAACCAAAGGCCACCGGGGCTGGGGATTATGGGAGTTGAAGTACAAGAACATCTGGGGGCCCAACATTGAGGATTCCTGCTCTAAGGCATGCGTACATGCATGCGCTCACACATTTTTTTATATCCGCTCAGTTAATTGTAGATCCCACTCAGGTTGAATTGGGAAGGCTGCATTCTGAATGCACATGTGCACACACTGCCTTGATACTGCCACCCAGAAGAAAACTCATTCCGCACCTGGATGAAAAAAATTAGAGAGAACACTGAGTGTGACCCCTTCCAGGACCAGATTTACCTCACTGTTTGGATGATCAGTTTTACCAGTCCAGAGGACTTCTGTCTTATCTGGATTCAGTTTCAGCTTGTTTACCTTGATCCAGTCCAGAACGGCCTCCAAACCCCAGTTCAGAACATCCACAGAGGCTCTACACAAGATCGGAGTGTAAAGCCTAACAGGATTCTGCGGGGATAGCAGGTCAAGCCCACTCACCCCGCAGACGATCATCAGGCTAGCCCTACGACTACTGACTCCGTCATGGAGCTGGTAGGGGCGGCATGGATCGGGAGCCACCCAGCCCCCGGAAGTCCCAGGATGCCCTTGCATGAGTTCGCAGGTTATTCTAAGAAGACCCCCGAGGCTGGGAGGCTTGCTGTTGCCTCCCAGTTGGGGGTCTACTTGTGAGTTGCCATGGCACGGAACTGCACCATGGTGACTCACAATCAACTAAAGAGGTTTAATAGAGCGCTCGCTCCGCTAACCTTGTTTTTGGGGGGGGGGGGCAAGTAAGCAGACTAACCACCGAGAGCCATGTGGCTCCCGGCAGTTCACACGCATGGAGGAAACAGGACTGGGCTCTGTATCCTCCGTGCATGTGAATAGCCTCACTGCCTCCCCGGTGTCTGCTGACTTAAATTATAGGAAGAGCTGGGTGTCATGCACATATTGATGCAGCCCACACTCATCAGAGGTCCAATATTGTTCTATTCTACAATCCTTGTCTTCTTGGTTCCATGTAATATTCTAATTTTCTGAGATTGTGGATTTGGGGTTTTCATGAGCTGTACGCCATGATCATCACAATTATAACAAATTAAGGCTTGACTTACTCGCTTTGCATGTAATACGTCTGTCTCATATATCAGTTTCACCTTTTAATTTGCATTACTGAAATTAATGGACTTCTGCACGATATTCTAATTTTCCGAGTTTCACCTGTACCTGCTCTCACTCACTGGACTTCGGATATGCCACTGCATAGATAATACAATGCCAGAGATAAGAACCTCATTAGACGTATATCATTTTTGGTTCAGACTGGAGTAGCCAGTTTTAAATGTCCCTAAGGGTGAAAGAGATAACTGCCCTTATACACATTGGCACAACTGTGATTCAGCAGCAGTGTCCCCTCTGAAACAAAAGGTACAAGAAGTGAGAAGAGTTTGTGCTCTTTCTAGACTGGGTCAGTTCGATTCAGTTCATTGTTTTAGCTACAAGGTAAAACAAAGGAGTTAAAAAATTTTGAAAGAACCACAGACTACAAGATTACGATCTGTTATATACAGTATGTTGGATCTGCTTAGAGAAGTTGGCACATGTCTGGGATAATTGTGGCAACTCTTTTCATAGGATCCTTATGGATTCCAGAGGATCCTTGTGGAATAATAAATAATCAAATTTTTTTAGAACTCACCAGTTGGTGCAGAATTGTAAAGTGTAAAGTGATGCACACTGGGGCAAAAAAACACCAACTTCATATATACGCTGATGGGATCTGAGCTGTTGGTGACTGACCAGGAGAGAGATCTTGGGGTCATGGTGGACAGCACATTGAAAGTGTCATCCCAGTGCACTGCAGCTGTGAAAAAGGCTAATTCCATGCTAGGAATCATTAGGAGGGGGGTTGAAAATAAAAATGCTAATATTATAATGCCCTTAAACAAATTGATGGTGTGGCCACATCTGGAGTACTGCACACAGTTCTGGTCACCGTATCTTAAGAAAGATATTGTAGAACTGGAAAAGGTGCAGAAGAGGGCAACCAAAATTATCAGGGGCCTGAAGCACCTTCTTTATGAGGCTAGACTACAGCATCTGGGGCTCTTTACCTTGGAAAAGGAGTGACTAAGGGGAGACATGACTGAAGTGTATAAAATTATGCATGGAGTGGAGAGGGTAGACACAGAGAGATTTTTCTCCCTCTCTCACAACACTAGAACCAGGGGTCACCCATGAAACAGAAGGCTGGGAAATTTAGGACTGACAAGAGGAAGTACTTTTTCACACAGCACATAATTAATCTATAGTATTCTTTGCCATGGGATGTGGTGATGGCCACCAGTTTGGATGACTTTAAAAGGGGCTTTGACAGATTCATGGTGGACAGGTGTATCAATGGCTACTAGTCTGGTGGCTGTGGGCCATCTCCAACCTCAGAGGCACGATGCCTCTCAATACAAGTTGCAAGGGAGCAACAGCAGGAGAGAGGGCATGCACATACCTCTTGCTTGTGGGCCCCCCAGAGACATCTGGTGGGCCACTGTGTGAAACAGGATTCTGGACTAGATAGGTCTTGGGCCTGATCCATCAGGGCTGTTCTTATGTTCTTAATTTTAATATACTAGGCTACAGATTTATCTCTGACAGGAGAGCAAAATGAATGACTAATGGGGTAGATCCTCTTCCTGTTCAGAACTGCAGGGACAGAAATGAAGATCATAAGGGTCTTGCCCAATCTGCCTTCCAGAGCCATAGTTGGCATCAGTGGAATCAGGCAAACATACTCTGTATTTTCAGAGGAAACCATTCAATTATAAATAGATAGTCTATTATATTTGTGCAGATTATACCAGGGAGCTGCCTGTACATCTTGCCTAAGAGCAGCAAATCGGGGTCTTATTTTGTCTGGAAACATTCATTTTTTAAAATATATTTCTGACATAAACATAATAGAGAGCCATGGCCAGTGGCTTTTACCAGAAGCTCAGCCTGTTTGTCACTCTAGTCCAGTTCTGTGTATGCCAGAGCAGGTGAAGGAGCAGGTGGATCATGGAAGAAATGAATGGGAGAGAAGCCACAGCTGCTTTAATCAGTTAATTTAAAAGTACAAACTGGGGCTGTTCACATGACCGTGCAATGTGTGGTTGGGAGGATGACGGGGGGGGAGGCAGGGTTCAAACTACTTTCCCCCAGACGACCTCTCAAAGCCCCGAAGGCACGCAAGCCACCTGCCCACACAACCAGCATCTGCCAGGAGCAACGAGGATGAATCTCCACACTCCTCCTGGCAGCGTGGGCAAACAGAGGCCGGGACTCATTGTCTCGGCCTCCAGAGATCCCACAATGCACCATGTGACATGTGCTATGCACTGGGGGATTCCCCCAAGAGATGGGCGCTCTAAGTGCTGATCTCTGTATGTGGCCGGGCTGCAAGCAGCCTGGCTCACACACGGGCAAGTAGCCGGGTTCAGGGAGTGCTCGCTCCATTAACATCGGCTAGCAGCCAGCAAAAAAGCCAGGCTAGGCGGCGCTAGCCCACTGGGATTGGGCCCAATCCAAGCAGTTCTCACGCACAGCCTCACTCAGGCTTGGCGTCCTTAGTCCCTTGGCTGCTCACGAGGACAGTCTCACTGTATCTTGTTGCAGCTTGGTAACCCTTGAGTTAAACATTTTATCAGTGAACAAATTTTATCAGTGAACAAATTGTTCACTGCCATTTTGGATTTGGAGTACTTAACACAGTTATTACTATCACTGCTATTAGACAATTCACTGATTTCTACTTACCTTAAGTCATTGAGGCCTATGGCTAAAACATATATCGTATTAGGAAATATAGAGGCATATTCACCCATGTGGGACATGGGGAGATGAGTCAAGATAATTCTCTAAGTCAGGGGTAGGTAAGCATGGCTCTCCAGCTGTTGTGAACTACAACTCCCAGCATCCCCAGCTGCAATTTATTGTGGCTGAGGATTATGGGAGTTGTAGTTCAGCAACAGCTGGAAAACCAAGCGTGTGTACCCCTGCAAGTGAATCAACAAAAATGAAGAGCTGAGCAGATATATTATGGCGGCCACAGGGCAACCAAGAATATGAGAGGCTGGAGGATCAAAACATGAAAAGTTCAGTAAGTGGATGACCTGGCAACCAAAAAGGGCAAAATGCCTGAAATCTGTTTGGTTTGGTATCATTTGTTTATGCATACCACACGTCATAAACCAATGCAGCCAATTTTCCTTTAAGGGTGCAAAGGCTTGTTTTGTTTTGTTTTGGGGGGCTGATTTTTAAAAACTTTTTGCTGAGTTCAGAGATGTTTCATCATTACACCAATGGATGTTTTTGAACATGTATATATTTGTCGTATGCAGTTTAAACTTGTATATCTCATATATCTATAAAGCACATTGTATATTACACCCAAGCATACAAAAAGAATGGATTTAAATTATATTAACAATGACAGCAACAACTTAATTAACAGAGAAGAGAGCTGGTCCTGTGGTAGCAAGCAGGACTTGTCCCCCTAGCTAAGCAGGGTCTACCCTGAATGCATATGAATGGGGGGCCTCATGGGAGCACTGTAAGACATTCCCCTCAGGGGGTGGAGCCGCTCTGGGAAGAGCAGAAGGGTTCAAGTTCCCTTCCTGGCTTCTCCAAGAAAGGGCTGAGAGAGATTGCTGCCTGCAACCTTGGAGAAGCCGCTGCCAGTCTGTGAAGACAATTCTGAGCTAGATAGACCAATGGTCTGACTCAATATATGGCAGCTTCCTATCATCCTATGTATGTTAATTTGTCTAGGGTTCATGTTAAAGCTGTATCTAATCTTCATGGTTCAGTTTTTCTGCAAAAATTGTCATTTGGGCAGGTGCAACAATTTTTCTGACTCAATCCTACCTCCCCCTCTTTTATTCATTGTTAGTACCTGTTCACAGGTATTGTTTGTGTCATTTTATGCTGCTTTGGTGCCATTTTTTTCTGGTTTTCTATATGCTTGACAATGAGGATATATCCTCACCCTTACAAGTGAAAGCAATGGGAAGACTTTGTTTCCTTCAGTAACTACATTGTACTGTGGCATCATCATATTAACTATGTGATCCCTGATTGGCTGGGATCATGAAATTTACTTGACACTAAATCTGATGCCTTTCTGACATCGGACAAAGACTTCCTTCCTTACTTGAACCTTCCAGGTAGGTGTTTTTTTGTTTTTTTTTGTGGTGTGTGTGTTTTTTAACATCCTGGACAAAATTTATTGATGGTGTCAGCTTTGACTGTATGAACTGTTTTATTCAATTGTTTTATTCTTCATATTTTAATATTGTTACAGGCAGGGGCGTAGCAAGATTGGAGTGGGCCCAGAGACAAGATTTTAAAATGCCCCTCCCCCATCACAGAAGCTCAGCTCATGAAGTAAAGAAATCTTAAATGAGGCTGAATAGTGGTAACAAAAAGCATAGTAAATTTTATACACACACACACACACACACACACACACACTATTTGCCACAGTAGAACATAATCCTAAATTATTTTTTTAAAGGTTTTGTAAATTGTGGACAATGCAAGTCATCTAATGGTACTAGAGAAAGACATGTGGTTCTGGTAGCTCCAGAATTCACTCACATCAATTTAACACTCACATCAATTTCGGAGGATGAATACAAATGAAGGAAGCTCAGGTGGGTGCATGGCAGGGGGAGTCCGTCATGTGACTTGCCTCTGCCCCCCCCCCAAGGCAGTGGGGCCCCAGACAACTGTCTCCCCTTGCCCTATTATAGTTATGCCCCTGGTTACAGGTCAGATAATTCTACTTGGCCATTTTTGTTGTTGCTTGGTAGAAGATTCTGTGATAGCCCAGGAGGTAAGTGGATATGCTTGAATGGGAGATTAATAAATTATCGAACAAGGGAAATAATCAAAGAGGCTGTGCACAGAAGCAGTCAGACCCAGGCTAGGGCAACCTAGCCTGGGTTTGACTACACATGTGTACCACCAGGATCGAGCATGATCCCAGCACTGCCCTGGAAGATAACTCAACTTTGATGCAAAATGATAGTGGATTCTTTGGTCATTCATAATTCATTTTGCATCAAAGAATCCACTCAGAACACCTCAAAGATTGAAAATAACAGAAACCAACACCCCCATGGGCTTGTGCTTTGGGGTGGTGGTGGTTGGAAATCCATGTGCGCTACACCACAACCAGCTCTGGCCCACCCTGATGCCACCCAAGTGGAATTATAGGGCCACTGTAACCCCTACTATTCCCTATGGGGGGAATCTTAAAGATGCACAAACTTCCAAAATAAACCTTAAAGACATGCAAACTTCAAAAATTTGTTTTAAAAAATCAATTTCTTTGAAATTTGGGATGTAGCTTCCACCCATTGGGCACTACCACCCCCTATTCTTCTGCCCCCAGAACCCCCTTTTTGCCCCCAAAATATTTGGATTCAGATTTGGATTAATTCAGATCTGAATTGAATCCAGGGTGATTTGGGTGGGCAGATTTGGACCCAAAACAAATCAGAGTGATTAGATTCAGGTACAAATCAAATTTTAAAAAATCAATTTGTGCACATCCCTATTATCCATCATAGCCTGACATTATCAAGCCATCTTCAAATGTTGTTTAATGATGTCAGGCTGAGGTGGGTACTGGACATTCTCTGTCCAATATTTCTAGGTTCTCACAACACAGAAGCCGCAGCAGTGGAAATGTGCACCTAGTAGGAGCGAGTGGTTCTCCAGTACTTACCTGTTGCCATGTTGTGGGAACCCACCTAAGTCTAAAAGCTTCAAATTATTTGTTTAACCTCAAGAGGCAATTAGTGTATTGTGAAAAATGGAGTTGATGCACTTGCTGAGAAGGAACAAAAACATTTCAGCGAACTAACAGCTACTGTATGTGAGATTCAGCACTGGTAGAACAGCACCAATTGCATGCTCAGCGGGTCACTTCAAACTTTCTATAACTAAAATGGCTTAAATTCTGTGATTTTTGGGAGAGGGATCTTAAGTAATTCATGTTAGATTGCTCAATTTGTGAAATTAGCTGTCTTCCCTACAAAATCCAACTTGCTATGGGATAAGGTATCACTTTATTTGTGTGTGTGTGTGTTTCCATTGTTTGACTTGTCTGGCAGTTTATGATATTATTTTGTTTGACAAATCTGTATTGGGTGCTATAGAACCCAGACTAGGAACTCAAAGGCACATTCTCTTCTTCCTGCTCTAAATAGGGCAATTCAAGGTGAGCTATTAACACTCCAGATTGAAGTCTGTGGAATCAGGTGATTCCTGAGAACCAGTCCCATGTCACTCACTATACAGCAGCCCAGTGTCTGGTGCTACTGGGCAACTGTAGTCTGGCAACTAGCCACTGCTTGGATGCCTGTTACCTGATTTGTTCCAGGTATTTGTTGCCTCTCCAGCTATTGAGGGTTGAACTTTGCCAACATTAAGACTTGGGGACCAAGGAACATAGGAAGCTGCCTTATACTGAGTCAGACCATTGGTCTATCTAGCTCAGAATTGTCTTCACAGACTGGCAGCGGCTTCTCCAAGGTTGCAGGCAGGAATCTCTCTCAGCCCTATCTTGGGAGAAGCCAGGGAGGGAACTTGAAACCTTCTGCTCTTCCCAGAGTGGCTCCATCTCCTGAGGGGAATATCTTACAGTGCTCACACTTCTAGTCTCCCATTCATATGCAACCAGGGTGGACCCTCCTTAGTTAAGGGGAGAAGTCATGCTTGTTATGACAGGACCAGCTCTTCTGGTAATTTGCAATGAGTTCTTCTGCACCTTTCTGCTTGTGACACATCGTGCGTGGGTTTATCAGTAGGATGGTGGGTGTATGTTCTGCCTTGTGCATCAAAGATGAGTTGGTGTAGACAGCATTTGGACTAGATAGCTTCTGGCTCTTTTTTAATTCTATGAATCACAATGCTGATTTATGTTTCCATAAATATTGAGGATGAAGTCAGTATAATCAAGATACTACAACAGATCATTTCCACTCCATATCTGTTCATGTGTGGTTGTTTCCTCCTTTTCCCGACCAGCAGTCATAGGAACATAGGAAGCTGCCATATACTGAGTCAGACCATTGATCTATCTAGCTCAGTATTCTCTTCACAGACTGGCAGTGGCTTCTCCAAGGTTGCATGCAGGAATCTCTCTCAGCCCTATCTTGGAGATGCCAGCGAGGGAACCTAGATGCTCTTCCCAGAGCGGCTTCATCCCCTAAGGGGAATATCTTACAGTGCTCACACTTCTAGTCTCCCTTTCATATGCAACCAGGACGGACCCTGCTTAGCTAAGGGGAGAAGTCATGCTTGCTACCACAAGACCAGCTCTCTTCTCCTCTCAGATAATTAATATAGCTGCCTTAGATAACTGTCCCTTCTGAGGTGATGTACTCATGTCCACTTCATATGAGATGGTGTTCCCTTGGGTACAGCTTCCTGAATACAAAATACAGGATTATCATGAAAAGTCCCACTAAAGCTCTTATACGTATGTTGTCATTGCCCAATCTGATCTCTCTTCCAAAAGCCATACCTGAATACCAACCAGGTATTCAGGGGGAAATACTTTTGATCAATATTCTCAAGTATGCGAACCTTACTTCGGAAGTAACCCCATCCTCCGTGCATGTAAACAATTATTCCTTCTTTAGTAGAGTCAATGAAAATTGTATAAACAGCTCTGGTTTACTTTGCTCAGCCTTCACTTCTGAACCACAAAGTAGAAAGCTCAGTTCAGAAGCCAGTACATACTGTAACTTCCTTCTGATCCATGATCCAATACAAATACAGCAACCAAGTAATATTTCCAGCTAGTCAATCCAGGTTCTCGGAGAAGGAAAGAAATGAGGATATCTTGGTTTTCCTAAGGCAGGGCATTGCCAAGGAATTCATAAAACAATGCCCAAGCCATTGGGAAATGCCCACTTTGTAAAAACATTTGAAATATTTCCAAACTTTGAAGAACCTTTCCATAGTCTGGTTTTGGAAATATAGGTCAATTAAAAATATCCTATAAAAAGAGCATGAGTACACAAGTTCCTTGTGCATGGTCATTCCATCCACTCCAGGGTCTTGCTTTTGACCACAGTTCTGACCATTTCTAGTATTTTTGTCTTCCCCTTTAAAAAGTCATCTCTTCACAGAATATCCTCTTCAAATGTTCTATTAAACAGTACTATCTCAAGCATATTCATAAAATTACTCAAAACATATATATTTTTTTAAAAACAAAGTTTTCCTCAGGGATGATTTATGCCTTGCAACACTTTCAAGATTAATATATATTTTATTTATACTTCCTCCAAAGAGTTCATAACAACTTACGTATGATTCCCATGTGGTCTTCCATCAAAAGAGCTCTTGGGACCAGGCCTACTTATCTTCAGCAGTATAAGTATGTTCTGTTCTGTGCCTTCAAACCATTCTCTGGGCCTGGTTCAGCCACTTCATGCATTTCATGGAGTGGACTGTACCGTGCAGTGTCTCGTGACACAATTAATGTGCTAGTCCTTAAGGTGCTACAGGAACTCTCTGAGGTTATTCACACAATCAAAAACTGTGTTTTACCTGGGTTTAGGAGCTTTGTGTGCTTTCAATTTTCTGTTTTGTGGAAGCAAGATAAGAGGAAAATGAAAACATGGGTAGAAGTGATTGTGTGGAAGCAAGGGAAGAGGAAAACCTGAGTAGCTTTGCCTCCTACCTTGCCTCCACACAATCACTTCTACCCATGTTTCCCTCTTACCTTGTTTCCATACAACCAAAAATTGGGAGCACACACAGCTCCCAAACCTGGGTAGAACACAGTTTTTGATTGTGTGAATGACCTTTCTATCTGTTGTGTTTGCTACAAAGAACATTCTTCTCTGGACTTCATCCATAGATGCTTTTGTAACCAGCTCTGTTTTATTTAAAAAGCTTGGGTCCTGTTTCAAGCTGCAAGCACCATGTGAGTACCTGCTTTTCCAGCAATAGGAAGGACAGAAATACCATAGTGTTCACACAGAGCTCTGTCTGTCATAGCCAGCAATGGGAACCCCTGCATAGAGGAGTCATATGTGCTTTGGCAATATGGAAATGCTTAAACATGCAACATTTCAAAGATATAGAAGGTATATAAAAGGTATTTAACATGGAAGACTTTTGAGCAAAAAGACTGTTCATAAAATGAGCGGTGAAGTCATCTTGGATAGTGAGGGTTAGGATAAGAGTGACACCAGATCACTTTCATCTCACTGCAGGATGAGATCTTACTTTCTTTCTTTCTTTCTTTCTTTCTTTCTTTCTTTCTTTCTTTCTTTCTTTCTTTCTTTCTAAATTTTGTTCAAATAATAAAAAGAGGAGAAATTCTCACATGCTGTGAATGAAGCTCAGGTGCTGCTATCCCATATGATGTTGTGATTGGTACTTGAAAGATATATCAGTGCAGTGCAGCATAAAGAGCAGATGGGAGACTATGCCAGCTGGTCAAAGAGTCAAAAGATAGATAGCATACATCAGGTGAGAGATTCAGCGTATAGGTGCTTATATGCCAGTGCCAGAAGCCTCCGAGACAAAATGAGTGAGCTGGAGTGCTTGGTGGCTAACGCAGAAATAGATATAGTGGGCATAACAGAAACATGGTGGAACAGTGAGAACCAGTGGGACACTGTTATCCCTGGATATAAACTCTATAGAAAGGACAGGGAGGGGTGCCTTGGAGGTGGAGTAGCACTGTATGCTAAAGAAGGCATAGAATCTAACAAGCTAGGAAACCTAGGTGGACTGGAGTCCTCCACAGAAACCCTGTGGGTGACAGTACAAGGCCTGAAAGGGAACGTGCTACTGGGGATGTGCTATCGCCCTCCTGATCAAAACGCTAACAGTGACTGGGAGTTGCAGCAGGAAATCAGGGAGGCGTCAAGGAGAGGCAGGGCTGTAATCATGGGTGACTTCAATTACCCACACACAGACTGGGTAAATTCACAGTCAGGTCATGACAAAGAGGTCAAATTTCTAGATACGCTAAATGACTGTGCCCGAGAACAGTTGGTCTTGGAACCGACCAGAGAGAAAGCAACCTTGGACTTAATTCTGAATGGCACCCAGGACCTTGTGCGTGATGTCAATGTCATCGACCCTTTAGGGAACAGTGACCATAGTGCCATCAAATTCAGCATACATGTGGGGAGAGAATCACCAAGGAAGTCTAACACAGACATTTTGAATTTCAGAAGAGGAAACTTCTCTAAATTGAGGAGTATGGTGAAAAGGAAGCTGAAAGGGAAAATCAGGAGAGTCACTTCGCTCCAGAGTGCATGGAGTTTACTCAAAACCACAATACTAGAAGCCCAGTTAGATTGTATACCCAAAAAGAGGAAAGGTACCACTAGGTCCAGGAAGATGCCAGCATGGCTAACGGGCACTGTCAAGGAAGCCATAAAAGGGAAGAAGACTTCCTTCCGAAATTGGAAGGCCTGTCCAAATGAAGAGAACAGAAAGGAACACAAACTCTGGCAAAAGAAATGCAAGGCAACAATAAAGGAGGCAAAAAGAGAGTTTGAGGAACATTTAGCTAAAAGCATCAAGGGGAATAACAAAAACTTCTTTAAATACATCAGAAGCAGGAAACCTGCCAGGTAGGCAGTTGGACCATTAGACAATGAGGGAGTGAAAGGGATTATTGAGGATATGGAGGTTGCAGAGAAGCTAAATGAGTTCTTTGCGTCCGTCTTCATGGCAGAGGATACTGAGCATATACCTGTTCCTGAGCCAGGCTTTTCGGGGATGGCGGCTAAAGAACTGAGCCAGATAGAAGTGACGAGAGATGATGTTCTAAGCTGTCTGGAAAAACTGAAGGCTGACAAATCACCAGGGCCAGATGGCATCCATCCAAGTGTCCTCAAAGAACTCAAATGTGAAATTGCCGACATCCTTGCTAAAATATGTAACTTATCCCTGCAATCAAGTTCTGTACCAGAGGACTGGGGAGTAGCAAATGTAACACCGATTTTCAAGAAGGGGTCCAGGGGTGATTCGGGAAACTACAGGCCGGTTAGCTTAACAGCAGTTCCAGGCAAATTGATGGAAAGCATCAACTGTAAAGCACATAGAAGAACAGGCCCTTCTGGGAGTGAACCAGCATGGGTTCCGCAAAGGTAAATCTTGCCTCACCAACCTTTTGGAGTTCTTTCAGAGTGTCAACAAGTGTGTGGATCAAGGTGATCTAGTTGACATAGTCTACCTGGACTTCCAAAAAGCTTTTGACAAAGTTCCTCATCAACGACTTAGCAGTCATGGGATAAGGGGACAAGTACATATGTGGATTACTAACTGGTTGAAAAACAGGAAACAGAGGGTAGGTATAAATGGAGAGTTTTTGCAACAGAGGGAAGGAAGAAGTGGGGTACCTCAGGGATCTGTACTGGGGCTGGTGCTTTTTAATTTATTCATAAATGATCTAGAAGTAGGGGTAAGCAGCGAGGTGGCCAAATTTGCAGATGATACCAAACTCTTTCAAGTAGTGAAATCCATAACTGATTGTGAAGAGCTCCAAAAGGATCTCTCCAAACTGGGTGAGTGGGTGACAAAGTGGCAAATGCGGTTCAGTGTTGGCAAGTGTAAAGTGATGCACATTGGGACAAAAAACCCCAACTTCAAGTATATGCTGATGGGATCTGAGCTGTCGGTGACTGACCAGGAGAGGGATCTTGGGATCATGGTGGACAGTTTGTTGAAAGTGTCGACTCAATGTGTGGCAGCTGTGAAAAAGGCCAATTCCATGCTAGGGATAATTAGGAAGGGGATTGAAAATAAAACTGCTAATATTATAATGCCCTTATACAAAATTATGGTGCAACCACACTTGGAGTACTGCATACAATTCTGGTCACCACTAAAAAAGGATATTGTAGAACTGGAAAAGGTGCCGAAGAGGGCAACCAAGATGATCAAGGGCCTAGAGCACCTTTCTTATGAGGCTAGGCTATAACACCTGGGGCTATTTAGTTTAGAAAAAAGACGACTGTGGGGAGACATGATAGAAGTCTATAAAATCATGCATGGGGTGGAGAAAGTGGATAGAGAGAAATTCTTCTCCCTCTCTCATAACACTAGAACCAGGGGTCATCCCATGAAACTGATTGCCAGGAAATCTAGGACCAGCAAACGGAAGTACTTTTTCACACAATGCATAATCAACTTGTGGAATGCTCTGCCATGAGATGTGGTAACAGCCAACAACCTGGATGGCTTTAAGAGGGGTTTGGATAATTTCATGGAGGAGAGGTCTATTGACGGCTACTAGTCGGAGGGCTCTAGGCCACCTCCAGCCTTGGGGGCAGGGTACCTCTGGGTACCAGTTGCGGGTGAGTAACAGCAGGAGAGAGGGCACGCCCTCAACTCCTGCCTGTGGCTTCCAGCAGCATCTGGTGGGCCACTGTGCGAAACGGGATGCTGGACTAGATGGGCCTTGGGCCTGATCCGGCAGGGCTGTTCTTATGTTCTGTGGTATTTGTCTCAAAAAGTCATGGAAAACAACCTTCCAATTCCTTAGCAGTGCTTAGGACTACTTTGGAATCTGTGCATTATCTTTTATCTATCAATAGCTTACACAACCATATTTCAGCTTTTATCTTCAAAGTATAAAGTCTAAGTAGGACTCAGATCTTATGAAATGCATCTTATGTATTTATTGGACCGGGTCTCATGATCAGTGAGACCCAGTTTTGTCTGGTGAGTGGGAAGAGCAGGCTAAGCCCGCTCTCCCCGCTCACGAGCGGGCAGGGAGCCCTGGGAGGCCGGATCGGCTGCCCACACGATGGTCGGCTCCAAGACGGAGCCGGGGGGCTGGGGGGAGCGGAGGCCGTGCGGCCCCCGCAAGCCCCAGTATGCCCTGCGCGAGTGCGCAGAGCATACCGGGGAGACCCCCGAGCTGGGAGGCTGCTTTTAAGCCTCCCAGCTGGGGGTCTACTCGTGAGTAGGCGCGAAGGCGCGGCGTGGCTACTCACGATTGCAAAAAGCAGGTTTGCAGGAGCACTCGCGGGTTAGCTGCTCCAGAACCACTGGGCTCAGCTGTGAGCCCGGTGGTTCTGACGACCAACAAAAATCGGGCTAGCCTCTGCTAGCCCGATTTTTGTTGGTCATGAGAATAGCCCCATTGTTTATCTTCCTATGTAAACCACTTTGAGAATTTCGTTTCTAAGCAGTATGTAAATATATGTTGTAGTAGTAGCAGCAGTAGATCCACATCATCTGCTAGTGCAAGAACTAGTATGGAACAGACTTTTTTCTTCGTTGCACAGCATCCTACGTCCTTGCACTAATGTAACAGCATTGCACTAGTGCAAAACTAGTCTGGAATGCAACATTCCAGCCTAGTGGAAGTAGCTAACTAGCACAACATCCTTGCACTAGCACACCATGGTAGCACAAGCTCAGGATTAGTCGAGATGTCAGCCAGTGAATTTAAGAAGATCATTTTACTCTGGTAAACGCCTGTGTCAAGGGGGGAAAAACCCTAATGTACTTGGTTAAAACATGACTGCTAGGAGATGAACTTCAACAAAAGATGAGCAAGTTTGAAGGTAATTTTTGTCAAAGATAATTCTCCAAGCACCATAATCAGCAATCAGGTGTATCATCAATGAACGACGGTACAGCACCCGAAATTTAAAGATCGTTGAATATTACCCATATTCCATGATACGGAGGAAAGCAGGATAGATGAAATATATATTATGACTTCATTGATAAAGAAAGCAATGATCAGTTACAAAGGAAATTTTCTGAGGAGAAGCTATATAATAGAAAACTAAATAGAGGTTCTATATTTGGGGTTGTTTTATTTAAAACTATTATCCAGATCTAGGCCTATAAGTAGACATCTTAAGTGCTATTCACATGTTATTCAACACTTGTGCAACAAGAGTACAGTTTATGTTTATTTGTTTATTTCGGCCCAAGGCCAGCATATTAAAAAAAAAACAAGAGTACAGTGTACATAGATACAGATCTGTACACAAGTACAGTTATTCACACATTATGTTGAACACAGGTACATCAGTACATGTCCTATCTGTACCCTAGTTCGCTTTTAAAATGAATGCAAGTACAGTCATCCACACAAAAACATGTATGAGTGTAGAGACACATATACACTCATATAACATAATGAGGTCATTCACACGACCACAAGGGGGTGGGCTAGGGGGAAGGCAGGAGCCTACCGGCCTTCTCCCAGATGATCAGAGCCTGAGCAGGGCTCTGTCACCCGTGCATCCACACAAGCAGTGTGGCGCCAAGCCCAGTGATGATCAGGGGAGAAGGCAGCTGGGGCTGACAGATATCCCACAATGAGCAGCGCAGTGCATTGGGAAAATGTGGCACGGCCTGGCTGCTCCTTCCTCCTGGCTTTTTGACTAAGATGGCTGCCGATGGGAGCAGTTGCTGGCAGCACATAGCTCCAGACAACCAGCAAGAGAGGCAGAAGGCACACACTTGTCTTCCTACCTCACTTTAAGCCTGTGTAGCAGATCAGGGCTACCCAGCGGAGGTGTGGCAGCAATGAGAGCAATCCTGGGGCTTCACACAACTAGCCCTACCTGGGCTTGCCCTGTCCTACCCAGATAGGGCTGGTTGTGAGAACAACTTTAATGCCTGAATAGGGCTTTAGCTTGAAGGTTAAGAAAAGAGTGCAAGGTAAAAGAATGAGTGCAAAAAATAATGAGGATAGGCACTGCCCCCTTTTGTTCCCTCTTTAGCCCTGTGCTTGGATTCAGTATCTCTCCTGGGTTCATTTTTCTCAGATTGGTACATGAGCTTAGTAAAACTCAGCCATTCATTAACATATGTACATACACATATATGACTGTCTTTGTAAGTGTATTCATATAAATGTATAGAAAAAAGACAAAACCCAGTATCGTACAATCAAGAAAACACATGAGACCTGTGTAGCTGTATGCCTTTTCTCTTCCCCATTTTGAGTTACCACCTCACCCCCCCACCCCCCCACCCCCGTTTGGGGGCAAGAATGGGGATGCCAGACATCCCCTCTCACTGGCTCAAGAGAGGACAGATCCCATGCTTTCACTCACCGCTCCAAGAACCTGCTGGGAGCGCCTGGCAAAGCAAGGCAGGGGGCAACGTGAAAGGGCTAGTGCTGGTCCCCACAAACAAGCAGGGGGTCTGGCAGTGAGGGGGGACACAGGCTGCCATGGGCTTGGGTATTTATTGAAAGAGCACAAATATAGGTGGCCTTCTATTTGCGGGGTTCCATCCTTACTTATTGGTGTGAATACGGAAACTGCAGAATACAAAACTCTCTAGTGGGCCTTTCCGGCTCCAACGTTCCTTCAGTGGCTGAGGCCAGAGAGGCCCCAGGTGGGGTGGGCAGCTAAGCAGAGCAGCCCGAAAAGTGGCCAGCCGAGATGCTGTGGGACGAAGGAGCTGGGCTAGAGGGGCCGGAGGAAAGGCAGGGGCAAGTGAGGGAGGAGGCGGCAGCAGACAGAGGCACAGCTGAGAGGAGCAAGGGTGAGAGCACCCTGATATGGCATGGCGGAGGTCCAATTATCAGGGGTGTGGGATGCACAAGTGGTCAGGAGGGATTTAAGGCAGGCTCGGCCAGTGATGAGGAGCAGTTGGAAGGCGAGTGGTTGTGGCCTCTGGAGAGAGACTGCCACAGTGACCCCAATGAGCCTGGAGGAGGAGGAGGAGGAGGAGCCAAACACCCTCCCCTCAAAAACTCTGAGGCCCTGCCTGGTGAAGGTGAGAAGGAGGGGTATACAAGAGAACAGCTATGGAGAGACCAGCGTTGTGACAGAAACCTTGAGTCAATGGGAATTGGGGGGTTAGTTTCCTAACAAAAAAGGGCCAAAAAATCAAGGGGAGCAGAAATAAGAGAAGAAAAGGGCACTACCTTATTCTCCAGGTCTCCAGCAGTGCCCCCCACAAACCTCCCAAAATGGTCAAACATTTATCAAATGTTTTTAAGAAGCACAAAATGCCTTTCTTATGGAAAATGGTGGCTGGAAATGACATGACGTCAATTCCAAGTCATTTCCAGCCACTCAAAACTGTGGATAGGTGAATTTCACCTATTTTTCTACGTGGGTAAGTCAACTGGAAGGTCATGCACATGACCTATTACCTGGGTAGTGGGGACGTCAGGCAGGGAGGCAGGCTCCTCCCTGCCTCCTTGCAGAAGATCAGCTCAAAAATAAAGCCTTGCCAGTCGTGCACCCACATGCGTGTCAGGGCAGCGATCGGCACTCTGGAGGCAGCAGAAGGAAAGTGTGTTCTGGGTCCTCCAAGGACCCAGAATGCAGGGTGCACAAAGTAGCTACTTTTTAAATATCAACCACTCTGCTCCATGCGACCACTCCTTCCCCTTGGCTTGCTGCCAGAAATTGTGGCAGGCCAGCAGCAGGGGAGCCTTTTAATCCAGCAGTGATCATTCTTAGGATCGCCTGCTGATGTTAAATGAGCCTGTGGTTCATTTAACTTCAGCTAAAGGTCAGGGTTAAAAGTTGGGTTGAGTGGGTTGGGTTCAATCCCGGTGCTGCACATGAGCTGCCAACCCCGGCTGGGCTGCCCTAGCCTGGGTTTGGCTGCTCATGTGAATAGACTAAGACCCAATCGTGGATTTGCGAAACCATGGATATGGATTCCATAGATAATGAGGGCCACTTGCACTTTGATTAGCAAACCCACACTATGGAAGTATAGTTGGATCAGAAACACATGCTTCTGATCTAATGAGCACTTGCCACCACTTTAAAGTGGTGGTTGTCTTATATTTAGCAGGGAAAGAGAAACCATCTCTATTCGTTCTAGCATTGCATCCCCCCCAGTGACTGCTGCTGGTGTTTCATTTGTGTTTCTGCATAGACTGGGAGCTCCTTTAGGACAGGGAACAGTTTTTGTGTTTTTTAAAAATCCTTTTGCTATGTAAGCCACTTTAAGAATGTTTTGTTGAAAAGCAATACATAAATATTGTTAGTAATAACACAAATCACAATTCCATTAATAACAATGAGCTGCATACAGGTTTGGCCCCAGTAGCCCAAAGAGAGAGTGCTTCATTCAGTAGGCAGGGAGAGCACTGGATTTCATGGTATACAGGCTTCTCAACAGTAGCCAATAAAAATAACCACCCCCTTTCTTAGCACAGGGCTACACTGACTTATGTGAATGAATGTAAATATAGCACAACAAGATATTTTTAGAAGCTAAAAAAATATTTACAAGTATTATCTTTATATTATATGTGGCTAACTGGAAGCAGCAACCTTTCTGTTGTCTTTTCTTTTCTCTTTTCTTTCTTTTTCTCTTTTTTCTTATTTTTTCCTCCCTCTCTTTGTTTTTGGAAGGGGGTCCATTGCAAACCAAGGAAAGTTAATGTTTATAGCAGCCCGAGAGCTGGAAAACCAACTCAAGAAACACTTAATGTTTAGATCTACTTAGTGGTTGGAAAAAACAACTGCTTTAATGCTCCAGTAAGTGGAAACATCAACTCCTTGTAAACAAACCTCTAGCGTGAAGATATTTCTCAGTAGTGGAAAGCTCCAGTTGTATGGAGGAGACTTTCAGAGACTGTGCAAACTGATCAGAGGCTGGAGGGGTAACCACATTCTGCCACTGGATATGACACTAATGTACCAAAATATTTTCCATACTGGATGTTTGCTTAACAGTAATGCATTCTGCTGAACATATATATATACGAAAAATATGGAAAGCTCGTAGATTAGAAATGTATGCTGTGTAGTCTCCGCTGGGATAAAACAATAGGGAATGGGATGATAAAAATAAGGAACAGTTTCTCTTTCTGGTTGTAGAAGGATTACCTTGCCTAATGTTTTTAGTGATACTATTTTATAAAAGGAATAGGACATGTCCAGGGATATTTAATAGCCACCTTGGAATGTGCTGTGTGCCTTGCCCTCACAGAGGCCACATTCAAGAAAATTGTTACTATGGCTTAGGAAACTGCAGGAAAAGGCAGGAAGGAAGGAAGGAAGGAAGACATTTCTATTCCAGAACAGTTTATGTGAACTTTATTTATTTAACGGATTTAAACTGCAGCTTTCCTGACCAAAGTCACCCCAAAGTGGGCATATCAGATTAAAGTACATGGCCCATCCTCTTTGAAGAATGCCCTTCCCATCACAGAAACTCAGAGAACTTTTGGATATCCTAATCCAATTTCCCTGAATTTTATCCTTATTGAGGGGTTTATTATGGATGTGAGCCTCCTGGATAACCCTTACTTTAGTGCCCAAAAATTTCCTACCATGAACACATCCAGAGTCATCATTTGATGCATACCCAATCTACCTTATTTGCACAAAGGAATCTTTAGGTTGTGCGCATGATACAGCGACTTTGCTGAAGCCAAGGAGGTCTGGGTCTGGTCAATGCCTGGATGTGAGATTGGGAAACCCAGTGGACACTGCCTTGAGTTCCATGGAAGAAAGAAGTGTAAATGAAATATAATAAACTAGCTGTCATTCACATGATTATTTTTTGGGTTTGAATCCCACACTTCCTCCATCTGTGTCACTCAGGGCAGCATACAGAGGGGTTCCCATGTTATCATCACAACAACCCTAACAGGAGGTTAGGATGAGAGAGTGACTGGCCCAAGGCTGACCAGTGGGTTTCAGGCTAGAAACATTGGAAGCTGACCTATTCTGAGTCAGAGACCACTGCTCTATATCTGTCTCTTTATTGTCTGCACTGACTGGCAGCAGCTCTCCAGGGTGTTAGACTGGGCTCTTCCCTAGGCCTACCTGGAATTGCTGCCAGGGACTGCACACAAAACAGGTGCTCTACTGGCTGCTCAGGGATCTGAACCCCGTTCTCCCAGATGGTCTATATCCAGCACTCTTTCTACACCACCTTTTAAACAATTTACAGGATGTGAACAAGTGATGGGATCCGATAGTTGTACAGATTCCAGTATCCACAAAGTTCCGAACACACCAGGATGCTTCTACCAAGCCTGTTTCCACCAGCCAACAGAGCTAACCCTAACATGCCACCACAGCCAATTCTTCAGTTTCAACATCAAAACATTTTGACTTGAAACAGACAATTTCAAGTGTTTCAAGCTCAAAATAAATCACCCTATGAATAAAGGGCCTGTTTTGAGCATGGAAAAAAACAACCCCCTTTTGATTGATTGAAATGTTTCAATGCTTCGAGCACCATTTTAGTGGACTGTTTTGCCCTTGCTGATTGGTTTTTCGGCACTGGCATCCGATTGGCTTGCAATCTCCTTGCTTCTTGGTTGGCTTGTTATCATATAGATCAAGTGTTATCATGGGCAACTGTGCCCTGATTGGGTGGGGGGAGGCAGGAGGGAGGGGGGGACACAAAAGGAGGGAGTATTAAAATGCATCCAAAGGGACTGGGAGGAAGGGAGAGCCCTTATAGTGTGCCTCTCTTGAAGATGATACATCAGGAGAAGAGGTAGGTAGGTTTGATTTTGTGGTTTCTATTCTCAGCATTGAGAAAAGAAAAAACTGCTTTTGCTGCTATAACTATCTGGTTCTTTTGGATCTAATACTGACAACTCCAGAACCTGGGTGCCTACCTTCCTTGAATTCTGGTTTGTTTTGTTTGTGAGATGGTGTTGTGGTGAGAAATGGACAGTGGCAGCTCTCTCTCTCTCTCTCTCTCTCTCTCTCTCTCTCTCTCTGTGTGTGTGTGATATTTCTTGGTGATTTCTGTGATGAGCTCCATGTCTGGCCTTGAGACTAACATGTGCTTCACTAACTGTTAGTTTGCTCTGCAATCTGCTTTGCAAGGTGTACTCAGTCAAAATGTGGCTGAAGATGCTCTGGTTGAGCAGCCTATGGCTATGCTTGCTGCTCAGGGTGCTGCTGTGGCAGCTGCTGCAATGCTAGGAAGTAAGGAGTTCTAATTGTCTGTGAGAGATCAACTTGTACCAATGATGTTACTGCAGTGCAGGCACTGTGGCTGACACTGGATTCTGGATAAGATATTCTGTTTTGGCCATTTTTGGACTGTATTTGAAATGTGTGTTCTGTGTTGGGAGAGACAGATTCCCTTTTACTGTGTGCTTCTGCAGTGTTTTGCAAGGCAAGGTTGCAAAATTGCAATGCAAAACTTTTGTGCACTCTTAGTGCAGCTTGTTCCAGCCATAGGGAACAATGGAGAAACTTGAAACAGCCCATTGTTCCCCATGGGTAGCTCCTAGAGACACCAAAGTGTGTTGGGTGGTAGGATGTGGTGGGTGCTACCTGCTACCCAACCCACAAAAGAAATGGGCAAGTGGGCAATATTAAACAAATGTTTAACCTTTCCCCAAAAGCCCCTTAGGATCCAATGGGGGAAAGGTTAAGCATAAAATCTCCTGCTTCCCCATTTCTTTTCTGGATTGGGTGGTAGCTAGCACCCATCATGACCTACCACCCAACCCACTTTGGTGTCCTTAGCAGCTACCCGTGGGGACCAATGGGCTGTTTCAAGTTTCCCCATTGTTCACTATGGCCAAAACACTTGAAACATTTCAGGTTTGTAACATTGAAACAGCTGGCCCAACTGCTGTTTCGACAAAATGTTCCAGCCAACTGTGTTTTAGTTCAAATTCGAAACAAAATGCAAAATCCGTCTCATGCACATCCCTAGTAAAAACTTATGGGTGCCATGTTAACTTCTTAAATGAGTTATTGTCCTTACATCAAAGAAACGGTCACATTAACAACTTGAATTAGTCATTGATCTCCACCCACCTTGTGGAACTAGAGCTGCAACATAGTCATACAGCCTTTAGTTTTATTTTATTCAAGGAAGACCAATTTGTGAGAAAGTTCTATTGTTTAAATTCTCAGTTCATCACACAAGATTTGTTTGGAGGAAGGAAAGGGGAAATGCATAATGTTATTTCCATACAACCATGAAAACCATGAGCTTCACACATAACACAATTGTTCTGACTAAGACTGAATAATCCCATTCCAAACGATCTGAGTTAACTGTCATACAGATGATTGGATTAAGAACCTATTAAACTGCACTATATAGTATTCATTCCGCAAATCCTCCTGCAAGATGTCTTTCTGCTGAGAATGCTAATATAGAGATGGGTCTCACGATCAGTAAGACCTGCTTTTGCTGTTATTGCGGGGAGAGCAGGCTAAGCCCGATCTCCCTGCAGACTATCGTGGCGGGAGCCCTAGGCGGCCAGATCGGCCACCCACAATTGCCCACTCCATGATGGAGCCGGCATGGGCTGGGGAGCATGCAGGGCATACTGGGGAGACCCCCGGAGCCGGGAGATGGCTTTTCGCCTCCCCTCCGGGGGTCTACTCATGAATAGCCATGGCGCGGAGCTGCACTGCGGATACTCACAATCAGATAGCCCGGGTTTGTGGAGTGCTGGTTTACACAATTGGCGAGCCCGGTGGTTTACACGATCAGCAAAAATCGGGCAAGGCTCTCCTAGCCCGATTTTTGCTGATCGTGAGAATAGCCCCATGGTCTGCTAATATAAGTCCAACTAATGCACTTTATAAAATGTAGGTGTATGAATTGCAAGATAAAGAGGCTACAAGGCTATTCACATGCACTTGCAAAACCAAGCTGAGGGAGCCCAGACCGGTTTTGCAACACGGCGACAAACCCACCTACAGTATGTAGCCACTCTTGAAAATGAGGTTAAGGGAGTGTGCACTCCTTTAACCACATTTTCTTGATTGTGTGACAGTCTGGGCTGCTTGCAGCCACAGCTGCCACGCTGTGGGGAGCCCTGGGAGTGGAGGGGGGATCCCCATGATGCACCACACACTCGGATTGCCCCCCAGATTGTATTTCCGGGAGCTAGGACTACACATCCCGGCCCCCGGCCCTCCCCACTGCCTCAGCGTGCTGGGAATCATCTGGGCACGTGGGAAGTGAACCCGCCTTCCCTGCAGACTGCCCACTAGCCCTTCTCAGTTATCATGAGAAGAGGCTCTACAGCTAGCTCAGATGCTTTTTGTGGTTCCACTTTTTTCTTTTTCAAAACTAGAAGTGGGTTTTTTATGCTTTTGATTCTCGTTCTTGAAATTAATATTGTTCTTTTAAAAAGAGAGTATCACATTCAGGAGAAAAGAGGCAAATATAGTTCACTTTTATGGTGAACACAGATGCAAGCCATGCCTAATGACTGATGCATGGCTGACGCACGCCATGCCTAACTGGCCCTATCCACCCCAGCAAAGTATCTCCAACATTACCTCCATCTTGTCCAGATTCAATCTCAATTTATTAGCCCACATCCAACCGATCAAAGCCTCCAACCCTCAATTCAGGACATCCACTGCCTCCCTAGGATCAGGTGACAAGGAGAGATGGATACTGTTTATATTATAGGGACATTCACATTGCCTGGATTGAACCACTTATAAAAAGCATGCCAGGTCAATCAGAAGAGTATTACACTTCCTTTCTTCTGGAAGACTAGTATACAGCAATTAGCAATAGCAATAGCAATAGCACTTACATTTATATACCGCTCTATAGCCGGAGCTCTCTAAGCGGTTTACAATGATTTATCATATTGCCCCCAACATTCTGGGTACTCATTTTACCGACCTCGGAAGGATGGAAGGCTGAGTCAACCTTGAGCCCCTGGTCAGGATCGAACTTGTAACCTTCTGGTTACAGGGCGGCAGTTTTACCACTGCGCCACCAGGGACTCTTTTACAGCTGAGGTAGCAAGATTCTGTGCTGCAGCATGCAAACTGAGACAGGAGCAGTTGATTAATTGTAATTAGGAACATAGGAAGCTGCCATAGGTCAGACCATAGGTCCATCTAGCTCATTATTGTCTACCCAGACTGGCAGCAGCTTCTCCAAGGCTGCAGGCAGGAATTTCTCTCAGCCCTATCTTGGAGATGCTGCCAGGGAGGGAACTTGAAACCTTCTGCTCTTCCCAGAGTGGCTCCATCTCCTGAGGGGAATGTCTTACAGTGCTCACACTTCTAGTCTCTCATTCATATGCAACCAGGGCAGACCCTGCTTAGCTAAGGGGACAAGTCATGCTTGCTACCACAAAACCCGCTCTCCTCCTATATCGCTGTATGTACATGTCTTGTTACTCTTTTACCCAGTCCTGTTTTTGATTTTATTTTACTCTAATTTTATTTTCTATTTAATTTGTTTGCTGGTCACTGACTATAATAATATATTCATTCATTCATTCATTCATTCATTCATTCAAGGAGAGATAGAGCTGAGTGTCATCTGCATACAGTGTTTTGATTGATTGATTGATAGATTGATTGATTAATAGATTGATTGTATTTCCATACTGCCTGATATATAAAACTCTAGCTGGTGTACAAATTAAAACATAACAGCATAAAATAGTTAGAATTCATAAAACAGATAAAATCTCAATAAATAAAAATACATTAAAATTTAGATTTCAATTAAAAGCCTGGGAAAACAGGTATGTCTGCAGGGTCCTCCTAAAAGCAAACAGAAAAGGAGATGCTCTTATTTCAGCAGGGGAGCATTCTCAAGCCCTGGGGCAGCCATAGAGAAGGCTCAGTCCTGAGTCACCACCAAGCGAGTTGGTGGCCGCCATAACCAGACCTCTCCAGATGATCTTAATAGGCAACAGGGTTCGTGACAAAGAAGGTACTCTCTTAAGTACCCTGGACCCAAGCCATTGAGGGCTTCATAGATAATAACCAGCACTTTGTATTTCATTCGGAAACATATCGGCAGCCAGTGCAGTTCTTTGAAAATCGATGTTATATGGTCCCTTCGGGTAAACCCAGAGACCAATCTGGCAGCTGCATTCTGTACCAATTGTAGTTTCTGAACTACGTACAAAGGCAAACTCACATAGAGTGCATTATAGTAGTCAAGCCCAGAGGTTGCCAGCATATGTAGCACCATTTTAAGGTTATTTGTCTCCAGAAATGGGTGTATCTGGCATATCAGCCGAAGCTGATAAAAAGCACTCCTGGCCTCTGCCTCAACCTGAGAAACCAGGGAGAGTTTAAGATCCAGGAGCACTCCCAGACTACAGGCCTGATATTGCTAACAACTCAGTCCAAATCCCTGGATGGCCTATCCCAGAAGTTTCATGTAGATGTTAAACAGCATGGAGGACAAAACCGAACCCTTCAGGACCCCACAGGTCAATGGCCACGGAGCCAAGTAGTAGTCCCCCAGCACCACCATCTGGGCCTTCCCCCAGCAAGAAAGGACTGAAACCACTCCAAAGCACTATCTCCAATTCCTATTCTTGAGAGGCAGTCCAGAAGGATATTGCCCACATATATTATTTTGATTATAAACCACTTTAGGTATATCAGGGGTAAAGAAAAGTGGGGTATATATTTATTTTTAAAATAAATTTTGAAATTAAAATAAGTGCACACATTTATTTATTTTATTTTTATTGCATTCCCTTATTAGGAGTCAGAATAACGCCGTTGGTCCATCTAGTCAAATAGATGGTTCTTGGAGAGATATCTATCCCAGTCCTGCTACTATACATAACCTGAGGTCTTGTGAACTAGATATGCCTGGAATTGAACCTGGGTCCTTCTGAATGCCAAATGTGAGCTCTACCATAAAGCTGCAGATTTCCCCTTGCCAATCTCTGTCATTTTCAAATGGATCCCATGAGACAGAGCAAAGAGGAAATCAAAGTAGGCTTAGAAACTCGTACACCCATGCACACCCATTTTAGAAGATATGCGTTGAGATGTGTTTAGGAAATGAGACAATAAATGACATTAAAAGGTAAGTTTCCTGTCTGAAGTATGCAGCAAGTAATGTATTCTCATATTCAAATGGGTGAGTACAAGAGGCTGCCCTTTTCCTTTCCATTCTGTATTTATCTGGGTAACTCCTTTCTCCCTGTAATCCTTTCCTCCCAAGGAAAAGCTGGATTTGCCCTAGAACAGGGTTGAGATATCTGCATGCATTTCTGCTCTGTCACTACTTCTTTCCTGAAACAGCAGGTCATGTTGATCTAGGGCTGTGATCGAAAGGCTGCTGGTGTTCTCACTGGTCTATTCTGAAACATTTTATATCATGTACCCAAACAAAATACATAGAACAACCAACAATGCTCACTGGAAAGGCAAGTCATTAATCCCTGCCTCTGACTAAGCCCCAGTAATAAGGTTAGGTAATTTCCTATCATAAAACTCTATTTTCAGAGGAATAAGACTGTAGCAGACATGAGACTCCTTGTGAGTGCTTGTATCCTCAGGGACTGAATTCTGAGTTGCACAGAACACTTACAAGGGAAGGGGGGTTTGCAAATATTGCCCCTCTTCCCAAAAAACCTTGTGTTGCAAAAATCCACCCTCCTTGCAAGTACCTAGACTTCAGAAGCACAGACACTGTGCATGTGCTTTCTTTGTCTGTGCAAACACAGCTTTAGTCAGAAAGTATGTCAGCCATTATTACTGTTTTATAGACAGTGGCCCTCTTTGTCCACAGTTTCGGCCCTCGCGATTTCGCATAGCTGTGGTGGGGCAATAACCTTGTTAACCGCAGTAGACCCTTAAATGGGTGTGCTTTTGCTGTTGTGAGAGGAATTTGGGTTGTGAGAGGAATTTGGAGTAGGACAGTGGAGTGCTTTGGCCTGCATATGTAGAGTTTTGGGTGTGTCTAAAAGCCATTTTGGGTAGCATCTGGCAGCATTTGGTATCCTTAGGGAGCCATTGGGGGCCTTCTGGAGCCATTGCTCAGGAGCGTTTGGAGGATTTTGGGAGCTATTTCTGTAGAGCCTTTGGATACTTTTTTGAGCAATTACTGTGGAGCTTCTTGAAGCCATTTTCTGGAGCCTCTTGCAGCATTCTGCTGCCCTTGTAAGATTAATCTTAATTTTGATGAAATTTTATTTTTTAATTAAAATTAAAATTAATTTTGATAATTACAGTACTGTATTATTTTATTTAAATTACATTTAAAATCCAATTTAAATTAAAAATTATAAATTGATTTTCATTCTCCATTGACAATTGAGTCTCCTCTCACTCCTTGATTCTCACACACTCTTCTGTGTGTGTTTACTTGAATTGGATTTAATTTTGTGCTGCCAACCTGCCAGCGTGGTGTAGTGGTTAGAGTGCTGGACTAGGACCGGGGAGACCCGAGTTCAAATCCCCATTCAGCCATGAAACTAGCTGGGTGACTCTGGGCCAGTCACTTCGCTCTCAGCCTAACCTACTTCACAGAGTTGTTGTGAAAGAGAAACTCAAGTATATAGTCTGGGCTCCTTGGAGGAAGAGCAGGATATAAATGTAACAACAACAACAACAACAACAACAACCAATCAGGCCAAGTGGCTTGTGCTGCTAAGTGCTGGACCTCAGCAGTGGTGTGAGGAAACATCATGATTACACATTACTGGTTACTTTCCAGACAGCACCTTGAAATTGCTTTGCTACATCTAGGCTTGCTGTCCATTCGTATGATCTGGGTTTTGACACTGCCTTGAGTACAGTGTCAAAACGGCAGGGGTGCCGTTCACATAGCCACAGCCTGTTTCAGATCTTACCTTGACATTTCAGGCTTAACACGTTGTATGTGTGTGGTGAAATATTAGCTGAGTGTTAAGAGCAGTTTGCAGACTTGCTGGGATTACTCAGAAGTAAATTATTTAGTTCAATGGGCTTCCTCCTAGGTCAGAGTGCATAGGATTGCAGCTGTAGAAGTGTGGCTTGCTTTTAGACGTGTGTGTGTCGATCGCCAATTTATTTATTTATTTGCATGGGTCCGCTGCCATTGCACAAATTTCCCAGTAGTCCCAGCATGGTCCATGCAAGTGTGTGGGGCATTCTGGTGAGCCCCCCAATGCTGGGAGGCTTGTTGTAGCCTCCCAGTTGGGGGGCTACTCGTGAGTCACCATGGCACAGTGTCGTGCTGCAGTGACACACGATCAGACACATGGAGTTAGCAGAGTGTGCACTCCGCTAACCTCATTTAAGGGGGGATGTAAGCAGGCTTGCCACCGGGAGAAATCAGGCTGGCTTTCCCTAGCCCAATTTTTGCTGATCATGGGAGTAGCCTCCTGGTCTATGGCATTAAAAAAAACACATCAGAATTACTTGTGTTGTGCTACTGATTGCAACGAAATGAGTCAAGTTAACAGATAGCCCTCTATGATAGCTTCTATGAAAAACTCATTTGGATCAAAGAACAATAAACAAATGTGTTTTCAGCACATGTGTTTCAGACAAGATGGCTTTCCATGCTGTTGTTTCTCCTACACACTAGTTCCTGCTTGGCAGATCTCTAAAGAGCTACTCTTGAATACAAGAAGTGGTAAAAATTAAATTAGTGGCAACCTTCCCTGTGAGTCATTGTTTACCTACTGCACATTTCACTTCTCATGGGCCACATGGAAGATCCGGAGCAACCCCTTTGTCTTCCTCTTGCTGCCCACAATCCATCCAGTCACCCAGTGGAAACAAAAGTCAGAGGTCAAGATTCTTAACAGAGACAAGTACATATTTAAGTCCCCCCCGCCCCCACACACAGACAATTTATGCAACTCACCCAATTTTTAAAGGGGCCTGCTGATGGCCTTTTGCTCCTCAAATCCTAGAGCCACTTTAATAAGCAGAAGCTTTCCCCTTACTTCTGTAGTTACCATATTTGTGTAATTCACCGAACAGAACCAAAGTACCGGAGGTGGCCAGAGGAGTCCTCATGCATGGGCACTGCTTCAGTTGAATTAGGGCCTCACTACAGTCAACTAGAATTCACTTCACATGTAAAGAAATCCTCAATGAGATGCCTAAAACAGGATAAGAATCCCAACTTAAGTGCCTTGATGATAATTTCTGGTTCCCTAGGTAATGTAAAATGATGAAAGAGCACACTGAATTATTGAGAAGCCTAAGTGCTGACCCGAACACCTTTCTATTTGGGTAACTTTCTGGTCTGTTTCTCTCAATTGCCCTGGTTGATTCGACTGGAATAACTAACAGTGTTAAATGTCCAGCAGTGCTGTCATGTGCCGTCTCGTTTTCCTGGAGTATCAAATGTGTTCCAGTTCCAAGTAAAGTGATCTTGCATGTAGCTTGTACACTGATTTGCAACACTTTATAAGCCAGAGACAAGCAACTGGCAGCTCCAAAGCCACACAAGGCAATTTTACTTGGCCAAAAGACTCTTGTTAAAACACGAACAATCACAGCATTCAAGTTCCCATCCAAAGTGTTTGGCCATTTGGGGTGGTGGCAAAAACCTGGCAAATCTAATGGCAATGTGCATGTGTTTTGAAAGCTCAGGAACTGCAAAGTAAATTAAAAGGAGCCACAAATACATTATCTGAGATATCTTTTAAGTCTTGGATTATTTGAGAGTTCTTTCCAAAATCTTCAAAAACAGAAATTATGCTTTTAACTAACAGTACTAGGAGGTGGGGGTGCGAGTGGTGATGTGATGGATACATTATATTTACCTCTAATGGAAAAGTAAACCACGTTATAGTGAATAAAAGGGCATACATGATGGTTATTTGCATAACGTTTGCATAAATGTGGTGGGTGCCTAAAGTGACTGGAAGAGAATATTGTACTTCTGTGTTGTAATCTGATCACTAAATCTTTGCAACTTTTCAATGTTATGGAAACAATTTTTGACACCTTAGAAAACAGAAGTCCTTACACACCAGGAGAATAAAACAGGGAGGACACAAAGCCTACCCACTATAAACATAAGACAGCAATTTTACTGCCTGATATACTGCACAATGTTCCATCTGCCTTGTAACAGAACATGTGTGCAGTTGGACAAGAGTGTTCTTATGCAAAACACATGAACTGCACAAATTGCACAATGGATGGCCATTATTTCCAATAGCTGTGTTGTGCAATTCTTGCATTTTGTGTGGAGTGCTCTAGTGTAACTGTGTGCATGTTCCATTACAAGGCAGAGGGAGGATTGCTCAATATGCCAGCGACTGATTAGAACTGCGTCCAGGAAAAGTTATGTTTATAACAGCAACAAATAATAATTGCATATTTGCCCCTGCTAACTGGGCAAAGAGGCACCTTTTACCGTGGTGATTCTCTTTATTTAGCAGGGGGAGAGTAACTGGCCCTATCCACCCCCAGCACAGTACTTCCAGTGACTGTTGCTGATGTGTGTCTTATGTTTCTTTTTAGAATGTGAGCCCTTTGGGGACAGGGAGCCATCTTATTTGTTATTTCTCTTTGTAAACCGCCCTGAGCCATTTTTGGAAGGGCGGTATAGAAATCGAATTATTATTATTATTATTATTATTATTATTATTAAAATTATTGTCCTCTAAAAGAAAGAGAAAAAGCATTGGGCATTCTCAATTTGCATTACACAATTGTAGTTGGGTTGCTGCATATCTCTCCTTTAGATCAGCAGCAAGTTCTGAGTTTGCACGTGAAGTGTATGTGCTTGTAGCTCATGAAAGTTAAAAGCATACATCTTTGATGTACCTTGTAGGTACCTTCTTCCCTACCTGTCTGCCCCCCAATCGTAACTTTGTGTGGAGCCACGAGGAAAGGCCACTCCTTTTTATAATATGAAAGTTCAGATTTTCAGAAACTCCCATTTCTGGGACAGAAAACTGCTTTAGGGATGCCACAGTCATATCATCAGTAATGGATATCCATAGTTTATGTTTGCATAGAATTTAACAGTTAGAAAACATCATTGTCTTTACATTAAATCACTGATATGTAAATATATTTTAGTTCAGCAGTGACCTCTGGGGTCTGTATCTCTGTGTCCTTCCCACTGATACATCACATAGCTTGAAATCTTTCAATTCCTACTCCCTTTTCAATTGTGTTATCTTTCTGCTCTGCTTAGTTCATCAACGCACAGTTCTAAAGTGTGCTTTTGGCACAAGAAACAAAATTTCATGGTGTTCCTGAGCAGAAGGAATGTATTCACCTGGTTATCCTGCAACATTTTTGAATTTATCAGCTTTGCTAAGTTTACATCTGTTATGTGTAAGGAGAAGGAGATTACAGTTTCAAGGTTACTGTTGTCTTCTGGAGACTATTAACGTTTCTTTAGTTCCATGATGTCATTGGCAGAATGAGCATATTTCTTAAAATATAGAGATCTCAGTGGTAGTGAATATTTCAGACACAACTCCCTAGTCTGTGAGTCCCAAACGCCTTCATTATTCAGTGTCCACATTAAAGGAATTGAAGAACATCACTAGCCCTGTCCAGGCATTAAGGCTCTCCACATGAGCAGTGTGGAGAGCCTAAGAGGGTTCTGTGGGGAGAGCAGGCTTGACCCGCTCTCCCTGCAGATGAGCAGGTAGCTTGCCCTGGGCGGCTGGATCGGCCATCCACACAATTACTGGCTCCATCACGGAGCTGGTTGGGGTAGTGGGGGGCGGGAGCCTCCAATATGTTATGAACGGTCTATAACATATCAGAACCAGAGGTACCAACTCAGAAGTGTGGTGAAATATAGGCCTGTGTCTGATTTCAGTTTATTAAGAAATGATACCTGAACTCAAGGTGAACTAGAATGTTGCTCTCCCTGCTCTCTGGAGCAGGAGGAATCCAGCATTGTGTTGTTAAAATGGATATGCAAGGAAACACAATGAAGCCAGGTCTGAATGCTGAATGCTGTAATCCATATGCTAATACCACTGACTACCAAGTGTCTGTGGAAGGAGCCAGGGGGCTGATTCCCCCCCTTCTTGTTAGTGTTGAATCCTTGTCAGTGATTAACTGTATTGTTCTCCATGGAAGTTCAACATAGCCAAATGGATACAGAGAAAATGCCTGTGGACTTTATTTTCTACCTCACTGATGCTTCTGTCCTAGTCAAAATGTATTGAATGTCTCGCACATGCATGTTACAGTAAATATTCTCTTGATTTCAATTAAACACTGGGTAGTGGTACACAAGCTGTCTCACACAGAATATCCTGAATCCCCTTTACTAACTGCTGACCTTTTAACACCTTTTGGGGAAAGATGCAATTTGCAGCATCTTAGATGCAGATCCCCCCCCCCCTTCCTGAGTGCACAGAGTTTACAGAAGATGAGATTCAGAGATCTCTCTGGACTAGCCGATATCCTGAATAATTAAGATTTTGTTCAGAAGGTAGCAGCGAATTATCACCTTTTGGACACACAGGAAAAGAGGAGGTCTTTGAATAGATTCTATTCAAGGATCAAAGAGAAAATCACTATAAGAATGAGGCTTTTGAGACAGAGAGTTCAGCAATCTTTTGCCTGCAAAAGCTGCTCATGAGAATCCCAGGGTTTTGCTGCTAGGCCGCGGGGCAAAGCAGGAACTCTGCCATGGTCGGAGGCTGTCTGTGACTTCTACTGCGCAGAGAGAAAGTCAAGACTCCCCAAGCCATGAGGCTCTGGCTATCAGCCATGATCTGGGCACTGCAACAACTCCTGTCTCCGCCAAGCGCCTCACCCCTTCAGCTGAAGTGATTCTTCTCTCTCAAGCCTCCGTTCCTGGTAAATATGTTGCTCCTACAAGCTTGGAACGCCCTCCATCCTTCCTTGCTCCCTTCTCCTTCCCCCCTTCCTTTCCTATACTAACTCCAAACCATGCCAGCCCTCAGCCTCTCTCAAACCACCCCCCTCTTTTCTGCCTGTATCTGAAATGTATCAGAATCTAGGAAGATTTAATTACCCACACATAAGTTAGTTAGGTACACAGTGAATATTAGTACTGGTTAGGATGTTCTGTTTAAATACTGTGCTGATATTAATAGAGTATTCTGCTTTCTGCTTTGCTAGATTAGTCTTTTATACTCAATAAAGCCCATTTAATCTTTGAGTGGTTGGATCTCTTTTCTTCATTGCGTCCAGATCAAACGTGGTCACCAATATAAAAGAACTTGGCCCAGACCTATTTTATATACTAGCTAATGAGCATATTTAGTATATAGATCAGGCCTGGTCTGTAAGACCTCCCGGCCCCCAGAAGTCCCAGCATGCCCTGTGTGAGTGTGTGGGACATTCTGGGGAGCTGTCTGATTCTGGGAGACTTGTTGTAGCCTCCCGGTTGGGGGTCTCCTTGTGAGTTGCCATGGCACAGAGCCACACCGCGGCAGCACACGATCAAAACAACGGGGTTAGCTGAATGCTTACTCCGCTAACCTCATTTAAGTGTGAGGGGGATTAAGTGGACTTGCCGGTGGGAGCCACGCGGCTGGGTTCCCATAGCTCGGTTTCCACTGCACATGTGAATAGCCTCATGTTGTATCGGCATTCAGAGGTCTGTAATCACCTACATGTTTTTGTGTGAATGACTGTACCTGTGTTCATTTTAAAAGTGAATCTGAGTACAGGTCTCTCAAATGCATGGTACAGAAAAGAACTGTACTGCTGTGCCTGCATCCAACATTTTATTTATTTATTTAACTTATTTGTATACCACCCAAAATGCAAGTCTCTGGGCGGTTTACAACAAAGCAATAAAAACAAATAAAAAGCTTAAAACATTACAATTTAAAACTTAAAACAACATTAAAACTATTAAAAATCATCAAACTATTAAAGCAGTATCTAATTAAAAGCCTGGGTGAACAAATGTGTCTTGACAGCCTTTTTAAAAGTTGTAAGAGATGGGGAGGCTCTTATTTCAGCAGGGAGTACGGTCCCAAACATAACATGTTAATACATATGTACAGATCTGTACTTCTGTACCCTGAACACAGATAATTGTATCTGTTGAGCATACATGTGTGAATAGGCCTATTGTTTCACTTGCTTATCTATCACTTCCATGCCTCTGCACATTGGCAAGAACATTTGAAGGCAGATGCAGGTTTATTGCTTGAATTAGAACTGACATTTAATATTTATCAGATCTTCTCTGATGCTTTGAATATTTGCAGAATATTAATTGGATTTGGCATCTTTTGATATTATATTTCATGATTTATTTAATATTTCACCTCAGTATTAAATGTGGTCATATTTATTGTCACACAATTGTATTTTGTTTGTTGCAGTATTTGAGCGCAGGAACGGACAGAACCTGCTGATTTGGCTTGGTTATTAATATTTATTTATTTTTCTGAGTTATGAAGCCTGGCATTAATTTCAAATAGCTCCTGATGTGCCAATGATGCTATCAGCACAGAACTCCAAACATGCCCAGACTTCTTAGTATCACAGAAAATATAATTTGCATGCAACAAGGCTTCTCTGACTACTTGCCTTGGATTAGGTTCTGATCTGAATGGTGGGGATTAGCCTGCTCTGAGAACCCCAATACTCACCAAGTCATCCAAGATGGAAGAGAGTAGCAAAGAGGGCCAGATCTCAATTCTTCAGGTTACAATTTGCTCCAAGGGCAGAGGACACCTTTCACAGATGTGCATAATGCCCACTAGAACCCCAAACCTCAGAATGGTTATGGCCTGAGTCTTGAATGTACTTCCCATGCTGTTGAGAACATGGACATGCCCAGGAATACGCCAAACCTCTGAGAAAATTGTAGCCAAAATGGCAGGGTCAGAGCTTTCCTTCCTCCCCAGCAGGATGTTCAGAATGGGTCCAGGGTGCTAGTGGATACTCTTGGACCTCTTGGCATCAAGGGGAATTGATGAATGTCCCCAGTGCCCCCACTGCTTCTGTAAAGTCACCCAAAGTAGAAAGATGAAAGGGGGAAAGGGTAAACCTAATCTCCAGTACTCAGGCCTCAACATCCTCAAGATTGTATACCATTGCGGTGTGCCAGTGCCTAGAGATTCATGGGCCAGGTCAAATCCTTTATCAGATCCATTTCAAACTCCTGCTGCCAAGTTTCAGCCCAGTCCTACACAGATCTGGGGGACATCAAAACCTCAAACTGAACACCAATATTAGGCAGTCACAAATTTTAGCATCATCGCTTTTGGAGAGGAGTTTTGATATTGGAAGGCATCAAATACGTAACCAAAAGATTTCAATTAATCTAAAGCATTCAAACTTCAAATCTTGATGAGACAATTTAGCATTCATGTTTGAATTCCAATGTAAAATTTAAAAATTCCCTTTCAGGGTTTACTGAAATGGGGTTTTGTTTTTTTTCAGACTGTGAAAACTTGTGAATATTCATTTCAGCTCTAGTCTGAATAGTCTTATATCTCTGTAAGTTAAAAGCTGAGCGTGCTGGGGAATTGCTAGAAAGTTCCAGAGGAGTTGGACCCCTTCAGGAATTCATACGTGTAACCTTAGCCCTGTATACACATCTTCTGAAAGAAATTCCTTTCTGAAGGAAATACTTTCTGTGCTAGAAGTCTTCGCAAGGCACTCCAGTATTTATTCACTCTAGTCCATACTGAATTTTCTTAATTCAGTGCACCACTACCAATCTTTTTTCAGCAGCTAGCACCCACAGGCAGTCTTTCCCTCCATGTACAACAAATAGGCACTTCAGAAGCAAATAGCTGTTTTGGGAATGATTTTAGGGGGGCAAATGATGGAAGGGGAAAGTTCTAACTTTTCACATACCATGGCCCCATCTGCATTATTCTCTAGCTGCATTTTAGGTTTTTAAAGATACATCTCGATTTAAGCCCATAGTGACTGGCTTAAGGTAATGTGTGATTCTAAGGCAGTAATGGGTTGGCTGTGACATCCTAGTAGCACCAGTGCAGCACCAGTGCTTTTGAAGAGTTCCAGACTAATGCTGCACCTGAGTGTGTGCACATATACGTGCATGTGTAAATTCCAGCAACCTCCCCTTTCCTCAGAAGCCCTCTATGGCACCTAAAAGTAAGTCCCTGAGGGCCACACACCCCTCAGGGACATATTTTGGGGTGGCACAGAGTACTTATTGGGGAAGAGGAGGTTGTCAAAATTTGCTCGCACCGCTAAGCCAGCAGCGTAGCTGAGTTAGTTGAACTTTTCAGAATCACCAGTGCTTCTCCCGTTATACTGGTGCTTCATTAGTCAGGATGTCAGCCACTGATTGCTACAACAGCTTTGTTTTCTAATATCTATACTAAAACTCTAAAAAAATGAAGGTATAGTTTTTCACCACACCACCTTTTTCATGGTGTACTTATTCAATAACTTTTATATTGGGCCACACCTTGTGAAACAAATTCCCAAGAGTTGTGAATTGTATAGATAAGAGAGCAAGATGATTATTGAGTGACCATGTCTCCATCTCCTTGACTACACCCACATTGAGACTGAGTTTTTTAAGCAATGGGGATCAATAATAATGAAATAAAGGACAGAAGACTACATTCTGGGCAGTGTAACCACAGCTTTAGCAAGCTGCTGGGGCTGCTGTGCACATAGAAGGCAGCCCCCGCCTATTGGGCTGTTTCAGGGGACCATAATGTTGGAGCTAGGACCCTAGCAGCATCAGCTCTCAGCTGCAATGTCTCATAGTGACCACTGGGGGGTTGGGGTCATTGATAAAAGTGGACTTCTCCCCTCTTTCTTCTTCCAGTGTTAGTCTCCATTTTGTCTCCCCAGGGATGGCTGTTTGTTTTGGTCTTTCACTTCAGCCATGAGCTACAACTGAAATTAAGCTGCGGGCTCTTTTCATATTTGTTTGTAACCTTTTCTTTAAATAAATCCTTGTTGTTCTTCAACCCTAAAGAACTGTCTCAAGACCTCTTGCACTGCTGTTTTCTCACCAAACTGGTTTTGCTCTGCTATTGGGAGACTGAACTGCCATTCTTCCCCTACACATAGTTCCATAGCTTCCAATTGAAATAGCACTGCAGAAGTGCCCGTGCACTGTTTCAAAGGGTTTTGCAACAGACCAACTCCAGCACTCCAGGGGCTGCCTTTTACATGCTCAGCAGCCCCAACAGCTTGCTAACACCAAGGTTACACTGCCTAGAATGTTGGCCAAAGTTGTCAATACTTTAAAAAATATTCATGTATTTAAATAAAGAAAAAGACGAATAGCTCAAATGAGCCCATTGGGATAACTGCAGTAAGTTGCTTAGATGGGAGCTGATGGCTTTGAAGCTTTGGAAAAAAAACATCTGCAGGGTGGGGGAAGAATGCAATGTGGACTAATAGAGAGAGGCTGCATGGCATTCATCCAGACATCATCATCAGCTCAGGATTTAGTAATACATAGCATTAGAACTGATTGGCTCTTTGGTGATGAGATTCAGTCTCTTTAATGGAGAGGGTAATATATCAGGCATTTGCACCACAGAGATCACAGCTATTATTGTTCAGCAAGCTATAGAGCAAAACGACAATGTCTTTCTTTTATTGCTCTTTTACCATAGGCCTGCCTGATAAAAAGAATCAGAAATTGTCCCCACATGTACTTTAAAATTAATGTCTAACATGTGTGATATAAAGGCTTCAATTTTGCTCCTAGTTACTCATCTAAAAATCCTTTTGAATTTGATAGGATTTATCCATGATGCATAAGTGAAGGCAAGAGTGCTCCTGAAGCTCTTAAGCACAATCCAGAAAAAGTTAAGATAGGAATGCCTAACCGACATTAGTGCACAATTTCCAATGGTTCATTGGTATTTAGCAGTGTGCCTAGATTTCTCTGGATTTTACCAGAAGGTTGAGGTTTACAATCCTCAGAAGTTTTGGTCCAGAGTGATCTATTTAAATTCTACTGCAGTAAATGGAATGACTCCTGTAAAACATGGCTTTGGGATATATCTGCAAACTGAAGACTATTGGTGATGCCATTTGATGGTGGGTAACTTGCGTGGGCTGTAGGGCACACAGAAAGTGCACTAGAGTACCATATACTGCATCTTCAAGAGAACGTGTAGTGTAACATGTTCTCTTTCCATGCAGTTCCTGGCCAGACACCTGAACAAAGTGAGTAACATGATGGTGGCTGACACCTTCATGGGTTGGGGGGGTGGGCCTGGCAATTGCCAGACTTGACCCGCTTTGGGTGCTGACCATACAAACCATCAAAGTATTCTCACCACAAACCATAAGCATGTTTCTAGCTCCACGGAGGGTTACCAATTAAGTTGTCAGGAAAGGGTCAAGAATAATCTTTAAATCCTTTCGTTTCTATCTAACCACAGCCCAGCCTCCTCCAGTGGCTGTTGCTGGTGTCTACCGTATGTTGTGAACTCTTTTTCTATGTAAACCACTTTGAGAACTCCTGTTGAAAAGCGGTATATAAGTAGTAGTAGTAGTAGTAAATAGATAACAAAGAAGAGGGCAATGTTGATACTTGCAAAGGACATTCAGAAAAAAGATAAATATGGACATCTGAGTAATCCATCTGCATTCGCTGGCAGCATTTCACACTGATCCCCAATGGGGCATAGCAATAAGAATAACTATTGGATGAGAATGAAGTAATGTAGCAAATGGAGAAGAATGAAGCTTTCACCACCTTGGCGCATGAGCATGTTCCTTCGCTGACTAGGAATCTAACACTCAGTGCCATGGTGCTGTTTCATATCAGGATCTGAAAAATCATTACAAGCTGCGTAGGTATTGGAGGTGCAACCAGATGAAGTTTTCTTTGTTGTGTTTAGCCCATGGAAAATGTTGCTAATGTCCTGTGTCAAGAGAGGCTTAACTGACCCCAATTGGCCTAACTTGTCTGGCGGTGTTTTCACAAGCCTGGCCCATTAAATACTCCCCTTTGTTATTTCACAACAAACCAGCTCTTTCTTTTTTAATGAATTTTTTTGACTGTATGAAGCTCAGCTCAGGCAAAAGAGAAATTCCATGACATCATTTGCAGGTGGGCTGGGGAGAGGTATCTTTGCTTGTCAAGTTTTCACTTGACTGGAATTTACCAGAGATGGGGGGGAAATAGACCACTGGCTGCTATCCAGCAGACTTGCTCACAGGCACCTACTGTAGCGATGAGTAGATATTTGCATCTGAAATGGGGAAACTGCCTTCTTTAACCAGGTCATTGTTAACTTGAAATTTGAACATTTGGCACCTCATGCACAAGAGCCTTTCTCAGGGCAGAGGTGCAGCAGGGAATTGTGAACCACAACTGTGGTTTCACAGCTCATCTCATCCTAGACAAAAGTCAACATTATGCTTACTTTCCAGGCATGAAGAAGCTGGGGATGTTTGAAGTGATGAAAAGAAGGAGTGTTGCACAGACAGTTGAAGAGGGTAAGCCAGAAAAAAGGGTTTGATATTAGGGGTGTGCACGAATTGATTTTTTCATTTCAATTTGTACCCGAATGGAAACACGTCCAATTTTTTTTAAATCCAGATCTGACCCCCCCCCCACCCGAATCACCACAGATTCAATTTGTACCAGAATTTTCCAAATCCAAATCCAAATCCAAATCGATTCAGATTTTTTTAAAGGGTCCTGAGGCAAAAAGAGTGGGTGGTGGTAGTTCCCAATGGGTGGAAGCTACCACCCAGATTTCAAAGAAATTGAGCAAAGGGCTGATTTTTAAAAAAAACTTTTTTGAAGTTTATGGGTTCTCAAGATTTTCCCCATAGGGAATAATGAGGATTTCAGCAGCCTTAGTTAGAACTCCCTGGAGGGTGGCACCAGGGTGTCCCAGGGTGGGTTGTGGTGGCGGTAGGGCCCAATGGATGCAAAGAAGCTACCACCCAGATTTCAAAGGAATTTGGCAAAGGGCTGATTTTTAAAGAATTTTTGAAGTTTACTCATCTTTGGGGCATATTCGGGGCAGAAAGGGGGTTTGGGGGGCAGAAGTGTGGGCTGGACAGTATTGCCCCAATGGGTGCATACCACCATCCATATTTCAAAGGAATTGGGCAAAGGGCTGATTTTTAAAGAATTTGTGAATTTTGCATGTCTTTAAGCTTTTTCCCCATAGGGAGTAATGGGGGTTTCCTCAGCCCCGTAACTCCACTTGGGGGGCACTGGGATGGCCCAGAGCGAGTGGTAGCATAGTGCACATAGGATGCCAACCACCCCCATACCCACAAGCCCATGGGGTACTGGGTATTTTTATTTCTGAGGTATTCTGAGTGTAGATTCTCTGGTAGCAAATGAGAGTGGGTATGGGGGTGGTTGGCACCCTGTGTGCATTATGCCACCACTTGCTCTGGGCCATGCTGGTGCCCCTCAAGTGGAGTTATGGGGCTGCTGAAACCCCCATTATTCCCTATGGGGGGAAAGCTTTAAAAGGTGCAAATTTCAGAAATTCTTTAAAAATCAACCCTTTGCCCAGTTCCTTTCAAATCTGGGTGGTAGCCTGATCCACTGTGGCACTCTTAGGAGGCACCCACAGGAAGAAATGGGCACTGTCTGTCCCCATTGTCCCATAGGGTGGATGCAACACACATCAACAACAGCAGACCTTTGCAAAGAAAAAGGTTTCCAAAGGTCATGCACATCCACTGTGTCATACACTCACCACATCCACTGTGCCCTGCCATCCCCCCCAGAAATACAATTGATCTACACACAACAGTGTGAAACAACAACAATGAAAAGCACCGCCCCATGCACCCCCTCCAATGCAAGGTAACAACAGCAGTAACCAGCAACAAGCAAGCAAGTGTGATATCACAGATGCGGCAGACTAGGGCCAACAACAACATCAGATGTGCCCTCCCCTCCCTCCCCCAAGCATTTTTCATCCACAAGCAACAGACTCAGCTACATCTGTAGCACCTGACCATAAAAGTGGGTTAAGTAAGGATGCAAAACAACATTCTGCCAGTGGAACAGCGAAGTTTGGCCCCGCTCCCACCTATGCAAGTCGAAGAGTGATGATGACAATGACACAAAAATTTTTGGTGCTTTCCCCCCCTCTTTTTTCTGAAATTTCTGCAATGGATCGGAGCCTGTGGCACCAGCACAACCTATTGTAGATGCAAGCAATCTAGTTTGAATAAAAACACTGATGATGCTAGAAGTCACAATATGATCCAATCTTCATTGCAAAGAAGTACAGAGAAAGAGAGAGAGAGAGAGAGAGAGAGCCTGTCCTGTGCCCATCCATGAGGTCCCTAAAATACACAGGGACAACAACAAACCATCCAAGGCATTTAAATTGCATAATATATATGCTTCTAGACTTGAGATTATGTAGGGAGGAAATGCTGGGGCCATTCACACGATTAGCAAAAACCGGTCTAGGAGACCCTAGCCCAATTTTTGCTATACGTGAGAACCACCAGGCTCGGCTACAAGCCCGGTGGTTCCAGAGCGGGTAACCTGCTTGGGATCCCCTGGTAAAAAACCAGGTTTGCAGAGCAAGTGCTCCGCAAACCTGGTTTTTAGAATTGTGAGTAGCCGTGGTGTGGCTTCGCACCGCGCCTACTCATGTGTAGACCCCCGGCCGGGAGGCTTAAAATCAGCCTCCCGGCTTGGGGGTCTCCCCAGTATGCCCTGTGCTCTCGCACAGGGCATACTGGGGCTTGTGGGGGCCACGCGGCCCCCGAGCTCCCCAGCCCCTGCTAGCTCCATCATGGAGCTGGCAATTGTGTGGGCGGCCGATCCAGCCACCCAGGGCACTCCCTCTCCACTCATGAGCCCGCTCTCCCCACTCACCCTGCAGAACCGGGTCTCACAGATTGTGAGACCCGGCTCATAGTATACCTGTGCATGCGTGCTCTGCCACCAGGAACAAGGAGACAATTCTCAGCAGATCAGCCCATGCTTTCGCTTACCAATCTGAATGCCGGAAGGGCGGAAAATTCAATTCGACATCAAACACAAAATGGAGACTGACTCAGAGATCGCCACAAAATGGAGGTCCAAAACAACAAAACTTTCAGATCCAAAACAGGGGCTATTTGTTCTGTGAACAAAACTTTCGGAAGGTGCAAATGGGCTTTTTTTTTTTTAGACTGATTGCCCGAAACGGCCTGATTCAGGTACATATCATTCTGTACCCAAAACATTTTGCACATCCCTATTTGATATGCCATAGAGATCCAAAACTACAGTTTTGCAATGTTGATCTTCTACCACTAAAAGAAAGAAGAGCATTGAATTTGGAAGCTCAAGAGAGAAACAGATGGCTATTAGTATCAGAGGCAAGCAACCATGATGTGCCCATTAGTTATTAAAACTGGTGGTGGAGAATTTGTATGTAGGGTTGTAGGTTTGAGCTGAACATAAGTACAGCCTTGCTGGATCAGTCCCAGGGCCCATCCAGTCCAGAATCCTGTTTCACAAAGTGGCCCACCAGATGTCTCTGAGAAGCCCACAGGCAAGCTATGATGTCATGTCCTCTCTCTTGCTGTTGCTCCCCTGCAACTGGTATTTAGAGAGTTCTTGCCTCTGAGGCTGAAGGTAGCCTATAGCCATCAGACTAGTAGCCACTGATAGACTTGTCCTCCATGAATTTGTCAAAGCCCCTTTTAAATTCACCCAAGCTAGTAGCCATCACCACAACCCATGGCAAAGAATTCTATATATTAATTACACATTTTTGTTTTTTAATTAGCAAAAGTACTTCCTTTTGAGGGTCCTAAAATTCCTGGTCTTCAGTTTTATAGGGTGACCCCTGGTTCTGGTGTTGTAAGAGAGGGGGGAAAGGTTCTCTCTGTCCACTCTCTCTACTCATGCATAATTTTATACACCTCTATCATGTCTCTCCGTAGTCGCCTCTGTTCCAAACTAAAGAGCCCCAGATGCTGTAGCCTTGCCTCATAAGGAAGGTGCTCCAGGCCGATGATCATCTTGGTTGCCCTCCTCTTTACCTTTACCTTTACCTTTACCTTGCATATGACTTCACCCATCATTAATATAAAGGAGAGAATTGCAAGGAAAAGATTCTAAGAGGATAATTTTATAAAATCAGGTTGTAGAATTGGCACCTTGTTTGCCACTTTTAGTGGTGCAAAATTATATATAGCAGAGTTCCAGGTGAGTTCAATAATTTATGGAGCGGAGGGAAATAGATGTGTTCTCAAAAGTAGTAAAAGATTTTCATTTAAAACACTATGGGAAATCCCCTTGATTCACTAAGTTAAAGATCCATAAATCTTCAGCAAGCCTATGACTGTCCATAAAGCCAATATATCTTATACCTTCAGCAACCAAAAAGGATTTCATTCCATTATTGTTTATAACGATGCTGTAAGGGGATGCCTAGACATGTTTAACTCACAGTTTCAGAAGATAGGGGCAGAATGATATCAAAACCATCTGGACTCAAGATTTCATCAAAGCTTTCTGGAGCTCATTATCAGTTAGGCATTGACCTTTTTCAAGCTAGCACTGAAACAAACCAAATGGAACTTTGCAGACAGAACTTTAATAGCAGGCTTGACAAATGAAGCAAACCTTTTAGAAGAAATGTAACATAAGCAGAATTTAAATTTCAGGCTCAAGCTAGTTTGTCATCTTAGAACCTTTCAAATGGCCTGGCCATGGTGTTCAGTGGATCTAAAGGTTACAGGAAATTTAACTTTTCTTGCTGAATTCATTAGGAGTGTACAGGCACTATTCCATGATTCTGAAGGGGATAAAAAGGGATTCCAGATACTTCCCTATGCTTAACCAACATTCATCGGTAATTAAAGAAATTAATACTAGTCTAATAATAATACTAGTAGCTACTTGCCTCAATGGCTTTAAAAAAGGATTAGCCAGATTAATGGAGGCCCATTATCTATCATGGCTGCTACTCATGTGGCTATATGCTACCTGCAAGTTCCGAGGAGAGGGATATTTCCCTCCTACATGTTGCGCTTCTGGGCTTCTCAGAGGCATCTGTTTGTCCACTGGGGGAAACAGGATGCTGGACTAAATAGGTCTTAATAGTCTGATCCACCAAGACCCTTCTTACATTTTTAAATAATGGTTGATTAATTGTACATGTTTTAATTGCTTAATCTACTGATTAATTTTGCACAATTTTTGTATGTGGATAAAAATTATCATTCTGAACCAAGAAACATAATTCCTGTGAGAGAAAAGGGAGAATGACTCTGAAGATGGTGCTTCTCACGTGCAGATTGTACATGTACTTGCATTTTTTAAAAAAACTCTGAACCCAATTAATTGAGTTTCCATATCTGTGATGACAGGCAAGGGGCACTTTCCTTGCTATGAACAGCACTTTCCTTGCGATAAACTTTCATGCCATACTGCTGTTCACAGGGAAAGCCCAGCCTCCCAAGGTTGCATAAAAGGAAATCAGATCATCCACACTTGCTGATCTGCTGATCTGGTCCTGATGAACAGGTACACTAGAGCTTGGAAACCAGGAACATGCTTTCCAAGCATGGCTTAAGATCAATGCAGATAATACATTGCTTAGTTTCTGTGGACATGTGAAACCCATATTACATTATCACTCATGGGAGTCTTAATGATGGTGAAAGACTACTAGCACACACAGGACAGCAAGGGGAAAGCCCATTCACACATTATGTCCAACATGTGTATGATCTGTGTACAACATGTGTACAACATGTGTACAATCTGTGTTTAGGAAGGAGGAATTCTCTAATTAACCTTCCCACTCTGTCACACTAAATTATAGGCACAGGCATTGCCTCAGAGTTGGGGGAGGAGGGAAGTATAGTCACTCCACTCCTTTGTCTATCAGCAGGAGCAAAGGTCTGAGCTCCTCTCTGGGAGTCCACCAGACCAACAAACCTCATCCATGCTGATTGTCTCATCTTCAGCAGCCACTGCCTTAAATAAAGCCCTAGGACACTCCTCCCCCTCCCCACCTGCTTCCAGCTTGCTCCTTCTCCCCCAGCCAGGCAAGTGGATTGGCCACCCAATCCCTGGCCTCCCAAGGGGCCTTTTTCTCCAACTCCACCCCCTTCGCTAGCATTTCCACACAAGGCTGCAGCTGTGGAGCTGATACCATCGCTATTCCATCTCTACCATTCGGCTGCTTCCTGGGCTGCACCTGCCCATTCCCCCAGCAGCTGTTGCCTGCCTCTCTGAGCCCTTCCTGGCTTCTGAAAGGGAATTGCTGGGGTTGTCCTGGCGATTGGAGTCCTCTGCTTCTCTCAGCACACTGCCATTTGGGTAAACAACCCTGTCTCCCAGAGGAGGGTAGGGAACCCCAACACATACATACAGATCAGTATACACTGTGTTGATCTCTGTTCAACCCAGGTACAGCAGTACTCTTCTTTCCTGTACCCTGCATTTCAGGGGGCCTGTACCCAGGTTCATTTTAGAAATGAACGCAAGTACAATCATTCACACAATAGCATGCACATGCAGACAGACTCCTGTGTATGAGTATATAATGTCTGGGTAAAGGCATCCTAATGCTGTACCATTAGAAAGATTCCATTGTTGTGTGCACAGTTAGAAACGTTGGGCTAAAAAAGAAGGATGAGATGAGTGTGGGATGTTTCCTGGATCAGGCTGCAGTTTTTCTCTACTGACTTCCTCCGACAGGCTGCTACATTCAAGATGGGACAGGATTCTTACAATTTTAATGTTGGATAGACCATAGAATTTTGAAAAGTGCAGCTTCTCTTGGGCAGCTGTAGAGCTGTGATGGAAAAACGTGCCCCAAGCTTGTTGAGAGATACCGTAGCCCTTGCCCTGTCTTGTTTCATGAAGAAACGGAGACGGGGAAAAGGGAACTCAGTGTAACCACACCCAAAGAGTTCACCCAGTAGTCAAGACAATTAGAAGAAATGTTGGGAAACCTCCCCCCACCCCCAAAAAATAATACTACAGGAGGTTAATATAATATAAACATGGTAAACATTTTCTAAAATATTCATACAGATGCATAGATCCTTCAAAAGACATCAAAAAATGGACCGAAAAAGAGCCAATGTACTAAAATCCAAACCAGATGCAAGTGTAACTGAACACTTTAATCTACTCTAGGAAGAAAGTTTAGCTGCAGCTCTCAATTGGCTAATTAATTTTTAAATCCAAGAGTTCCAGATCCACTGGTACTAACACTAAGAGTGGCATGGCTGTGAGGATTTCTCCAGGTTTTTTTGCTCATGACACACAGTTTCCTTGGTATGGTGATCCTACAAAGAGAAGTCACCAGAACGTTTTTTGACAAATAAATTTGATGTTCATGTAATCTTCTCAAAAATAAACTTGTGTATCACATTTATATTCTGGTCTTTCTCCAAGGCAATGCACCTCCTATTTTAACCTCAGAATTCCCCTTTGCCCAGTTAGGCAATCTCAGAATTTTGAGTGTTTGTCCTTGAGAGTGGGCCCTCTGAATCTGATTTTAGCCAACTGGGAAATAAATGATCTGGAGGTGGGAGAGTTTGAGATAACTCTCTTGTCATGGACAGATCATTATCTGGTGGGGCTTAATTTGACTGCTCCATCTACCCTCTGCAGGGGTGGTGGACCAATTAGAATGGTCTTACATCGGAGGCTTGTGGATCTGCTCTGCTTCCAGACAGCCCTCGGGGAGTTTCCAGTGTCTAGAGCTGGCAAAACTGTTGAGGCCCTGGTGAATCTCTGGAACATGGAGACAGCCTGGTCACTCCTAAACACCTTCTCCGGCCTGGTGGAGCCAGTTCTGCGTCTTGGTTTTCCTTGGAGCTTAGGGCAATGAAACAACTTGGACAATGGCTGGAACAACGCTGGAGGAAGAGTCAGGATGAATCCAACTGAACATGGGCTAGAGCCCATTTTAGGGACTACTCCATGGTGGGGTGTTGGTGAAGAAATGTTTTTTTCTCTGCTTCCATTGCATGTGCTCAGCGCAGACCAGCAAAAGCATTGCTCCAGACATCCCCTCAGGTAATGGGGGAGGAAACATCTACAGCCTGTTGTGATCAGTTTGCCTGTCACTTTACAGATCAAGTCGCTTGCATCCTTGCTGATTTGGACTCCAGGATTTTGGCAGTTACGGCAGACGCTCCTTGGGTACCATCTGGTCCTATTGTGTTGGATTATTTTCAGTTAGTGCGGCCTGAGGATGTGGACAAGATCCTGGACATTATGAGGGCAACATCGTGTGCTCTTGACCCTTGCCCTTCAAGCCTAATAAAATCTGCCAGGGACGGTACAGGCAGATAGCTGAAGGCTATAATCAATGCTTCATTATGGGAGGGCAAGATATCACCATGCCTCAATAAGGCGATAGTAAGACCATTATTTTAAAGGCCCCCCCGATCCCTCCAACCTGAATATAGATGATGATGATGATGATGATGATGATGATGATGATGATGATGAATTCAATTTCTATACCGCCTTTCCAAAAATGGCTCAGGGCGGTTTACACAGAGAAATAATAAATAAGATGGATCCCTGTCCCCAAAGGGCTCACAATCTAAAAGAAACATACGATAGACACCAGCAACAGTCACTGGAGGTACTGTGCTGGAGGTGGATAGGGCCAGTTACTCTCCCCCTGCTAAATAAAGAGAATCACCATGTTAAAAGGTGTTTCTTTCCCAAGTTAGCAGGGGTTAGATCTGTTTCTAACCTTCCCTTTATGGATGATCTAGACCCTTTTCAGTCTGGCTTCTTTCATGGATATGGGACTGAAACTGCCTTGGTCGGTCTAGTGGATGGACTACTCTGGGAGCTTGACAGGGGGATTGTGTTCCTGTTGGTTCTGCTGGACCTCTCAGCAGTGTTTGATACCATTGACCATGGTATCCTTCTGAACCGCCTCTCAAGCATAAAGATTAAAGGTACTGGCTTCGATCCTGTCTCAGGGGGAGGGTCCAGAAGGTAGTGCTTGGGGACTACTGCTTGGCTCCCTGATCATTGGCCTGTGGGATCCCGCATGATTCGGTTTTGTTCCCCATGTTGTTTAACATCTACATGAAACCACTTGGAGAGGTCATCTGGGGACTTGGACTGCGTTGTCAGCAATATGCAGATGACACTTAGGTCTATTTCTCCTTGTCAACTGATCCTAGGGAGGCAATGGTTGTCCTGAATTGCTGGCTGGAGGCAGTGATGGGTTGGATTTGGGCTAATAAACGGAGATTGAATCTGAGCAAGATGGAGGTTTTGTTGGTCAGTAGAAGAGCCAATCGGGCTGAGGGGATTTGACAGGTTCTGGATTGGGTTGCACTTCCCTTGAAAGAGCAGATGCACAGCTTGGGGGTATTGCTGGACACAGCTTTGCTTTTGGAAACTCAGGTGGAGGTGGTGGTGTGGAGGTGGTGGTGAGGGGTGTCAACTGCATCTCATTCTTGAGAAGGCAGATCTGGCCACAGTTACCCACGCCTTAGTCACATCACGGCTGGATTACTGTAACATGCTCTACGGGGGCTGCCCTTGAAGATTCGGAAACTGTAGCTAGTGCAAAATGCGGTTAGTCACGTCACAGTTGGATTACTGTAACATGCTCTATGTGGGGCTGCCCTTGAAGAATATTCAGAAACTGCAGCTAGTACAAAATGTGGTAGCTAGGATTTTATCCAGAGCTGCTCACTGGGACCATTTTGAAAAAGCTACATTGGCTGCCAATTTGTTTCTAGGTCCAATTCAAGGTGCTGGTTTTGACCTTTAAATCCCTTAATGGTTTTGGCCCTGGATACCTGAGGGATGACCTGCTCCCAAGGGTTTCTGCCCACTTGCCCAGGTCATCAGAGGGGGCTCTGCTCCATGTGCCAACAATGAGGGAGGCTTGGCTTATCGTGCGTGTGGGGCAAGGCCTTCTCAGTTATGGCCCCCAGATTTTGGAATGCTCTCCTGGTGGCATCTGCTCCTCAGGCTCCATCAGAGTTTTTAGAAAGCAAGTGAAAATCAGGCTTTTATATGAGTGTTGTTTTTGTTGCTGCTGTCTGTATTGTATGGTTCTTTCGGGTATGTTTTTTAAACTATAGATTAGATTTGTATTGTTATATTCCAATAGAATATGTTTATTGTGTAGCTGTTATAGTCTTATGAAATGAGAATGGAACGGAATGAAATAATGTACTGTGTGTAGACCCCATTCTGGAGAAGTGAGCACTCACACTTCATTCAGCAAACCTTTTTGTACAAGAGTACACATTAGATTGGATACAGAGAGGTGGGACCTGCCACCGCTTCACATGTGTTTTCAATGACTGCTTATGTAGACAAGCCATGGGGTCAGACATTGAACTCTTGAAAGCTCAGCCTCCTAAGTGAAGCTGTACTGGAGATTTCTTTCATGTGTCTTACAATGGAATACTCAGAAATTCCTGATTCTGCAGTGCCTAGGCAGCTGCAAGTAGTCCACTGAATAAGGGCAGCAAGATTTTCAACTCTGGTACCTTTGGGCATTGAACTATATCATTCAGCTGCATATCACTTGCATAGGGTCATTCCAGCTGCAACATGTATGCTGGAGTTAACAGAAGGGCCACCACTCCCGCAACTATTTTTGCCATGTGTTAAAGTGAATTAAGTGTATTAAAACCAGATCCATTTCCCCTGCAACAGCTTATTCCAGACAATGTCTTCTGTTTTATTACTTTCCTTCTCATATCCTTTACATGTGCAACAAAGAAAAGCAGAAGCAACACAATTGTTCCCCTTGTGAATTTTTGCTTCCTACTCACTCAACCATCACACTTTGTCTTTCCTAGGAATTGTGGCGTAGGGGTTATTCCATTAGAACTGGAATTTTGAGGGATTGCCCAGATGATGGCTGCCAGTACTTCTGATCTGGCACTGTGGCATGCCATTTGGGATTTCAAAGAGCAAAACAAAGGTTTGATTGAAATCTCAACGTTGGGTTTGATTTTCCTCCTCCTGCCCATTTGCCATACACACGGATCTACTTCTGAGTAACTGAGATGGTAGAAAGAGGAAAGACATCACTGCTAATCTGCACTAATCAAATCATGTTAAAAGGCCTGCACATGGTATCCAGCCAGGCCAGCTCCAGGTGGTCCTCCTCAGCAAACTGTCCTTCACACTCCCCTCCCTGCCTGGGTAGGCCCCAAGAGAGTTGCTCTGCTGCCACCAGGCAAAGGCTATGGGCACAAAGGCAGTCCCTGGGACCCTCCGCAGTGCCAAATGACACTAACCCCAAATGCTGGCCCTACTACCAAGCCCCATCTTCATCATGCGCCTCATATTTTGCAACCTGCAAGATCTTGATAACCTTCTCCTTGTGGCCTCTCTGGGCCACTTTGTTGCATGGTGTAGAAAAAGAATCCGCAGATTTGTACAGGTGAAACTCAGAAAATTAGAATATCGTGCAAAAGTCCATTAATTTCAGTAATGCAAATTAAAAGGTGAAACTGATCTATGAGACAGACGCATTACATGCAAAGCAAGATAAGTCAAGCCTTAATTTGTTATAATTGTGATGATCATGGCGTACAGCTCATGAAAACCCCAAATCCACAATCTCAGAAAATTAGAATATTACATGGAACCAAGAAGACAATGATTGAAGAACAGAACAATATCGGACCTCTGAAAAGTATAAGCATGCATATGTATTCAGTACTTGGTTTGGGCCCCTTTTGCAGCAATTACTGCCTCAATGAGGCGTGGCATGGATGCTATCAGCCTGTGGCACTGATGAGGTATTATGGAAGACCAGGATGCTTCATTAGCAGCCTTCAGCAATTCTGCATTGTTTGGTCTCATGTCTCTCATCCTTCTCTTGGCAATGCCCCATAGATTCTCTATGGGGTCAGGTCAGGCGAGTTTGCTGGCCAATCAAGCACAGTATACTGTATACTTTTCAGAGGTCCAATATTGTTCTTTTCATGGCGATTACAAACAACACAGGGGATAGTGAGTCCCCTTGGAAAATGCCTCTTCTAATGCTAACCTGCCCAAGTGTTTCGCCATTGATTGTAAACTGTGTACTCCACATGCTCATTGCTTTTTTAAAATAAATATCTGAATGTTTTTGCTGACATCAGTTGTTTCTAAACATTTTAGTATCCATGTGTGAGGCAATGAGTCGAAGGCTTTCTTGTAGTCAATCCATGCAACACTTAGATTGGTTTTTCTTCTCTTGCAGTTTTCTAAAATCATTTTGTCAATCAGCAGCTGGTCTTTTGTGCCTCTGGTGTTCGGGCAATTTCCTTTCTGTTCAACTGGAAGCTGTTTGTTAGTTAATAAGTGTTGCATCACTTCATCTGCTATTATTCCAGTTAATAATTTGAACGTGGTTGGCAGACAGGTTATCGGTCTATAATTACTTGGAACTGCACCTTTTGCTGGGTCTTTCATTATGAGATGAGTTTTCCCAGTTGTTAGCCATTGTTCAATATCACCTCCTTGCAAAATGTGATTGAACTGTTTTGATAGTTGTTTATGAAGGCTTGTTAGGTGTTTAAGCCAAAAGCCATGCAGTTCATCGTCGCCTGGAGCAGTCCAGTTTTTAATTTTCTTTGCTCTTTCACTTATTAATTCTGGTGTTATTATTAGATCTTGCATTTGTTGGTTACAGTCCAGTGTATCATCCCTGCTACCTTGTCATGCCTTTGTTTGTAGTCAGTCTTTGCAATTTTTTTACAACAGCTGATTAGGTGGCCCACTGTTTCATCTGCTATTATTATTATTATTATTATTATTATTATTATTATTATTATTATCATCATCATCACATGTATATCCTGCTCTTCCTCCAAGGAGCCCAAAGCAGTGTTGAGTTTCTTTGCGCATACTTGAGTTTCTCCTCACAACGACCCTGTGAAGTAGGTTAGGCTGAGAGAGAAGTGACTGGCCCAGAGTCACCCAGCAGGTATTATGGCTGAATGGGGATTTGAACTCGGGTCTCCCTGGTCCTAGTTCAGCACTCTAACCACTACACCACGCTGGCTCTCTTTCTACTCTCTGCTTCCTCTTCTTTAATAGGTTATCATAATTTATTAAAAGAAACAAAAAAAGGAAGCAGAGAGTAGAAATATATGGACAATACTCACAGTAGAAGGAGGCAAGAAATGGGGTTCCTGAAGGATCTGCACTGGGGCTGGTGCTTTTAAACTTATTCATAAATCGGGAATTTCCCCATATCTGGTGAGTTTACTCAAGAGCCATTGGTGTGGTACTTTGACAAAAGCAAAAGTCCAAGTATCCTTTTGAACATTTTGCATTTTTGGACCATCAAATTTCTTTAAATTGGGGCCAGATTTCATCTCACCCTCATCTTAAATACAGTGGCTGTCACCCAGAGCAAGGTACTGCATGGAGAATGAGCAGTGTTGCATGAGCACAAGAGGATGGCTTTGTTACATTAAAAATGGGGATTGTGCAGGAGTGCTGTTGCAATGCTATGGCACTCTCGCAGAAAAGTTCCCAGTGAAATAAATGAGGTGTTCTTCAGTTGTGCAAATGCTGAGCAAGCTCAAGCATGCATGCAGTAGCACAATATTAGTTGGAACCCACAAGCTCCAGATAAAGTGCCACTAGCTAGTGTTGCAGTTTTGCACTAGCATGAAGTCCTTCTACAAGCAGTTTGCTGCTCTGAATGTCCGCCAGTTTTCTTTTATGATAATATATAATAAGCTAGCTGTGGTGGTCTTTCTGAAATAATTTTGAAATTTGACTTGAAGTAGATCTGCTGGGGAATATCATGAGGGTAGCAGTTTGAAGAAGCCTAATTTGTAGACTCGGACAGTTAAGCAGGCAGGGAGCTTCTTTTAATCTACATTCCTGCTTGGGCACAGCTGGGTAAAAGTAAGCTCAGCCTCAGAGCTTTTGTTAAGAAAACCTATCAATAAGCCTGACCTCAAATGTGCATTCCCACATCAAAGCACAGGCAGACTGCCGACTTCCTATTAAACAAAACAAGGGAAAACAGATTGTTGTGATATGTTGTTCATTTTATCCCACCACCACCACCACCACCATTTGATATTACTGTAATGCCTGAAGGAGGAATGGTTTGACACTGTCAGGAAATAAGAATTACAAATACACTGACATTTCATAACTGAGAAGGCAGTTGCAGCCTCAGCCAGATAATTCTTTAGGGGTATCCTTATCTGTGTGCTTGTGAAACAATCTTCAGTAAGTTGCTACATGCATATTTCACCTTTATGCAAGCAGCAACTTACTGAAGATGGTTCTTTTTTGTATTTCTGTAGATATATAAATACTTTGCAATATCATCCCTTATAACACTGGTGGGAGCAAAGATCCTCATTGTTGTCAAAACAGAGTTGGCTAGCAGACAACAGATCTGAAATTTAGGAAGATACTGGCTCACATACTGTGCAGCCCACCATAGAGCCAAGTGACATGCAAGCATGCTGTCACAATCTATTCAAAAGCATACCTGCACTTGTTCTATTTTGAACTCAAAACGAAACATAAAACCGCCAAAAGGATCCTATGGGAGTTTGGGGAAAAGATTACACTTTTGTTTAAAATTGCCTGCTTGCCCATTTCTTTTGTGGGTTGGGTGGTAAGTAGCACCCATCATGTCCTACCACAAAACCCATGTTGGTGTCCCTAGGAGCTACCCATGGGGGACAATGGGGGTTTCTGAGTTTCCATTGTTCCCTATGGTCGGAAGAAGCCACATTCACAGAATGCACTGCTCACAAGTTTTTCATTGGAATTTGCAATGAATTTCGCAACCCTTGAAAAACACTGCAGGAGCACACAGTAAAGGGGAATCTGCCCCTTCCAACACAGAATACACATTTCAAACACAGTCCAAAAATGGCCAAAAAGGAATCACTGTCCTAGAATCCATTGCCATCCACATGCCTGCACTGCAGTAATATCATTGGCACAAGTTGTTCTCTCTCACACAATTATGGCTCCTTACTTCCTAGCATTGCAACAGCTGCCACAGAAGCACCCCGAGCAGCAAGCATAGCCATAAGCTGCTCAACTAGAGCACCTTCAGCCACATTTTGACTGAGTACACCTTGCAATGCAGATTGCAGAGCAGCCCGGACCAGTGAGTGAAGCACAAGTTAATCTCTAGGCCAGACATGGAGCTCATCACAGCAATCACCAAGAAATATGAGAGAGGGGGGCGGAGGGATGCAACAGTTCATTTCTCGCCACAACACCATCTCACAAACAAAATAAACCACAACTCAAGGAAGGCAGGCACCCAAGTTCTACCTTTGTCAATTTGAGATCCAGCAAAACCAGATCATTATAGCGGCAAAAGCACTGCATATTATACTCAGTGCTGAGAAAAGAAAACCACAAAATCAAACCTTCCTTCCTCCTCTCCTGATGTATCCTCTTCAAGAGTGGCATAAGGGCTCCCTCTGCCTCTCAGTCCATTTGAATACTTTTTGAAATTACCTCCTTTTCTGTTCCCCCCTCCCTCCTGCCTCCCTCTAACCAACAGGGGAACAGTTGCCCATGGCAACACTTGATTTGTATGATAACAAGCCAACCAAGAAGCAAGGAGATCGCAAACCAGTCGAAAGCCAGTTCCAGATAACCAATCAGCAAGTACAAAACAGGCCTACAAAATGGCACTCGAAACGCTGAAACATTTGTGTTATACTTTGAGTATGCTTTGATCATTTGTGCAGCTGCTGAAATGAAGTGTGTGTTTTTTCTTATTGGGGGCAGAATTATTGTATTGTCATTCTAGGCTTGCTTTTAATTTTTGTATCACTAGGCACCTTGAATTTTTCTTGAAAAAGTAAGGCAAGTTTTACATTTTCAACATTAATTAATCAAAACTAACAGTGAAATTCAGCAGGTGCTGCTTTTCCTCTATGACAAACTACTCCTACTCAGTCGTCCTAGTCTACATGACTATTAAGGGTAAAGGAACCCTGAATGCCATAATGCAGCTGAATTCCTTAAACAAAATGCTCTCTGTGGCAGTAACCCTTTAAGAAGGATTGCTAGATTTGGACAGAAAGCCCACTGACACACAACAAAGATAGCCAGGAAGTAAAGTAGCTCAGGAAAGAAATGACCATGTATTCGCTCAGCACAGAGGTCCACAAGAGCTATACTCACTAAGAACACTGCAAATCTCTGTTGTTATATTACAGTCTCTGGCATCTGTACTCACTGATAATGTAAGAATATCACACCCTCTACATAACTCTGAAAAAGGTGGGTAGTAACTGTACCAGATCGAATGCACAAATGGCCCTGGAATTCTTCAGTATCTTTCTTGATGTTGACTCCCAAGACTGCTCACAGATAACATCCCAGTAATGACCCCAAAGAACAGAGCCAAACAATTACATCATTGCCTTATATACAATTATTCCCCTCACCCTCTCCTGCCCAATGAAGAAATGGCATCAGCTCCGGAACCCTCTCTCCTGAGATTGTTGTAATATGAAGGCATTAAGGAAATTAAGAGTTTCCAGTGAATTATATTCCCATGCCTCAATACCCAAGTCATTCCCATTGCACAATAAATGACTGGACCTGTCATTGTATGAAAAATGAATAACAATTCCTGTGCTGAAGGGAAGGGAAGGAGCAAAGCTTGCTCAAATACGGAAGTCCCTAGGAGCCAAGTTGGCAGTGAGCTACCAAGAGTAATGGAGCTGCCTGAGAGTGAATAGTTTGCTTTTGCAAAAGGAGCTTTGCCCATCTTCCAGTATCCTTCACAAGATTGCATCTTAGGTCATCTAACCTCCAGGTCTTGCATGCATGCACATTTGATCCCGTTTCCTGCACTGTATTAAAAATCTTGGGTGTTAAAAAATGAAAAATCCTAGAATCAGATGAAGATCTCTCGTACCAGGGACCCCTCTCCTCTTGCTTAGGAGTTGGAAGCTTGCCCTACCACCACCACCACCAGTGTTGACTTGTCCCTGAGGAAAGACATGTCTCAGGTGGTAGAATAGAAGCAAGCAGGGGGAGTTCCTCCCTGCCTCATCCATTTCTGCCCATCTCCAACCACCTGTGCCATCTTTCACAGCTGCTTCTTTTCCTTTTTTCTGCATTTTCTGGATTTAGAAAAGGAATGGGGGAACAGAGCAGATGAGAAAGCACAGAAGATAGGAATGAGCATAGAAGATAGAACATCTCCCCACAGATGCTTGAACCCACCACTCCTCCACACTTCCTCTTCCGCTCCATATCCCTCTTCCTTTTTTAAAATTCAGGAACTGTGAAGAAGGAGATGGCGGAATGGTACTCTCACTGATGGGCAGTGGGCATCACTGATGTTCAGTCTGAGATATTGCAGTGGCCTACAAAATCCTAACCATGGGGACATAATTTGGCTAGGTCCTCCATGCCCCAGTGCATTACCTGCGTAGACTAGTAGCAACAGTCAAAGCTGGGGCATTTGGTAACATGCGCCTCTGAACATATGGCAAGCACTGTTACCTCAGCAGGCACCAACTATAATCAGCACAATTAGTAAGAGTCCACACTCCAGAGACAAACCAACACACAAATAAATTCAGAAACAATGGAAATAAATCATATACTATTAACAATAATATTTATAAATTAATTTGAACAAATTATTCAAATTTATTAATACACACACATATATAAACACAGTACTTTAATTCCTTCAGAAGGTTGTTTGCAAACATGAAAGCAAACCAGTTTAAAAAGGAGGAGATTAATGAAGGTTTGTATTCCACAAGTTGGCTAATGAAGCAGATCCTGGCCTTGTCTGGAGTTTCAGGCCGTAGGCAACCCTCAAAGATAAAAAAAAATTTAACTTGCTCTCCATTCAACAGAGGCCTATAAAAAAAAAGAGGTAGGGATGTGCACGAAACCAGTTTCCCCAGTTCAGTTCAAATCCAAACTGGATTTGAACTGGACCAGGCATGTTCAGTTCTGCCCCCTCGAATGAGGCCCCCAGCTGGGCTCGAATTCCAGCTGGTTTTGGCCCAGTTAGGGTTAGGTGGTGGAGGCAAACCCTCTTAGCCTTGCCGGTGCACCCCAACATGTCACAGACCAGCAGGCGGCCCAGTTCCGGACTTGGTGCATGCATGGAGGCTCCATTGTGCGTGGATGACTGCCAGCGAGGCCAAGATGGGCTGCCGCCATGGATCCACCCCAAATGCCAGGGCCCAGAAGGGCTGCTGCCACTGCGGAGCTGCCCCCACCACTGCTGCAACAGCCAGTAAAGTACCCACTCTTTTGCCCCCACTGAACCCCTTTTTATATAGGCAATCCCCCTTTGCTTGTAAAGGGGAATCCTTATCACATTCCCTTTTACAAGCAAAGCAATTGAACCAGGTAGAACCAGGTTAACCCGGTTTGACAGCCGAAACCAAACCACTGCCAGTTTTAATGAACTGGTTAATGGACCAGTTAGTCCATTTTGAATTCGGTTCAAATTTGGTTCAAATGGAATCATTTGTGCTGGTTCCATGCAAACTCCTACCAGCCAAGCCCTTTCTGGGCCGCTTTCACAACTGTTTCAAGGGCAACAAGGGCAGAAGCTGTTTATTCCCTCTTGCTTCTTTGCTTGCTCATTCCCTTCCCCTTCCCGTTTTCTAGTCACAAACATTCAAACTGATCTCAGCACGAGCAGGATTTTTATTATGGGGCCCTCTTTTTTCTTAATTTGTAGAAATTCAAAATACATTTATTTCAACTAATCCATGAAAGTGTATGGTATGGAAGACAAATGGTAAAAAGAGATCTTTCCAGAAGATATTGAGAGTCTGTGCTTCCATATTCATATGCAAAAAATATATATAAAAATCCATTATCAAGATAAGGCAGTAGGGGAGCAGTCTGGTGGGGTGAGAAGACCCAACTGTGGTCGTGAGTTTTTGGTCTGCTTTTCAACATTTATTTATTTATTTACATTTATAAACCGCCCCATCCAGAGGCTCTGGGCATTGTACAACAACTTTTTAAAAGACATAAAAACACACGATTCAAAACACAGTGCTAAAAACAATATAAAAACAATTCAAAAACAATTAAAACCATTTAAAACCAATTAAAATGCTTTTTAAAAACAACAACACTTTACAAGCCTTGGAAGGCCAGGCCAATAACAACTCCTCATAACAGCCATTTTTTACAGATACTGACACACTTGTCGAGCAGGTGATTCCGAGCGTAGGAATGCTCGTTCTATCAAGAATGGTGCAAGCAGAAAGCTTTGGGAAGCCACAGAAGGCTGGAAGGTGTTGGCTAAAATAACATGATAGAATGCTGTTTTACTTCTCTATCCATAATTCATAGGTGCCCCTATGATTGTGTAAACAGAGCACAACAAACTTTTGAGATAGGTTATGGAAAGGTTTATGGTTATGATCAAGATTACTTAGTGAATTTCTTTGACTGAAAGGGGATTTGAACCCAGCCCTCCTATAGCTGTCCACTGTATCACAGGGGCAGGAGGTGAGGTGGGGAGACTTTGGGGGAAAGTTCAGATGGTACTTCAGGTTTATGATACTCAACAAGTCCTTTATTATCTTTATCTCCTCAACCATAAAACATGATGGATGCACCATAAAAGATGATGGATTTCAGAGCCCTTTCAGTTCCAAAGGACTGAAAGGACTTCATCTACGGATCTTGAACATTTCTTAAATTTAAAACTTGATGTACCTAGTATTGACTGGAAGCTATATATGTTGTGTGGTGCAACCTCTTATAGTATCCCTGTAGGTGATATTTCCCCCCTTGGACAGACAGAATATCGAGGCATAGAGAAATCAACCCACTTGCTGGCAATCAGTGGGAAAGCAGGGCCCTCATTGATCTATTTCTGATATATTCTGGTGGACCCCATATCTTTCCATAACCAGCAGACATGTTTTTGAAACTTGATCCCCATAAATAGCTTGGTTCTACTACCTGAGCCCATGCAGTCTGCTGGGAAGGGGGTATAACTAGCTGGGTGGCCTTTCTTCTCATTGTGACCCAAGACAGCAGAAAGAGTTAATCCACTGTGATTATGTTCTGCCAGGATACTCATAGCTGCAAAATGCCTCCTGTGTTTGCTGTGAACAATTATGAGAGCTCCTGGTGATAAGGGAGGCAGTCTGGCAAATGGTTTATATTTGCTTTGTGTGCCCCTGTGGGCTTGATTTAGATAACAATCTCTGTTTTCAGTTGTATTCTTAATAAGAGAGAGGTCAAAGTCATTACAGAAAAACTGCTTCTTCCCAAGTAGTATAAAACTTCAGCTTTTTCATAGAAGGTTAAAATTCAATCACTCATTGGCTAACATTTATTCCTGAAGCTAAGGTCTGAGTGTCCTGTAATTGTGATAGTGATAGTTGAAAAGTACTGATGGCTTTTCCATCTGATGTCTAAGAAATATTAAACCCTGGCCAAGGGTATTAGGTTTCATGCCTTAAAGCTAGGATGATGCAAAGACATATGCCTGGTTCACCCAGCTGAACATCTAGATCATTTATGAACAAGTTAAAGAGATCTGGTCCCAGTACAGATTCCTGGGGAACCACCACTTCCTACCTACCTCCATTGTGAAAACTGTCCATTTATTCCCACCCTCTGTTTCCTGTCCTTCAACCAGTTACCAATCCACACATGAGCCAGTCCCCTTATCTCATGAGTACTAAGCTTACTACTACTACAATTACTACTACAACAAATATGTATATACCACTCTTCAACCAAAGTTCTCAAAGCAGTTTACAAAGAAAAATGAATAATACATAAATGAGATGGTCCCCTGTCCCCAAAGGACTCACAATCAGGGCCGGACTGGGCCACCGGGACACTGGGACGATTCCCGGTGCACCCTATGATTGATGCTCTCCCCCAGCACACCGAAAAGGTCCCAGTAAAGGCTTTTGATAGGATCCCTGCAGGAAGGTTGGGCGCAAGGAAAGGAGGCTGTTGGTAGCTGCTTCTTTTGCCTGACCCCCCTTTCCAAACCTGCAAGCGCTCTCCCAGCGCTCTGCAAAGGTCCCAGTAGGGGGAGAGAAGGAGTCACCAGCATCTTCCCCCTTGCCCCCACCCTTCATTAACGCCTGCAATGGTCCAGTCTGGCTTTGAAAGTGGCGCCACCGACCCTGGGCAAAAGAGCCGTCTGTCTCCTCCTCATGGTGCACCTTTTAAAGCGGGGCTCCAGAGATCAACTGGGGTGTGGGCTTTCCATCTGCCCAGGGGCGTATCTATAGGGGGCAGGGGGGGCACGTGCCCCGGGCGCCACTTGAAGGGGGGGGCGCAATTTCTTAAAATTAAATAATTTTAAAAAATGGCCACCAAAAACAAAATGGCCACTGGGCATGCTCAAATGGCCTCTGTGAGGCCCTAGGGCATGCCACGCCTCGCAGAGGCCATTTGAGCATGCACAGTGGCCATTTTGTTTTCAGCGGCCATTTTTTAAATATATATATTTTAAAAAATGACTACCACACATGCTCAAATGGTGCCTGTGAGGCCCTAGAGGCCAGTGGGAGGAGGGGGAAACTTTGCAGACCCCCCACAGCCTTTAAGATGTCCCCCGAAGGGGCTACAAGTAATTTTTTATTTTTTTAAAAAAAATAATATAATATGTCACTGTACACATATTCAGATTGGCACTATGTACAGAGAATAAGGGCTTGTGAATACTGAGCTGAGGTTTATGAGCTAAGTTTGTATCCATTTGCTCTTACTTTGCTTCTTGTGATAAGTGAGTTAAATGTGATGTCTTAATAATATGGCTATTAATGGTCAGTTTGTCCTTGAATCATTGTGAAATCCTTAGTATTAAGGCCCACTGGGAGTTTCTTGCTTTTTCTCTCATTTTTACTGTCTTTCTGAAATACTAGAATATATTCCAAGCAGTGACACAGTTTACTCTGCATATCATTTAATTATTTTCAGAGTATCTGGGAAAAGTCAAATTCTCCATTTATTTTTAAAACTTATGTAATCGTGATGCTACAATGCATAGCAGAGAATTAGACAGGCACTTCTTTTACTTTTTCCAAGTACAACTCCGCATAATATTTGGGGATTTCATGAGCCCCAGCATACTGAAATTTGTCGTTTTCCAGCATTTTAACCTGAGCTATCCAAACAAATTAATGATAGCCCCACAATTTGGATAGTTTTAAAAAAATAAATCTGAAGTGGTAGATAGGAGCTTGACCACATGTATAATATTGGTAATTTTTGTAATTTTTTAAATTTTTAAAATAAAAGTTTTCTGAAACATGTGTGTCAGTCAGATATATGTTGGGGGGGTGGCGGGGGGTGCGGCGGGGGGGCGCAATTTCAGTGCTTGCCCTGGGCGCCGTTTTCCCTAGTTACGCCACTGCATCTGCCCCTTTACAGGCTTTGAAGGGGACATCAACTGATAGAAAGAGTCACCCGCAACTTCCTCTCTTGCCTAAGCCTGACACTAGTCAGGATGCACGGGTGCAGAAGGCTCTTTCTCCCCACTTTCCTCCTGGCTTCGGTAGTGGCATGCTAGGGCAACAAAAGTGCCCTCCCTAGCAGCCTCTTCTTTTCTCCTCATCCTCTAACGCCAGCAAGACTCTGAGCCAGCCCACACTGTCCAGTCAGTTCAGGGAAGCCTTTCCGCTTCCTTTGTGCTTTGTAGTGCATAGGCTGAGGGAGGGGCGCTAGGACGCGGTGTGTTTCCAGCCCCCCTGCTGGCAGCCAAGGCAGTGAGGCAGACTCCTCCTTATCTGAGATGAGATTTCTGAGATGAGACTTATTTTGTCAGTGTAGTCACTTCACCTTATCTTTACATTTTAATGCTATTTTAATGTGTGTAATTTTTAAGCTTGTATGTACAATTATCAATCAATAAATAAAAACAGTATTAAAGTATTTTATTAATTTCCTAACACAAATATGAAAAATATTTTATTAGTATAGAATTGTGCTTTCTATTGTTATAAGTGATACTTCATCTGAAGTATTTATAGTAACCTATAAGTAACAGAAAACATAGAGGTCACATATCAAAGATTAAGAGAAAAAATTTTTTTTAATGAAACTGAAAAATATTCACACCCATTCTGCTCAAAACGCCCTCCCCACATACATCCCACTGCCCTCTCAGTGGCCCCAGTCCAGCCCTGCTCACAATCTTCTACAAAGAAACATAAGGTGCCAGCAACAGCCACTGGAGGGATGCTGTGCTGGGATTGGATAGAGTCAGTTGCCCTCAACCTGATAAATAGAAGAGAATAGCCACTTTAAAAGTTTCCTGTCCTTCTACCTGTTACCAATCCACACATGAACTCCTTCTCCCATGACTGCTAAGTTTACTCAAGAGCCTTTGGTGGGGAACTCTGAACTTTGTCAAAAGTTTTTTGGAAGTCTACGTGTGTTCCATGTAGTGATTTCTTTGAAATTTGGGTGGTGGCCTCTACCCATTGGAAACTATCACCCAACCCACTGTGGCCACACAATGGAGGTCCATGATTCGTTTTGTACCCAAATCTGGGCAACTAAGCACAGGGGCAATTTGTTCTGTCTACAAATTGCCCGAATCAGCTAGATTCAGGTACAAATTGTTTTGTACCCAAATCGATTCACACATCCCTAGTCATGACTAGTATGTCTTACTGATTTAAATGCTGTTTATGGTCATGAGTAATTAATCTGGATGTTGCACACTACATATATGAGTTGTGCCTGCCTCTCTAGTCTTGGTCCACTACTTTTAAGTGGGGTCACCATTTTATTCAGATTCCATTTAGGCTGAATCAAATGATTAATTTTGTTTACAACCTATGGTCATGCAATAAAATAAATTGACTTACAGATGCCCAATTTAACGTGGTGATGCTCTTTATTTAGCAGAGGGAGAGTAACTGGCCCTCGTCACCACCAGCCCAGTACCTCCAGTGACTGTTGCTGGTGTCTATCTTACATTTCTTTTTAGATTGTGAGCCCCATGGGGACAGGCATCCACCTTATTTATTTATTCCTCTATGTAAACCGCTTTGAAACTTTTGTTGAAAAGCGGTATACAAATAGTTGTTGTTGTTGATGATGGTGATGTACTGCGCAAGACTCTGACAGCCCAGGAGTGGAGCATTTGTGTAGTTGTGCAAGAGCGCACTTGTGCAAGACCACCCAACAGCAAAAACAGACGTGTGCAATAGAGGGCCATTTGTTACAATGGCCCTCTATTGCATACACATACCACTCTATTTGCACAATTCTGCAGTCTGGTGCAACTGCACAAATGCTCCGTTTCTAGGCTGACAGAGCGTTTCACAGCATGTCAGTCACTGACTGATGATAAGTCTTCAGCAGGGGCCTAAAGATGGGTAGCCTGTGATCTTATATGCATGACTGGCATCAGCAATATGAACCAAAACTGGTTCACAAATCAGCAATGTGAACTCCAAAATAAAGAACCTCAGATATCATTGGTAGAAATTTCCTGTTCTGCATGTCTTCTCATTGGTCTTGGTGGTTCATCTTGGGAGACAACACATATGTGCAAATATTAACACAGGCCTCTGATCTCAGTTACTTGGTTTTCTCTTATGCGAGCTGAAACATTTACTGATTATGACAAGGAATAAACTCTCAGAACTTGTTCTCCTCTTAGAAATGTTGCTCTGCCCTTCATTCGAAATAATAAAAAGCTATTTTCTATTAATCATGTTACAGACTGCATAATAACAGACCCATAACAAACAAAATGCTAGGCAACTGATATCTCTTTTGTAGCAGTAGAAACAAAATTGTTTAATTCACCGTGGATTTGATTCAGCCTGAGCCACACAAACAGCTATGAAAATTAGGTCACATTCTCCTGATAAGACTCATAATCTACCTCCAGTTTCATCGCCATTTGTTCAGTGTTTCTCTGATTGCTTAATCATTGACTTCATGCATTTTATAATTGATTAATGAATGGTCAGGATTTAATTAGCAGTCAGGTCTTTAGGTTTGGTAGTGAGGGAGCTGTAATGCAGGAGGAGGTGAGTACTGTTTGGGAGGAAAGGGAAAGGAAAAGGACAGAGGGACAGAAACTCTCAGAAACTCTCTAAACGCCTTGCTTTAGACAAGGAGTGGGCAGCCTCAGATTATAGGCCTCTTAAGAAAGCCCTGGGAAGGCCTGCAGTCTTATCCCTGCAGCAGGAGCACTGCCTGGAGCAAGAAAGAAGACTTTGAGGAAAGACTCCGCCTGATTCCAGCAGAAGAGAGAACTAAAAGAAGCCCCAAGAGAGGCCTTGGAAGGGCTGCTCCTCCCTGCCAGAAAAAGCTTTACTTGCTCCAACACCTAAAGATTTACTAGAGAATCAGTTAGGCTGAAGGAGGATGTGAATAGTGAAGGAGAAAGTGGCAAGCTTCAGGGAACCATCCCCTCCCTCCTTCTCCTCTTTCTCTCATAACCCCTGCTTTGCCCACCCTACGGCCAACCCTGAATTCAATAGATCTCTAATTCTAAAGTTGAATTCCACCCCGCTTTATGTGTGGCACAGAAGGCATTTTCTTCATTTAAACAACTTTTAAAAAGTTAAGTACAAGCCAACATTTGTGTGCTTTTCAATTATCTCCAGCAGGTACTAAAATCTGCTCCTGTGCATATTCTGACTTTAAAAAAAAAAATTTAAAGTTAACAAAGGTCCATGGAAGATATAGGCCACATACATCAGGACAGAAAATAATGGGGTGTATATCAATGTAATTTTGTTTAAAATTATGTTTTTCTCTGGAACTCATCATGGGGCCCTGTGCTGCACCCTCAGGGCTGCTTAACAATTATGCTACAACTCATTGAATTGAGCCATGTGGAATGGCATAAGAATGACACTGTCTTGTTGCAACAGATGTCTTAAGCAGTGTGAGAAATACGGTGATCTTAATATGCGGAAAGGCATCATCTCACACTGTGCGGGAAGAGGCAATGGCAAACCCCTCCTGTACTCTACCAAAGACAACCACAGGGCTCTGTGGTCACCAGGAGTCGACACCGACTTGACGGCACACTTTATTTAATACAAATGTAAGCATGTACCAGTGGCATAGCTAGGGGAGTGGAGGGCCTGTGTTCCCCCCACTCTGGTAGTGCATGTGCAGCCCCCACTCCAGTCACCCACAGCCATTGTCACTCCTGCTACCTGCCCACCGGGAGCAGCCCAATCCTGCAGCTTCCTGCAGGAGCTGGAAGCAGGAAGGTCTGGGAAGTGGCAGGGTCAGTAGAGGAGGAGGAAAAGGCAGGCTGTTGGCAGTGGAGGAGGAGGGAAGGCAGCAGGCAGATGGATGGATGGCAATGGCAGCTGCATTCGGCAGGTAGCAGGAGGAGGAGGAGGAGGAGGAGGAGGAGGAGGAGGAGGAGGAGAGCAAGGCGGCCCTCAAGGCAGTGTTGCTTTGGCTCTAAGGATGCCTTGGAACACTGGTATCTCTAGCCCTGGTGTGCAGCATTGTTTAATTAAGTATGAGCATTTACAACTATCTAGTTTGAAAAGAGATTGCATTGGTGTTCCAAGAAAACAAAATCAAAGGTCCAATTGGCGCACATAAGTCCTTGCATTCACTTAACATCCCTCTTTGGATTTTTGCCAAAGAATGCTAATTTAAGAATGACCAAGAGAGTACATGCTATTTATTTTGCTTCAGTGGGGATGGGAATGTTGTAAAGCTCATGTAGCAAACAAGTCCATTAGATATTGATGGTCATTAGGATAGTTAGTGCAAAAGGTTGATGCACTGGAACTCCATCTCCAACAATTTAAATGGCAGGGCAAGGGACAGGGGTGGGAGAGAAAGGGAAAGAAGTGAGGAAAGAGGAAGACAGAACGTGGTGCGAGATGGGTGTGAGGTGTCAGAAGGTGGCATAATACTATGTGCAGCTCCCCAGAGGTTCATCGGAGTCCAATCTGGCCCACCACCAGATTTGAGTTTGACACCCCTGGCATAGTGCATTTACAAGAGAGAGAAAATCCAATCTCCAATATTTTTATTGGGGGGGGGTATTCCTGTTGCACCCCCTGTAATTTCATCCTGAATCTGCCCTGACAAGGACTTGAGAGGTGGGCATTGATCTCCTGGATTGGTTGGCGGGGTATGGTAATTGCCCAATGTATGCCCATGCTGCAGGAGTTCCTGTCAGCTAACCCACCACCGGACATCCTGGTGGTGCACATGGGAGGAAATGATCTAGTTATGCAGTCAGGGCTTTCCATCACACATAGCATCTGGGCAGACCTGGCGCGAGTTCAGGAGTGGTTACCTGGGATTATAATCATCTGGTCAGACATGTTACAACATAGAGTTTTGAAGGGCGCCAGGGACCCTTGTAAGATTGAACGGGCCTGCCGTGGGCACATTTTGCCCAATCCCTTGTGGGAGGGACTTTAGCACACCCTGACATTGTTTTCTCAGTGCCAGAATTGTTTCGAAGGGATAGGGTTCACCTTTCGCCCAAAGGGACAAGTTTATTTCTTGGGGATTTCAAACAGGGATTGGCCGTTGTTTTGCGTGGTTGGTGGGCGGTGCAGGGTGTTAAGCTAGGCTAACCCCCGCCATGGCAGGTACAGTGCGGTTGGGGACAGCATCTCAATTTGGTGAGCACCGTCAGGTAAGTGTTTGGCTGTAGGTCAGACTGGTCAACTCCTGAGATGCTGTGTGGCTCAGGGACATCTGGCCTGGACTGATCTACTCTGTCATGCTAAGCTTCCCGGACATGCTGAGCAGTTACCAGGGGGTGCTGCTATGGCAGAGGCCTGGCCTTAGGTCGGCTAGGATGGGCAGCTCCTGCTTTAGAGCATTGGGGGCTGCCAGGAACCAAGGTGCATCGCCCTTAGCTATAGGCGAGACATGCCCTGATGGGGCATGCCTCTAGATACCACACTGTAGGGGTGGAGATCCAATCCCTGTTCTTTATTTAACGTTGCATTTTGAAGTTGATAAATAAATTGTGGCCCTTATTTATACCAATACCTCTGTGTCTCGTGTCTTCTTGGGATGTTGGGCAATGATTTTTCCCGTGACACTCTATGGATGGGAAAGCTGGACTTTGAAGAAGCAAGATAGAAAAAGTATTGACGCTTTTGAACTTTGGTGCTGGAGAAGACTTTTGAGGATACCATGGACAGCCAGGAAAACAAACAAATGGATCACAGAACAAATCAATCCAGAATTTTCACTCGAGGCACAAAAGACCAGGCTCAAACTATCATACTCTGGACACATTATGCAAAGACCCAGCTCCCTTGAGAAGTCCATAATGCTGGGGAAAGTTGAAGGAAAGAGAAGAGGACGACCAGCAGCAAGGTGGATGGACTCGATTACGACAGCAATGAATGCACCACTTTTAAAACTTAAATGCCAAGATGAAGACATATCATCCTAGAGATAATCTAGCTATGTGGTGACTAATGGTCGACACTGACTTGACGGCACTTAATCAATCAATCACAGGGAGAGATGATAGAGGTGTATAAAATTATGCATGGAGTAGAGAGAGTGGGCAGGGAGAAATTTTTCTCCCTCTCTCACAACACTAGAACCATCCCATGAAACTGAAGGTTGGAAAATTTAGGACCAACAAAAGGAAGTACTTCTTCACATAACACATAATTAACTTGTGGAATTATCTGCCACAGGATGTGGTAATGGGCCAGTCACTAGCTTGGATGGCTTTAAAGGGGGCTGAAAGAGAGTCATGGAGGACAGGTCTATCAATGGCTACTAATCTGGTGGCTATAGGCCACCTCCAGTCTCAGAGGCAAGATGCCGGTAAATACCAGTTGCGGGGGAGCAATGGCAGGAGAAGAGGCAAGCCCTCACACCCTGCCTGTGGGCTTCTCAGAGGCATCTGGTGGGCCACTATATGAAACCGGATGCTGGACTAGTTAGGCCTTGAGCCTGTCCCAGCAGGGCTGTTCTTATGTTCTTGAGCAACTGCTAGTAGAGTGGACCTTTCCTAATCAGGGGAAAAGAAGTACCAATTCAGAGGACAGGGTGGGAACTATACTCACAGCCACAAGCTGAAGATGACAAAGGAACTTTGTTTTGTCTGTCTGTCTGTCTGTCTGTTTGCTGCCAAGAATGCCCTGAGAAAGCAGCTGGCTGAGAAGCTGATGGAGAAATGGAGAGGCCACAACCTTGAGCCTGAACACAGCGGGAAGATCCTTGCCTGTGAGTAATAACAGGTAACTGTAAACTACCCAGAGACACAAATTTGGGGCGGTATAGAAATATTTTAAATACATACATACATAAGATAGGGACCAGTTCAGTTAAATGTGCAAGGGAAGTTATTTTCTTTTATTGTATTGTTTGAATGTGAGTTGCCTGGTTAATGAAAACTCTTACAATCTGCTTTATGAAGAGACAATTGTCCTTATTTCATACTCTTGTTTTTCTTTTAATCTAATCATAAAGCCTTGTTGGTGAAGTCTGCTACTCTTCATTTCGGGTCTGCCTTAGTCACATGCCTCTGGAGGCCTAGTGATGCTCAGCCCCTTCTAGGGCCCTCCACTTAACCCCACCCCCAATAATTTTGCCACTTAACCCCACCCCCAATAATCTAATTTGGAGAATCTTTATATGTCCCGTATTAAAATAAAGTGGATGGTGGCAGCCTACTACTGCCAGTCAAGGATTCACCCCAGTGAACTCCCCCTTCCCTCTCTGGCTCTGGTAGAAGCTATGATAGACCCAGCTCAGGGAGGCCAAATCACTGCCAAACAGCTACAAAAAGGTGAGGGAGGGGGGAATAAATTTGCAGTGGCAAAGCAGTGGGAGGAGTGATTATCCCCTTCCCTCTCCACCACTTTGCCCCTGCCAGAACCTTTCCCAGCCCCTTTCCCCCCAACTGCAGATCCAAGTTTGCCACATCATGGGGAAAAGTAGATAGAGGAGTAGGTTGAAGCAGGCAGCAAGCAGGCAGGAGGAATGGGTTAAGCATTCTTTAGTCAACTGCCACTTCTGTCCTGGAAACTGGTCTCTCTCACTCCCTTCTGTCCAGCCCTAGAACAAATCAGCAACAATTGCATTCAACTACCGCTGGAGAATATTCAAAATTCAACACTTTTTCCATATTCGCCATGCATATTCGCCATGCGATTTTGAATGAGAAATTTTGTATGCAAAATAAGAATGGAACAGTAATTTCTCTCAAGTGCAGTCTGGAAAGCATTTCAGGTTCCTTCCAAGCAGAAAGTGAAATTTGAAGACTATGTCAAGGTTCCTCTCACAGAGAAATTTCAGAGATTTTGCTCAGATGACTTTTCCACATCCCTTCATATTCTTCATTTGGAAGTGGATTTTCAACCTCAACATTTGAATAATTTAGGTCTGTTGGCATCTTCTGATGGTTTTTAGACTTGGGCAGTTTCAAATACAAAATCTCATAATCTGTCAACTGTCAAATAATGGCACATATTTACCATTGCATGTTTTCTGGCAAATGTTGACAGATAAAAACCAAATTACATGTTGGCTGCCAAAGCGGTCAAATATTCAATATTACTGCATGTGGGGCATTAAACATTAATATTGAGCTGAAAGTTCTCCAGTAAGAACTTTCTCAAAGTTTTGGTGGGCAGGGTTGAAAATGTTTAGTTCTATCTATCTTTTTCATTGCCATAACCCACAGTGACAGTAGTGCTGCAATTCTGGATGGCTAGATAGCTGTCATTTTCCCCCAGACATCCCCTCAGAATGCTTCTCTGTAATTATTTTCTGGAGGAACATGGCAGCTGCTGGCCACCCACAGGAGTAGTAGTCGTCGTCATCATTGTCATCGTTATCATCATCATCTTTGTTTGTTAGCTGCCCCATAACTAATTGTTCTCTGGGCGTCTCACATTAAAACATCCAATAAAAACGCATAACATGTCAAATCACAATACACACACACACCCAAATTTTTAAACTTTTTCTTTAAAAAATCAATTTTCAAAAGCCCTTTCTGACTGAACAGAAAGGACTTTTGGCATCTAAACAGAGGCATATCTAGGGCAGGGCAGCCATGGCACGTGCCCTGGGCGCACTTGAAGGGGGGTGCCCGCCAGTCCCACTGCCACTGCTACTGCCGGCTGGTTCCGCCACTATGAAGGCCAGCATCGGCAGCGAGCGCCACTCACCACCTCCGGGCGCCCCACACTGCTCACCACCACACCTTCCTTGGGTCTGCAGCGACAAGGCAAGTCGCTTAAAACCCTCCGGTTTTAAAAAGAGAGTGGAGAGTCCTAGAGAGGCCCGTGTCGTGTGTAATGAGTGTCCTAGAGAGGCCCGTGAACCCAGAAATTGTCCTGACCGTCCCTCTTGCAGAAGTCAGCCATTGCTTTCCCCTTCCAGCTAGCATTAGCCTTTGCTGGGGAGCAGGATGGGTGGGTTATGAAGTGCCCTGGAGGGAAGCTCTGGAGTGGTGTGTCTGTTGGGGTGGCAAGGAGATCCTGACAGTTGCTGTTTCTTTCTGCACACACACTGCATTCTGCTCCCCGCACCTGCCCTGCAAGTCCAGTTTCTTAGCTCTGAAGAAAGGTTAATACAGAATAATATCAAGATGATCCTCAGATGCAAAATTAAAGCCTGATTGCCTCCTTGACGTCACCAGTGTGCGCCAGTTAATCTCTCTTGCGCACTTCCGGGAAAACAGAGCTGGAAGATGTTGTTCGCAGAAATGGCATTGCTAGTGAGAGATCCATTCACTTCTCGATTATAGCTGGTGCCGTGGTCAGCCGAAGGTGACTCGGTGTGGGCGTTGCTCCGTGCCAGTTGCCAGGCACAAGTAATTGGGCTCGTAAGAAAGAACTGAGTGTCAGGGGGCGGGAGTTGGTGTCTGTATAAGGGAGGGAAGGAGATAAAAGGAGGTTCTTTTTCATATAATCTACCTAAAAATTTAGATGACAGAGCAGGGCTAAGGAATACTTAATTTGATTTTAATATTCAGGATCTGTTTTTCTTTCTCAAGGATAACCTAAAGTTGTTAATCATAATCGATATTAATCAATATTATGGTAATCAATATTATGGTAACGTTATCTGAAAGATGGGTGTCAGATGCTTGGATAGGGGTGCAATTTCAGTGCTTGCCCTAGGCGCTATTTTTTGTAGATACGCCCCTACATCTAAAAGAACAAAGTGATGGTGCCAGGCAAACCTCACTGAAGAGACTGATCCATAAACAGGGTGTGACCTTCTCCCTAGTTGCCACTCAGTGGACACTGGACTAACTTGGAATTAACACTGGACTAACTTGGACTGATTCAGTGCTAGGATCACTCTCAATCTTCTGTTCTCAAAGAACTATGCTGGATTTCTTCACTGTAGATTTCCCATTCTCTGGGCATCTCTTCACAGTCACCACCACCTCTACCTCATTCATTCCATGAGCTGTAGACCTCCCCTTGTTTGTCAGGGGCACTCAGAACAGGGCTTCCAAAGAAGATCTTAAGGTCCACATCAGGACATACGGAGCGAGGCGCTCTCTCTCAGGTAACCTCATCCCAAGCCTTTTAGGGCTTTAAAGGTTAAAACAGCACTTTGAATTGGGCCTAGAAACAGACTAGGAGCCAGGTCATCTGACGACGCACTGGCGTAATATAAAAGCGCCGTCCCAGTTAATAATCTTGCAGCCCTATTTTGTACCAAGTACAGTTTCCAGACTGTTTTCGATGGCAGCCCCACCTACAATGAATTGCAGTAATCTAAGCGAGAGGTTACCAGAGCATGAGTAACTGTGTCCAAGCTATCTCTATCCAGGTACGGTCGTAGTTGACATATCAGCCAAAGATGATAAAAGGCGCTCCGAGCCACAGAAGCCACTTGAGCCTCTAGGGACAATACTGGATTGATGAACACACCCAGACTGCGAACCTGGTCCTTCACGGGGAGTGCAACCCCATCTAGAACAGACTGAACATCATTCACCCAGGCAGAGGAACCACCAACCAGCAGTACTTCTGTCTTGTCTGGATTGAGTCTCAACTTGTTCATCCTCATCCAGTCCGTTAATGCATCCAGACTCTAATTCACCTCCTCACCTGCGTCTCATGAAAAAGAGAGATACAACTGAGTGTCATCTGCATACTGATGACACCACAGGCCAATCCCCACTGTTTCATGTAGAGCAGTAATCCCCCAGCGCCACCTTTTGGAAACAGACCTCAAGGTAGGAGTGGAACCATCTCCAAACAGTGCCTTCCACACCCATGTCAGCCCACCTCTCCAAAAGGATCCTGCAAGCTGTTTCCATGGAGCTGATCCCACGCCGGCGGCCAGGTAAGTGGCAGAGCCGATCCCCTGCCGCAGGGGGTGGTTGGCGGTGGCACGCTGCTGCTCTGAGCAGCTTTTAGGTGCAGCTGGAGCAGAGGTAAGAACCTACTAATTTATGCTTAAAGGTGCCTCTCGCCACCCCGCTGGTGGCGTCTGTGCCAGCTGCTACTGCAATAGCCATATTTGCAAAGAATATTTTGAGGAGCAAATCTCTTTCTGCTTAACGTTGAGCTGCACATACTGTATTATCATCCTTCTCTTTAATTACAGTACACAGCTACTCCAACAGACAATGGCGGACATTCCACACAAGGGAACACGGGCAGCTGGAGCATCACCAGTGGAGGTGCACTGAAGGCAGCAGTGCTTCGTCATAAAGCTCCATGAATGCAGTTGCATGATGGGACACGCAGTGGGAATAAGAGCTGTTGCATCACGCAACTGGAGCTTTACAACTGAATATTCACCATTCATGACACTTATACATGTGGAGGGGTGCAGGGCAGGCAGTGCTCCAGCCACCCATGTTCCCTTGACCAGTATGTCAGGCACTGTTACATGCCCATAATGGTGCTAGCTGAAAAAGCTATCACAGCCTGAGATATCCTTGTTCCCATTTTGCATGTTCATTTTCCATGTTAAGTTTCTAGATAAATCTTAGAATCAAGCCTTGTTTCTACAGCTTTCTTATGCTTAAGAGATTTGTTTAGAATCCATATTTAAATAAACTCGCCTATTGTTCTATTTAAAAGAAATCATCGCCTGAAACCAGGCAGATTTCTCTGTGTGCTTAATTTCTGTTTGACAGTAACTTAAGGGATTCCAATAGCTCCCCCTTTAGGCTTTTTTTGGCAAAGATATGCTTTAGCCTGAGAGAGCCCATAGTTTTCAGTCGGTTAGCTTTTAATTAATATTGTTTTAGTGGTTTTAATGCTGTTTTAAAATATTATTTTAAAAAGTTTAAATTCTTGTGTTGTTTTAAACTTTTTGTTTTGTTTTAACTAATGTTTTACTTTCTGTTTTTATTTTGTTGTAAACTACCCAGAGACATACGTTTTAAATAAATAAATAAATAGCTGAGTAGCAGCATCTGTACAGGAACTGGGATTCAAATGTTGCTTCAGGTGTTATAAATGCTTTAAATGGTTTAACAACTGCCGTCCTTATCGGGGGCGGGGAGTCATATTTGCCAAGGTGCTGCCCACCCCCGGCCAGCATTATCAGACTGCCATTTGTGCAGAGTCAATACACAGGCTCGTTCATACAATATGTTCAGCGAATGTGTGGAGGGGACAATCAACTTCAAGTATTTTTAAAAAGTGCCAAGAAGGCCTGAACAAGCATGCAGAGCTTGTACCCATGTGGGCTCTATTCAGGCCATCAGGTTAGGGGTAGGGGACAGCAGGTGTAATCTCAATTCCCTGCACTCCATGCAGCCATAGAATGTATGAAAAGGACTATTAATAACATGTTGGTTTGTTTTAAAGTTGTTCATACATTTAGTATTACTGAACAGGGAGGTCATGTGCTAGAAAAATGGATACCTGTACTGGTGCTAATTTTTAGGTTAGGAACATGCAATGCTGGAATGGTATGATGGGAGGAGATCTTGTCTTGTGGTAGCAAGCATGGATTGTCCCCTTTGCTAAGCAGGGTCCATCCTGGTTTGCATTTGAATGGGAGGCTACATGTGTGAGGACTGTAAGAAATTCCCCTTAGGGGATGGGGCCACTCTGGGAAGAGCATCTGCATGCTTGCATGCCGAAGGTTCCTAGTTCCTACCATGGCATCTCCAAGATAGGGCTGAGAGGGACTCCTGCCTGCAACCTTTGAGACGCCACTGCCACTCTGTGTAGACACTACAGTACTGAGCTAGATGAACCAATGGTCTGTCTCAGTATAAGGCAGCTTCCTGTTTTCCTATGAATCACTGTAGGGATCTAATCTGTTGAACATGAGCCAACAGCGTGATATAGCAGCTTAAAAAGCTATAGCAATATTAGACTGCATTAACAGAAGCATAGTGTCAAGAACACAAGGAGGAATCATTCCACTCTATTCTGTGCTGGTTGGACCTCACTTTCTATGCTAAATGCTGGGCACTGCATCTTAAGGAGGACATTGATATACTGGAATGGGTTCAGCAAGGATGATGGACAGTCTGGAAAGGTTCTATGAAGAACAGTTAAAAAGAGCTGGATATATTTAGCCTGGAGAAAGGATAACTAAGGAGAGATATGATTTGCATTTTCAAATATCTGAAGGGCTGTCACAGAGAAGAATGAGTGGACTTGCTCTCCGTTGCTCTTGAGGACAGAATTAGAACCAATGGGTTGAAATAAGAAGGAAGCACATTTAAGTTAGATATTACGAAGAATTTCCTGACTGTAAGAACGGTTCAACAGTGGGCCAATCAGCCTCATAAAGTTGTAGGCTGTCTTTGTTGGAGGTTTTCAACAGAAACTGGACAGCCGCCTGTCATGGATGCTCTGGCAATTTCCTTCACTGAGCAGAGAGTTGCACTAGAACATCTCCAAGGTCCCTTCCAACTCTAAAATGCTGTGATTCCGCAATAGCCCAAGAAGATGCTTCTTTGCACTGAACTTAGTTAAAATCTCTGATAGGCACATGTTCACAACCCTGCTCTACTTGCTTTTTTAAAGCTCACAAAAGAAAACCCCATGTTTTGCTACCACTTAGTAGGTGGGGAGCAAACAGGTAATGTCCTTTTACTGGGAGGTAAATGTACTGAAGAGGTATATTTTTGTGTACACATGATGAATGCTTATCCGTAGCCATCAAAGCTGATATTATTGCAGGTTCAGATGCTTGGAACATCATGACCACATTAAAACGGCACTTTGGAAACACAGTCCCACATGTCATTAGGCAATGTCTATAATAAACAAAAATAATTGCATACTTCAAGGAACTCTCTCCATATCTCCTCAAAGGATAGCCAGAAAACTCAAGGATTACTTGCTCCAGTGAATCACAGCTGAGAACGTGAAAGTGAATTATTATATGTTCTTGGTTCCAGAGAAACCAGCTCACTTCCTTCCTTGGTCATGTCTAGTCTTGTGGTTTGGTTTTTCAAGTCCCATTCTCTGGCCCTGGTTTTGATTCCATGTAGATTTCCACTCACTGAACACAAGGTTTGTTCAATGGCTGATGTTTGACCAAAGCTTTTGAGCTCTTGAGTATTTTATTTGTAAAGAGAAGTAACTTAATATCCTTGCAACCCAAACTCTCTGTAGAATGAATTGCTTCCTATCCAGTGTAATTCCTGTTTAAAAAAACTGAGTGGAAAAATGTGCTTTGCTAATTTCAAGGAAACTGATGTACACTTTGGGGTTTGTTTGGGTTTTTTTGTTTTTAAAAGACAGGTTTTCTGCAAAGTTTTGACATTTGGTTGTGTAGCACCAACTGTTTTACAAATATCAGTGAAGTGGAAGACATCAGATCTTTGTTTAAAAAGCTGTCTTAAATTCTGGAATTCTCTGTAATACAATGTGAATTTTTTATAGAGATAGGAGGAAGTTGGCAACCTCCTATCCTGCTGCTGCTGGGTGGAGCCATCTCTTGATAATTGCTGAGTGCTTCCATCTGCTCCACCACCTCTGCAGGTACCTCCAAAAGGACACCTCTACAAAAGGTAGAAGTACCTCCAAAAGGACACCTCTACAAAAGGACAGCTTGGGCCAGGGGTGTGAGCCCTTGGTGTCCTTGTAGCTCTCAGCTGTGTGGGGAATAGCTTTTGGATGGGAGGAGTCAGAGGGACTAAGCACAGCAGAGACCTGGAGGATTGCAGAGAAAGAGCACTGATGGGAACAGCCTTCCCATCCTGCCTGGAGTTTTAGTAGCTGCATAGAGCCTACCAGATTAGCTGATAAGCCCTACACCTGGAACACAACTCCCTGGTACTGTTTTTGGCCAGTAGCCAAAGCACTAGAAAGGGGGGGGGTTTCTCTAGAATATTGCCTCTGTTTTTAAAAGAGGGAGTTCTTATGTCTTGTCATTGTTAAGGTGTTGCTCTACACAATGTGAGTTTGGGGGAGTGTATTATTTGGAGGAAGCCCTTCCAATTGAAGTGGTCCTCAGCAGACGGCAATATGGCAGTGGGAGTAGAACCTGCCAGGTGAGGGGAAGTTGTGTTGGCTATATCAAAGCCAGCACAACCTCCAGGCCTTCTCCCATCAAAGGAGATCCCAGTAATTCTCTCAGCAGCCCACTGAAGCTATTAAATGCCAGGTCCATAAATGCACTGACCTGGCGTACATTAAAGAGACCTGGTTGAATGAGGGGGGAGATTTAAATCTCTCTCAGCTGTGCCCACCAGGTTTCCAAGTGGAGCATCAGCCAAGGCAGGGTGGGCAAGGAGGTGGGGTTGCCCTGGTTCATCAAGAGACCATCCCCCTCACCAGATGCACTGCCTACCATTCTGACCAGTTTGAGTGCCTGCATGCAGTGAAGGGATCATGAGACAAGGTTGGGATTCTGTTGTCACCACCCACCCTGCTGCCAGTCTCCCTGGCTGAGTTGCTTGAGGTAGCCTTGGATGTAGCATTGAGGACCCCAAGGCTCTTAACATCCATGCTGAGACTGCCTTGTCTGGTGCAGCTTGGGGACTTCATATCCTCCATGATGACCATGGGCTTGTGTCAACTGATTTCTGGTCCCACACATGTGGCAGGCCATATGCTCCACTTGGTCATTGGGTCAATGGTGGATAGTGGTGCTCAATAGATAGTCCTTAATACTGTTGTCATGGACAGAGCACTATCTAGTGAAGGTTAGACCGAGGGTGGACCCAATACATTAGGTCCACCCTCTGCAGGGGTGGGGGGCCAGTTAGGATTGTCCATCCTCAGAAACCTATGGCTTCTAATGGATTCCTGATGACTCTGGGCAGCTTTCCTGCTGAGAGAGTAGAGAATCCTGTTGACCCCCTGGTCTCCCTCTGTATACCAGCGACTTCCTAGTATACAGGTGAGTTGCCGACAATGAAACAGGCTGGTAGTCAAACAGCTTGAGTGCCATTGGTGGAAAACTCAGAATAAGTGTGACCGAACACAGACTAGAGCCCATATTTGGGCCTTTTCTATGGCAGTGCTGTATGCTCACCAGATCCCCTTTACAACTATTAGCCAGCCAAACCATTGGACCAGTTCAGAGAAACGAATTGGACTAGCTGATCGGTTTGATCAAACAGGTTCAGCAGCATGCAGTTTGGTTTGAATTTTATTCAAATTGGGGCTGAACCACAATTTTTGGTTCATGAACACACCTTTGGTGAATGCTTCTCTGAAGCAGGGGGTGGTGCCCCCTCAGCTGAAGGAGGCAGTCATTAGGCCTCTTCTAATACAGTCCTCATTGGACCCAGATGATTTAAATAACACTTTTCTTGGGCAAAGTGTTGGAGAACATGGTGGAATCTCAGCTCCACGCAGTTCTGGGTGAATCTGATCCTTTCCACACTGGCTTCCAGCCTAGATATGGGATGGAAACTGCCTTGGTCATTCTGGTGGATTACCTACGCCAGGAGAAAGACAGGGATTGTGACTCTGTTGATTCTCCTGGGCCTCTCGGTGGCTTTCGATACCATCAACAATGGTATCGTTCTGCATCATCTCTCCAACTTGGGGGCACAGTTATACAGTGGCTCCACTCCTGTCTTGTGGCTTGTACTCAGAAGGTGGTGCTGGGGGATGCCTGCTCCACTCCTTGGCCTTTGGGCTATGGGGTGCCACAGGTATATATTCTGTCCTCTATGCTGTTTAATAGCTACATGCAACCTCTGGGAGAAGTCATCTGTGAGTGTGAGCTGTGGTGCCATCAATATGTTGGTGACCATTTTGGAGGAAACCAGCCTGTGGCCCGTGTTCCTCCCACAGGAGCACACACACACCCCCGCCATGCCCCCTGCATCTGATGTCAGACGCTACTGTGTCTGACGTCAGATGCAGGGGGTGTGGCTGGGGCACAAGGCGTGGACCTTGATTGCCAGTGGCCTGGGTTCTTTGAACCTTTCCACTCAATGGTGGCTCTGCCCCTGCTGATGACACCCAGCTCTACCTATCTTCCAAATCAGCAGACACCAGGGATGCAGTGGATGCTCTGAACCGGGGCTTGGAGGCTGTTCTGGACTTGATGGGCGCAAACAAGCTGGAACTGAATCAAAATAAGACAGAAGTGCTCTGGGTTGGTAAAACTGATTATCTGAGGTCTTGGATGGGGTCATACTCCCAGACAAAATCTGAAGCTTGGGGGTGTTCCTAGACCCAACACTGTCCTTGGAAGCACAGGTGGTGGTGGTGTGCAGCACAGGTGGTGGTGGTACACCAGCTGAGATCCTACTTGGAGAAGTCAGACCTGACCTCAGTCACTCATGCTTTGTAACATCCACATTGGACTACTGCAATGCACTCTAAGTGTGGCTGCACTTGAAGATGGTTTGGAAGCTTCAGCTGGTCCAAAACGCTGCTGCAAGGATGCTCGTGAGCACAAGTCATGACTTTCACATCCATCTTGTGGTAGCTTCATTGGTTACCAGACTGCTTTCGGGTTAGATTCAAGGTGTTGGTCTTGACCTTTAAATCTCTACACAGCTTGGGGCCAGGGTACCTATCAGACTGCATTCATCCATATGAACATACCAGGGCCCTCCGTTCAGCATTTCAGGTACTGCTCATGGTACTGCTCATGGCCCTGCCACTAACAGAGACTAACAGTTAGCAGGGACTAGAGAAAGGGGCTTTTCGGTGGTGGCCTCTCGGCTTTGGAACACTTTCCCCGAATAGCTTTTCTATGCCCCCCTTTTATGTGGTAGGTTCTTACGTTTTTATAGTTCTCAGTTTTTAGCTTTTTATTAATAATTAATAATTTGAAACTTAAATGTGGGTTTGCCTGGCCTTTTAATTTGTTTGAGTCTCTTGGTCTTTTATTTTACATTGTATCCATTTTATTAATGTTGTGAGCTGACCCGAGCAGTAGTATACTGGAGGGGCAGGGTATACATATTTTAAATAAATAAAACCAATAAAAATAAATGTCACTGCTGGTTGTGTTTTTCCCTCTCCAAAAGCACCTTCCGCACAGCCCAAATGCCTGGAGAGAGGAAACCCAACCAACTTCAGGAGTTTAAACATGAGAACCTTGCAAATGTTTCTAGAGCCATGCCCACACTTTGGAGCTCAGAACGGAACAGGCCATTTAGGAATGTTCCAAGCATTCCAAGCACCAGTGGACTCCAAAATGGCACTCTTCTGGCCTCTGCACACCACAAAAACGGCTGCTGCGCATGTGCAAAGGCCAATAGAGCACCATTTTATAGTCCAAAATGGTGCTCCAAGTGACGAATGTATAGCTCAAAATTTCCAAAAACAATTATTTTGATTCATCAGAGCTCTAAACATTGCTCAACTCTTGTTCCACTCTTGTTTCATGAACAGCCTGGGCTAGGCTGCACACGTGGAGTGACGGGATCTGCATGGATCCCAGCACTCTCGCCCAATCTAACCCCACTTCCTAACCCAGCTCTTAGCCAAGGCAAAAGGAGCAAGCACTTCCTTAACTTGGCTGTCAGGATTGTGCGTCTCCTCAGGTTGCCTAGAGTGCCCCTCTGGTGGTGGAATCCCCCAAGGCACCATGCTCACCATGCAGTGCCTTGTGGGTGTCTGGAGACTTGGAAAACAAGTCCTGGCCTCGCTTGATCTGTGCTGCTGGGAGTAGTTTGGATAGTGACCATGTGGGTGTGCGGCTCGTGTGCTGAACACACAAACATTGACTGTCTAGGGGAAGGTAGGGTGAACTCTGCTTCCCACCCTCCCCGCCCCAGTACTGGTCATCTGAATGATCTCTGAAAGTAATGACACAACCTTCTTACATTCAGCAAATTACTCAGTAAGGCTAAGGAACAAGGAGAGCACAATAAATATTTATCATTTTAAAAGAGCCACAAAAGTTGCTAAAGGCAATGGCAAAAGCACATTGTGGGTAGAAGTCAATCCTTTAATGCGCATTTATTTTATGCATTTGTTTATGTTTTCCTGGGGCTGTACAAAGCAGTAATGATTCAAATCAGAGGCTGCCTTTGTACTTTAGAAGGGGTCCTGAGTCAAATTAGCAATTTTAGGCAGCCATTAAGGCTCAATTTGGAGCAATTCAGAGAGGTCGCTTCAAATGAAACCCTCACTCCCCATCAAAAAACTTCCCAGGCATGCAGGAGAAACATTCTCTTTCTTAACTTTCTGTTGCTCCTGGCAGTAAGGGAGCTGTGACTGCAGTGGCTTCATCTTTAAAATAATTCACAGCAGAGGGCTTTTTTTCTCCCTCTGCAGTCCTGGGAAAGGCACAGGGCCTTTTGGGAATCATAGAGCTGTGTCTCACGATCCATAGCTGAGTGGTGGGGACAGGGCAGCCTACCCTGGGCTGCTCCTTCAGGTAGGCAACGGCTACTGGCAGTCAGTCTGCAGTCAGTCTGCTCCGGGCGGCCGAACCGGCCACCCACAGGACTGCCGGCTCCGTTGCAGAGCTGGTGGGGGCTTGGGGGGATCAGGGGACACGTGGCCACCGGTAGCTCCAGCATGCCCTGCGTGAGTGGGCAGGGCATTCTGGAGAGATGGAGCCGGCGGGGGTGGGGGGAACGGGAGCCGCGCGGCCCCCGCAAGCCCCAGTATGCCCTGTGCGAGCTTTTCGCCTCCTGGCCAGGGGGGGTCTACTCGTGAGTAGGCACGGCGCGAAGCTGCACTGCGGCTACTCACGAGCCTAAAAAGCAGGTTTGCTTTACCCACAAAAGCAAAAGGGGTTGTGATTGTCTTCAGGGATTATTCTTCAATAAGAATTTACCTAGTCAGCTGAGGTTTATTGTGAAACTTTCCACATCAGCTCAAAATATGTCCAGGGAAGAGTGGATGTAGACTGCTTTTTCATCTTGGGTGTTGTGCACCTGATTAGAACACTACTTCCAAGTTTTGTTGTGAACTTTGCTAAAGAGGTACAAACTTCTGAGCAATGTTCTTCACAACATTTAACTACACATGGAGAGAACTCTGCAGACAAGGGTGCCTACCAGGGATTGAGAAGATTCTGGGGATCTAGAAGATTCCAGGGATGCTGACACAGATCCATATCACACAGAAGGCTGGTTGTTCATGCATGAGCAGATTCCCTGGGGGAGCGGGGGAGGTACCTCCATCCTGCGACATGCCTAAATGCTAATTCCAGCTTCTGTAAAACCATGTAATAGAAAGGTCAGGAGAGAAACAGCTCCACTTAATAGTCACTGCTGCTCCTAAATGATTGAAGTGACTTCTTTGATTAATCAGATTGGTTGCTTGCATTATATTCTGGATCATTTTGTATATGAGAAATATTCATGCCGCCTTTGCCTGTTACCAAGTTCTGCCACTTATACAGAGCCATAGTACATCACAGTCTCACGTCCCTGAAAATGACAAAACAGCATCTGAACTCCTGAGGGTGTCGAAATAAGATCTTCAAAGTATTAAACCCCAGATCACACCAGTGTCTAATCTAATCCTTTTATATAGCAAAACATGTCTTCTTTTTTTAATTTCCCAGCTGCAGAAGCTGAGGCTGATAAGATTTTAATTTCCTTGCCCTCCAACAGGAACTTGAGCTAGACACTATCACTGCTTCTGCTTCATGTTGTTATTAATGGGACTTCATGCCTGGAAGTGTCCCTATCTGCCCAAAAGGTTTCCAATATGTGTGTAAAGGGTCAAGGAGAGAGAAAGAAGAGGACCGGGCGGGGGGCGGGGGGACAAACACACAGATCATGACTGCAATCTAAGTATGTGCATGGGCGCCACCTACACTTAAAGTTTATTATTTGACCAAAAAAATCATTCAGAAAACAGCGCCGAAAAAGGAGAGCTTGGATAGGGATCACTGAGGATTACACACTTGATTTTTTTTTCCTGAGAGAACTTCTCTCTGAAGCGACACACAGAGAACCCCAACACTTGTTTCTCAAACTCTACTAACAGAATTCAGTGGCTTATAAACAGCAGAGCACACTGCCCATGAAAGAGCAGGGCATGCAGTTGAGTCCAAACTGCATCCTTGTTTCTACGAAGCTTGGAGAGGCTCTGTGGCAGGTCAGCATCACAGCAGTGACGCTCCTATGAATTGCGTCACTGCTGTGATGACACTGCTCCAATTATTCCAAATGGAAGCAGCATCTCTGCAGGGGTGATATAATTCGAGCTCTTTGAACTTAGGAGGGTGCAGATTGGACATGCATGGAGTCAGCACACACGCCCTCCTCTTCAATGTAATTCTTCAGTGTGTGTATGCACTGTATGTAAGTCAATGTGGTGTTGCAGGTAGAACATTAGACCAAGCCAGAGAGGCTTGGGTTCAAGTCCCCCAGCCATGAAGCTCATTGAGCAACCTTGGGCCAGTTGCTCACTTAAATTTCTAACTTACCACACAGAGTTGTTGTAAGGCCATAACCAAGCTCTTTGGAGGAAGGGTGGGATACAAATAAGAACCAATGATCAATTTGTTGTTATTTTCAGTATCTGTTTGGGGGGTTTGGTATGACAGCTACTGACAAAAAGACTGCTGAAAATCCAGACCTCACCAAGCCAAACATTACCCATCTCTTCCCTACATGCTCTTCAGTGAATAAACTAAACTGTCTTCTCCAATAGGACCTGCACAGTTTGATGAAATAAACTACACATTTTTTGCATTGAAAGTCTTCAGTAAGTGGTTCAGTCTACTGCAATGATGGCTACTGCTATTTATATACAGCAGGGCTGCTCAAATTTAGCCCTCCTGCAGATGTTGGCCTACAACACCCATAATCCCTGGCTATTGGCAACTATGGCTGGGGAATGAAGCTGAATCCAGATAAGACGGAGGTACTTATTGTGCGGGGTCAGAACTATAGAGACAATTTTGATCTGCCTGTTCTAGATGGAGCCACACTTCCCCAAAAGGAACAGGTTCGTAGTCTGGGAGTACTTCTGGATTAACACTTCTCCCTGGTTTCTCAGGTTGAGGCGGTGGTCAGGGGTGCTTTCTATCAGCTCCGGCTGATACACCAGCTGCGCCTGTTTCTCGAGATCAATGACCTCAACAGAGTGGTGCATTTGTTGGTAACCTCCCGACTTGACTTCTGTAATGTGCTCTATGTGGGGCTGCCTTTGTACGTAGTCCGGAAACTTCAGTTGGTTCAGAATACGGCAGCCAGGTTGGTCTCTGGGTCAACTTGGAGAGACGACGTTACTCCTTTACTGATGGAGCTTCACTGGCTGCAAATAGGTTTCCGGACAAAATACGAAGTGCTAGTTATAACTTATAAAGCCCTAAACGGCTTAGGCCCTGGGTATTTAAGAGAGCCCCACCACCCATTGAGGTCATCTGAGGAGGTCCATCTCCAGTTACCACCAACTCATTTGGTGGCTACACTGAGACGGGCCTTCTCGGTCGCTGCCCCGAGATTGTAGAATGCGCTCCTTGCTGAGATATGATCCTCCCCATCTCTGGCAATTTTTAAAACACACCTGAAAACCCATCTTTTCACCCAAGCTTTCTCAGCTTTTTGGAATTTTTTAGGTTTTAATCTCTGTTTTATTTTAAATTGTTAAATTGTTTTAAGTTTTTGTATGTGTTTTTAACTTGTTTTATGCTATTGTTAACTGCCCAGAGATGAAAGATTGGGGTGGCGTACAAATAAATAAATAAATAAATAAATAAATAAATGGAATTGTAGTCCAAAACCAGCTGGGATGCCAAAGCTGAACAGGCCTGATACATAGTACTCTTTTTCAACAACCACAAAATCTCAAAGCGGTTTACATAGAAAAATAATGAGAAGATAGTTCCCTGTCCCCAAAGGGGTTGCAGTTTAAAAAGAAACACAAGGGAAACACCAGCAACAGCCACTGGAAAGATGCTGTGCTGGGTTTGAATATGGGCAGTTGCTCTTTCCCACTGCCTCATATAAAGAGAATCACCACTTTGAAAGGTGCCTCTTGCCCAGTTACTGGGGCATTAAGTGTAGAATCTTAATGAGTTGTTTTAGGGTTTTTTGTATAGTTTTTATTATTACTATTAGTCACCTTGGGTGTGGCATGAGCTGGGTCACCAGTATTTAAAGTATTCCCTTCAGCTAGCATGTGCTAGCTGAAATGCCTCGAGTATGGTAAAATTGTGGCCATCCACCCTCATACTCTGGGCCCTGATTGGACACTGGGAAAATGTATCCTGACTACATCCAGGCTATCTAGGAAAAGTAACCAACCACAGTGGTGCTCTACAGCATTGCTACTTGCTGGTTAACCTTTCATTTATCTTGTATCTGAATGTCTATCTGGGATGGTAGAGCAGCCAGCCAGGGTCCAGCAAGACAGTCGGCAGCATCTAAGGAAAAGGGCATGGCAGAGGATTCCAGACAGCAGCACTGTCTCCAAGGTGAGTCAGTTTCAGTTATCTTGAACCAGGGACTCAACAGCAGGAATCACAATATCAAGCCAGAAGGGGACCCTTCCGGAATTCAGATGTGTACTCTGGCTTTCAGGGGAACTGGTTTTAATGAGCTCAGAAAATACATAGGTAAGAGCCAAAAAGGTTGGAAAACCCATTTTTTAAAGTCAAAGAAAGAGTTGGGAAATTTTAAAAAGGGAGATAACGAAAGCCCTAATAATAATAGTAATAATAACTAGTGGGCCCGGGTGCAGAGCATCTGCGCCTCAAGTTGCACCCAGCCATCGCCCACCCTCCCACCAGCATGCCCGGCTTTCTCCGCTCCCACCGCCCACTTCTCATGCGCTTCTCAGGCCCCCCCTCCACTTTATGGCCATGCCGCCACTGCCTCTGCCGGCATGCCCCGCTTTCTCCGCCCCCCCCCTCGGCTGCCTGCTTCTCGCACGCTTCCCCCCCCCACACACACACACTTTCTGGCCGTGGCACCGCCACCTCCCACCTCCTCCTCCCAGCAGCCAGGCCAAGGCCCGCCACCACTTCCTCGTTTGATTCTCGCCCCCCCCCCTTTTCTGGCTGTCCTGCTGCCGCTGCCTCCCTCCTCCTCCTCTTGGCAGCCAGGCGATGGCCTGCTGCCTCCTCCTCCTAACCGCACTTCTCCCCCTGCCTCCATCTTACTCACTGGACCAGTTTGTTTCTCCCCCTGTTTCTCTGCGAGAATTCCTTGCAAGAGTTTGGCAGCTCTCACAAGTTTTCCCCAATGCATCTCGCTTCATCCATGCGTGGCCCGTTTTAGTGAAATAAGTATATAGATTAATAACAACAACAACAGATGAAACCATTACACAGCCAGTTCTTTAATGACATACAATCGAAAGTCAACAATAGCACAACATGGCAGTGATTAAAGAAGGGGACACTGAAGAAAGAAATGGAAGGTCTCCTTTTTGCAGCCCAAGAACAATCACTACGAACAAATGTTATAAAAACAAAAATTGATAAAACCCAGAAAGACAGTAAGTGTTGGTTATGCAAGGAAGCGGATGAGATGGTTGAGCACCTTGTATGTTGTAAGAAAATAGTGCAGACTGATTATAAGGAAAGACGCAATAAAGTTGCTGCGATGATCCACTGGAACTTCTGCAAGAATTACAAATTGCCAACAAGCAAGAATTGGTGGAATCGTTCGACTGAGGTCACAGAAAATGAGGAGGCAAAAATCCTTGGGGATTTTAGAATACAAACTGATAGGCATTTAGCGCACAATATGCCGGATCTGACAGTCATCAAGAAGAATCAGGTTCTGATAACTGATATTGCAATCCCAGGGGATAGACGAGTCAACAAAAAACAATTGGAGAAAATAACTAAATACAAGGACCTTCAGATTGAAATAGAGCGACTCTGGAAAAAGAAAAACAATAGTGCTGCCAATAGTTGTTGGTGCCCTTGGTGCAGTACCGAAAGAACTTGAACACCGTGTTGACACCCTGGGCATCAATAAAATTACAATACATCAACTACAGAAGGCCACACTACTCGGGTCAGCATGAATACTATGACGCTATCTTTAATTTTTATTTATTTATCCTAGACCCTTGGAAAGGGCTCGATAATTAAAGTACCAAATCCAGTCAATAACATCTGGTAGACTATGTGTAAAAAGCATAATAATAATAATTAATAATTAATAATTAATTATCCCATGTGAAGGAAAAATTGAAGAAATCTCAATAAACCCATGTGGATGCATAGAGAACTCTGCAGCTGGGAAGCAAAAAGGACACAGGGAGGAAATGAAATTGATTTGGCCAAAGATTAGGAAGAATTTATTGCCTCTAAGAGCTGATTGACAGTGAAATAGTCTGCCTCCTGCAGTGGTTCAGTTCAACTCCTGCACAGTTTTCAAACAGTGGACAGAAAGAAGGGCATCTGTCAGTGATGATGTTAACATGTTTCCTGCGCTGAGCAGGGGGTTGGAATGGAAAACCTCCAAGGCCTCTTCAAACTTTAAAATACACTTCCGGTTCAATGGCATCAGCTACTTACCACTCTCCGTCCTGCCTCACCAACTGTTGCTAGAAATGCAACGCTCCTTTTCACCTAGCAAGTGCTGGTGCAACATCTGCTGCTCCTATTCCCTTAGTCCAGAATGTTATGAATTTGGATATTGATCTGTACCTATTAGAGGGATGGATTATTGATGGACATGCTGTGCAGTTTGTAGTGACATGAAACAACTGGTGGAGCCACTGCTGCAAAGATGGAAGCAGTGGCACCATTGGTGGCACTACCACCTATTCTCTACAGCACCCTTACTGCTTCCATCTTTGCTGCAGCGGCTCCGCAGGTTGCCCCGTGTCCCGAAGAACTGCGCATCATATCAGCTATTGACCCTACTTTTGTCTAAGATACTCCACTAATAGAAACCTACCTTGCGTATTAGACTTTGCAAACCATCCATTGACTTCAAATTCCACCACCTGTCTTGTTACATTGCTGGACTTTGGCCTTTCTGCATATTTGATGCTTTCTTTTACTTTGAAATGAAGCTTGCAAATCACCTGACTCTGACCCAGCATAACGAGGCTTTGGAATGCACTCTCTAGTGAGATAAGCGCCTCCCCATCTCTGACAACTTTTTAAAAGTCTATAAAGATGCATCTGTTTACCCAGGCTTTTAACTCATATTGTTTTGATTGTTTTAATGTTGTTTTTAGAATATTGGTTTTTTTTAAATTAAATTGTTGTGTTTTAAATTTCTTGTTTTTGTTTTTAACTAATGTTTTACTTTTGTTTTTATCTTGTAAACCGCCCAAAGACATAAGTTTTGGGCGGTATAAAAATAGGTTAAATAAATAAATAAATAAATAAATAAGATCTAAAGAACCCAGTTGTTGCTAAATGATTCCATTATATCCTGTAACCTAGATGTGCTGTGGATAAAATTGGGCCTGGTTTTGTGTATTGTATTTAATTGCTCTGCATTCAATGTTGTATTCTAATGAATCAAACCGATGTCTTTTCCTCCCAAATGAACCTACCCATCAGTTCCCTGATAGATAATGACAGAAATTAGGTTGCCTGAATAAATTTCAGTCTCTGGTGGCAGCGGCAGCTGCTGCCGTTGCCACTACCTCCTCCTCTCATTTTTAGCCATAATAATTAAGTAAGCCAGCAATATAAAATGGAAATGGGAATCCTGTTACAGATTTAGTTACAATGTACAGGATGACCGTATTGCCAAATAATAAAATATGCCCACAACTTTAATGTGATTAGTAATAGCTCAGACTTCCAATGGTATTTTTACAAGGGTTTGAAATGAAAACATTAAAACAAAGATGTAGAACTCTTTATACTCGCTAGTAATTTGGGACCTTAGACTTCCCCAATTAACCTCAATATTCTGGCAGAGCGAGGGAGTGGCAGTTGGCTCCCAAGGAGAATGTCTGCTTTCAAAATATTGTTCCATCTCAGGAAACTTTCGCACACATTAAAAAGTCAACACTTCTGACTGTGGCAATTTCCTTGCATAATTCAAGGCATAATAAAAGTAGTCAATAAATAGCAACGATACTAATCATACCAGTTACACAGTTGGGCATTGAACCAGTTACTTAAGCTCCTAATCCTAAAAGCTCATAAACTACTGTGGAGGGTCTGAAGGAGGCCAGTGTGTAGACCTTTCCAAGAGTGATGTGTTTCCTTGGTGGCCCTTGTCAGCTGCCAGATGAGCCTGCACACACACAGTCTGTTTGCCAACCCAGCATAAGGAGGTTCGACAGCACCTCCTTCTGCATGCTCCAGTGAGATGCTGGCCAGAAACACTTTGCTAGCAGCTCTGTGAATGTCAGCAGATAGTTTAAAACATATGAGGAAGGGGAAATAAAGCTGCCAGGGAAAAAAAGAAGCAGGGACAGTCTCTAGCCGTGGTGATGTAAAGTCAACAGAAAACACAACTGCTAGCCCAATGGCAGCTCTGAGGTGACCGTATAGTAATGTGTGAGCCAGTCCTAAGGCTAACTAGGAGGGAAAGAAATCTAGCACTGTAATATTTTATTTATTACATTGGTACTCCACCCTTCCTCAAAGAGGTTTAGGGTGGTGTACAGGTTTTCTACACACACACTCATCTCTGTGAGGTAGATTAAGCTGAGAGGAAGTCACTGGTCCGCTTAATGACTGAGCTTCTTGGCTGCGTGGAGGTCCTCCTAGTAACCACTGGTACATATTATCAAGGAGTGATTCTGACATGCTCAATCAATCAAACTATTTCGATCAAAGATCAAATACTTCTGACATGCTTGCTCTAGAGGTTTTTTCAAATAGGTTGCTGATATATTCTGTGGTTGAACCAACAAATACAACCCCTCACAAGCTTCATCAGTAGCTAAGAGATCATAGCTTTTCCATATCTAACTGCTGGTTAATCTGGTATTAACACCTCTTTGGAATGTTAAAGCTTTGCAAATACACAGATTGTTTTTTGTGGAACAATTCACAAACATAAAATATGTGTTCTTAAAAGATCATTTGTGTTTCATCTTTTTATTAATTCAGTGCACCTACAACATCCTCTGCAGCCATCTAATGGCCCAGCAGAGAAGAAACTTGCCTAGGGAGCAAGAGGTTGCTGGTACAAGTTCCCGCTGGTATGTTTCCCAGACTATGGGAAACACCTATATCGGACAACAGCAATATAGGAAGATGCTGAAAGGCATCATCTCATACTGCGTGGGAGATAGCAATGGTAAACCCCTCCTTTATTCTACCAAAGACAACCACATGGATCTGTGGTCACCAGGAGACGACACTGACTCGATGGCACAGCTTTACCTTTACAACATCCTCTAAGATTTCATTTCTAAGGGTCAAGGTCCATATGTCACCTGTTTTGACAACCACTGTAGGCACCTGTGACTGGAAAGTTTCCTTCCAGCTCAGTGTAGTCCCACCATAGAGGGAACCACTATCACCATCCCTTCACCACTACAACAGGGCTATTCCTTTCATGACTTCTTTGCTACTGCAGCTATGTTCCTTCTTTGTTGTGTCTGATGGCAGCTCCTTCACAACATAGCCACCACAGAGGCAAAGAGACTTCTGTAATGGGGTCCCTCATTACAGAGGTGATATGAACCAGCCCCAGCTGACCAGCACATCACTACTAGGGGTATGCAGAACCAGTTCAAATCAAACTTGGTTCAATTCAAACCAGGCCGGTTAAACCAGTTCAAGCTCAAACCGGAACGCCCCCCAAAAGAGGGGGTCAGTCTGAGTTCAAACCAAACCAGGCCCAATTCAGATCGAACTGGTTCAGCCCAGTTTGACCGGTTCAAGTGCCCTGCTTGTAAAGGGGAATCCGGTAAAGATTCCCCTCTACAAGCAAGGGAAGGAGATTTTAACAGGTGGATTCCCTACCTTACCCTTCGTAGTGGCAGTGGCAGATCTCTGGTGGGGGGTGGGGTGGCTGCACAACAACAGCAGCCCCTCTCAGCCCTACCAGTGCTCCCCTCCCCTACACTGTGGGCCAGCAGGCAGCCCTGTTCCTGCTTGCAAATGGAGAATCCTCCCCCCCCCCGCCACTTTGTTTGTCAGGGGAATCCTTACATATTCTCCTTTACAAGCAGAGCACTCAAACCAGGTCGAACTGGGCCAAACTGATTCTACCCAGTTTGACAACATGGAACAAACCAGTTCACATACCGGGCAGTTCAGTTTGCATTCGGTTCAAATTCTGAACCGAACCTCCTCTCCCGATTCTGTGCACATCCCTTGTCACTACCACAACATCACATTTTCAAAATAATTTGCATTGATAGCCAACCTGATACCAGAGGTATTAATCTTATTTACCTAATATTAACATTCTACCCAAAGGTCTTTGTGGTGTTTGCAAACTTGCTTAGCCATTTCTTTAGAAAAGGTCTAAGAATATTGCCACCTAACCCAATTCTCTCATGTCATCTCCTATGACCAACAAAACTGAGCCAGATGCTTACAAGGAGGTGTGTTCAACATGCTTGTTGTGTGGGGGGAACGGCAGGGGGCAGTTTGTGGAGTAGATAAGTTGTTTCTTTCCAGTCCTATACAAAGGATGCAATGAAAATCTGGCTGAAGCCAAGAGAAAGGTATGGGTTGACTGCATGATGTATTATTGTTGCACATATTACATTTACGTAATACTATTTACTGAAGTTCTGCCTGAAATGCCTTCAGTATGACAGAATGGAAAATAGAGTGTAATATCCCCAATACACATGCTCAGAAAATAACTGGGGGGGGGGTTGAAAACAAAGGCTTTATACACACTTCTAAAAAGAGAAGTGTTACCTTTTTTGTTTTTAATTAAGGCTTAGTTAATTTGAATCAAGTGAGGAAATCACATCTGGAGTCTTGGTGCTATGGAACTCATTACCACCGCATGGATAGGGTTAGATCAGGGATTCACTTGTCAGCTTCGTTTTAGCTCACACTGAGGACCAGGCATGAACTACGTGAGATTCTTTTCCCCCCTCCAAACTTTTCTGCCATACGAGTCAAAGGAACACCATGTGAGATGAATGACAAGGCAAAACAAGTTCATTAATTTCCCACTGCACTGTCTTTGCATTCCTGTAATTAGGATCAGATTTTTGTTTTTGGCTCTCTCTTTTTTTTTTATTCCAGAAAGCTTTCTAACAGAGCAAAACTAGCAGAGTACAAAGAGGCATATACACGCACACATCATCAACATTACGTCTCTGTCCACCTGGAAGGCAATGACTCATCCAGACCATGTTTTGCTTTGCAGTTTTATTACAAATTCATTTTCTGGATTTCACAGAAATCATCTTTTCCCATCTTGAGTGCAATCTTTATCTTTGCTTCTCAAGGCATTTTTATACATACGGCAACACAGGACTCAGAATAACCCTGTAGGGTGAGTGTATAGCATTCTTGTCAAAGACTGGAACAGGAAGTGTAGCATATTGTAGTGACACAATTCTGCTGGGTGTCTCCTATTGCAAAAGGCTGATGCACACAGGCATACTCACTACGTGGTAGGTCATCACTCAATATGATGATGACTCGCACCTATACGGAGATGCTTTATGTTTGAGCTGACGATACAAAGACTCTGGTGCTTGACTAGGGATGACTGTTTTGCACATGTAAGTCATCGCTTGTTGCAGTGGTTGGATAATGCACATTTGTGTGTAAACAAGCCAACAGTTATACCCAGGTTTACTAGAGGCTGCTGAGCTGTGCTATGTAGGGAAGAAGCAACAAGCAGCCTTACCCAGGGGCATAAAGTGCTCAGTGTCTCATCAGGTGTGGCTCATTATTGTTGCTGTTACTGCTAACTTGGCAAAGAGGCACCTTTTAATGTGGTGATTATCTTTATTTATCAGGGGGAGAGTAACTGGCCCTATCCACCCTCAGCACAGTACCTCCAGTGACTGTTGCTGGTGTCTATCTTATGTTTCTTTTTAGATTGTGAGCCCTTTGGGGACAGGGAGCCATCTTATTTATTTGTTATTACACTGTGTAAACTGCCCTGAGCCATTTTTGGAAGGACGGTATAGAAATCAAATAAATAATAATAAATAATAATAATATACCACTTTTTAGCAACAACAAAAATTCTTGAAGTAGTTTACATAGAAAAAGCATAATAAGGAAGAGATGATGATTATGCCATCTTCCAAGATGGAGTCCACCTCTATGTACTCTTGCAGCATTATGAACATAGTCATCATACAATGACTGCCAACATGAAGGGATGTTGTGCATGTGTGACATAGTAATCAAAGATTGTTGATGAAAATGGAAAGGAGTTGATAAAATTTGATGGCATTTTGAAGGCGTTCTAGGTCAAAACAAGATAAGAGTCTATAAAGGGTGATTGTGAAGAATCCCTTGCATAGGTATATGAGAAACAGGATGAAGTGGTAATGAGAATGAGAACAATTAATGCCTTCTAGAAATACATCGGGGGGCCTTCCAGATCACATGCTCCAACAGGAGTAAAATGCTTCAGCTTGGCAGGCTCACATTGAAAATGATCCCCAGAATCTCAAACTCCCACAATGGGAAAATACAGCCATTTTTCCACAACGGACTTGCAACCTTGTAGCATTATAACACAAAGATAAAATCCAAAATAAGGCATCAGAAATGTGAACAGCACCTTGCTGTCAGCACAGGGACTGTGGTGTCACAACACAGGAAGTACGGAAACACATTTTGCAGATCTGTAGTGACCCTGTTGAAGGGTTTCATCTGGAAGGCGCCTGGCAGAAAGAAGAGTGGAAAGGGTGTCTTGGTTAATTTAAAAGATTACTAATAGGAACATCAGAACATAGTAAGGTGGTGCCATGTACTGAGTCAGACTGTTGGTCTATCCAGCTCAGTATTGTCTTCACAGACTGGCAGCTGTTGAGTGTGTGGTTGTCACAGTGTGCCTCTCTCAGTCAAGAAATGCACGTTTTTAAAAATTTATTTAAACAATTTCTGACTTACTTCCCCTCTTAATATAAGCACAAGGCCGCTTGTGGTAAACAGCTAAAAATGAAAAGAAAAGAAAAATACCTAAAATAAAGAATAAAACCAGTATAAAGCAGCAGCAAAATATTATAAAAAGCAGTATAAAAGTAGATCCAACATAAATATTTGCTTCACTGATCTAATAAAAGGACTGGCAAAAAAACCCCAGTTTTAACTCACAGCCGCCCTCAGAGTTGCATGCTCGGCCATCTGGCACGGGCCAGCAGCACGGCCACCCTGGTCCCCAGTGGGACATTTTGGAGGAGCCCTAGGCCCAGCCCAGGCCCAGTGGAGAGAGTGAGACAGCCTCCCATATCAGATGTGATATGTGCAGATCAGTGGGAAGTATTCATAATTGCTTGTTTTTAAAAAGGTTTCCAGCTTTCCCTGAGCATGTTCTGGTGTAAAAAAACAAAACAAAACAAAGTGGATTCTGGAACTTTCAGCAGGGTTTGAAATTTAGTAATAATAGCAGGTTGGGTAGAGTAAAATGAAGTTTGCAATGTGTAGGATATATGTTTTGAATTACTATAGCAATGGTTGACTTGTATAGTTAATGAATCGTGCAGATTGGTGAGTGGGAAGTCAATATTTACTTAATTAGATGTAACGGGATTGTTAAGATATTGTAAAAACCAATAAAAAAATTTAAAAGCACAAAAAAAAGTGGATTCAGCTAATTTAAGTGGCAGGACTACCCATGCAAAATGTGGTATGTGCAGGTGAGTGGGAAGTATCTTATTCAGATTTTTTTTCCCCTATTCCAAAAAAAGTTTCCAGCTTTCTCTGAGCACGTTCTGGTGTAAGAAATAGTGCATTGCAGCTTATCTTGTGGCAGCAGTGGCAGCAGGGGTGGTGAGGGGTGGGGGCTCAAAAGGCCTTTAGGTCCAGGCTCCAAAATTACCTAGGTGCACCTCTGACCTCTTTCTAAGGGCTCCTGTAGGTTCATATGGGAACTGGGGCTACTCAAGGTAGCATGGTGCTGGACTATTTAGGGCTTTAAAGGCCAATGCCAGGACTTTTAATTGAGCTAGAAACAAATATAGTTGGGCTTGCTCATAGCTAAAGACAACTTTATTTACTTGTCTGACAAATTTCACTTTATTTAGCTGTAGGATAAGTTTCAGCATGATAATCCAGGCTGTTACCAAACCACAGGGTTGGGGCAGAATGAAAGATTTGACCAAGTCCATCACTAGCAAGATCACTTCAGTTGATCACAGGCACAGAAGGAAAAATACATAAGAAACATACTAATTGGCAGAAACCACATAACTGTGTATCACACATTCGTCCTCATATTCTTGGCAGATCTTTAATTTCAAAAACTGACAGGAATAATCCCTAGAGTTCCTAACAGAGTGCTTTAGATTGCCCTTCTGTGTTTCTTCCAGGATGGTACATAACACACACTTGCATGATAGTGGAGGGATTCAAAATGGAGGGATTCATTCAAACTTTGCAACCTCTGCAGCGATTAGCTGATTGGGCCATACAGGAAACCTCCTTAGAAGCACACTTCCATAGAAGCACATGATGAGGATGCCTTAAGCTTTGTTAGTCAGGTGACCTTTTGTGGGGGGGGGGCAGCATGTTCTGCCAAGTGGGGAACAAAGTGTATAGGAGGGAATAATACTACTCTACTGCATGAGCTTTTGAACTTGCAAGGTTCGAGCGAAATTTGATAAGGGTAGCACATTGTGGTTTGAATTGATTTATTTTATTACTTATCTAGGTCTGCTTATTTATTAATTATCTAAAACACTTAGAAACTGCCCTTCCACTGAGGCCCCAGAGTGTTATACAATTTGTGCAATTGTGCAAAGTGAATAATAAAAATAAACATATGCCAATACATACAATACATATGCCAATATAATGTGAACAATAAAAATAAGCATATGCCAATACAAACCATTTAGGGGGGAAATAACAATAAGATTACAACAGAGCTGGTCTTCTGGTAGCAAGCATGAATTGCCCCCTTTGCTAAGCAGAGTCTGCCCCAGTCTTCCCTCTAACAGAGATACCCAGATGTTGTTGACTACAAGTCCCATAATCCCCAGCTGCAATGACTTTTGCTTGGGTATTATGGGAGTTGTAGTCAACAACATCTGGGAATCCTTGTTAGAGGGAACACTAGTCCATCCTGGTAGGGGTGTGCAATTTGGATGTTCTGTGTTTCGATTTGTAACCAAATTGAAACAACCCTGATTCGATTTGGATCTGACCCATCTGAATCACCCCAAATTGGATTCGGATCCGAATCACGGCTGATCCGTATTGAATCGATTCAGGTTTTGGATCTGTCCTATTAATTTCCCCAGATTCCCAGCTTTCATGTTTTAAAAAAAGCTAAGCTCTAGCCCTTATAGAAGTGGAATTATGGAGCAAAATGTGTGGTCACTATTTTTCAAGTGTTCGGATTCTTTGGTGTATAATAACTTTCACTCAATGAATCCTTATGAGGATTCATTACACACCTTCATTTCTTCTATTCATTTTGACTGTCTTTTAGACAGTGCCAATTATCAACTGCCATGTGCCAACTACACCCCACTCCCACCCGCAAGGCAGTGAGGTACTACTCAGTTTAAGTTAAGTGCCTAATGGGTAGAGGCTACCACACAAATTGCAGAGGGATTGGGCAAAGGGCTGGTCATGTAGGTTTCAGCAGCCCCATAACTGCACTTGGGGGGTGCTGGGGTGGCCCAGAGTGAGTGGTGGTGTAGTGAACAGAGGGTGCCAGCCACCCCCATGGGTTTCTAGCCCATGGGGTTCAGGGTTCTGTTGTTTCTGAGGTGTTCTGAGTGTAGAGTCTCTGGTAGCAAATGAGATTTTCAATACAAACCATGAATCCACTCTCATTTGCTACCATAGAATCTACACTCAGACCACCTCAGAAACAACAGAACCCTGTACCCCACGGGTTAGCAACCCCATGGGAGTGGCTGGCACCCTATGTGCACTACACCACCAGTCACTCTGGGCCACCCCAGCGCCCTCCAAGTGCACTTATGGGGCTGTTGAAACCTCCATTACACCTTATAGGGAAAAGCCTTAAAGATGAGTAAACTTCAACTATTTACCAAAAACCAGCCCTTTGCCCAATCCCTCTGCAATTTGGGTGGTAGCCTCCACCCATTAGGCACTACCACCTCACCACACTCTTCCACCCCAGATCCCACTTTATGCCCCAAATCTTCCTCAAAGACACTAAACCTTCAACTATTCACCAAAAACTAGCCCTTTGCCCAATCCCTCTGCAATTAGAGAACCAGCGTGGTGTAGTGGTTAGAGTGCTGGACTAGGACCGGGGAGACCCGAGTTCAAATCCCCATTCAGCCATGAAACTAGCTGGGTGACTCTGGGCCAATCACTTCTCTCTCAGCCTAATCTACTTCACAGGGTTGTTGTGAAAGAGAAACTCAAGTATGTAGTACACCGCTCTGGGCTCCTTGGAGGAAGAGCGGGATATAAATATTATAATTAATAATAATAATAATAATAATAATAATAATAATTGAAAAAGTTGAAGAAAATGAAGATGTGAAAATATTATGGGTCTTCCGACTACAAACAGACAAACATCTGCCACACAATACACCAGATATAACTGTAGTCGAGAAGAAAGAAAAACAAGTCAAAATAATCAACATAGCAATACCAGGGGATAGCAGAATAGAAGAAAAAGAAATAGAAAAAAACACAAAATACAAAGATCTACAAATTGAAATTGAAAGGCTGTGGCAGAAAAAGACCAAAATAATCCCAGTGGTAATTGGCGCCCTGGGTGCAGTCCCAAAAGACCTTGAAGAGCACCTCAACACCATAGGGGCCACAGAAATCACCATCAGCCAATTACAAAAAGCAGCTTTACTGGGAACAGCCTATATTTTGCGACAATATCTATAATAACCCACAGTATTGATGATAAAATTCTGGCATCCCAGGTCCTTGGGAAGGACTCGATGTCTGGATAAAACAAACCAGTCAATAACACCTGTCTGACTGTGTAAACAAGAAATAATAATAATAATAATTTGGGTGGTAGCCTCCACCCATTAGGCACTACCATCTCACCACACTCTTCCACCCCAGATCCCACTTTATGCCCCAAATCTGCCTCAAAGACACTAAACCTTCAACAATTCACCAAAAATCAGCCCTTTGTCCAATTCCTCTGCAATTTGGGTGGTAGCCTCTACCCATAAGGCACTTAACTTAGAGTAGTACCTCACTGCATTGCGGGTGGGAGTGGGGTGTAGTTGGCACATGGCAGTTGACAATTGGCACTGTCTAAAAGACAGTCAAAATGAATAGAAGAAATGAAGGTGTGTAATGAATCCTCATAAGGATTCATTGAGTGAAAGTTATTATACACCAAAGAATCCAAACACTTGTAAAATAGTGACCACACATTTTGCTCCATAACTCCACTTCTATAAGGGCTATAGCTTAGCTTTTTTTAAAAAATGAAAGCTGGGAATCTGGGGAAATTAATAGGACAGATCCGAAACCCAAATCGATTCGAATCGAATCAGCCGCGATTTGATTTGTATCCAGATCTAGCCAATGGACCACAGGGGTGATTCGTTTTGTCTCCGAATCACCCGAATCAGCTAGATTCTAGTACAAATCTATTTGTATCCGAATCGATTTGCACATCCCTACATCCTGGTTGCATTTGAATGGGAGATTACATATGAACACTGTAAGATATTCCTCTGAGGGGATGGGGCTGCTCTGGGAAGAGCAACTGCATACAGAAGGTTCCAAGTTCCCTCCCTGGCTTCTCCAAGATAGGGCTGAGAGAGATTCCTGCGTGCAACCTTGGAGAAGCTGCTGCCATTCTGTCTAGACAGAACTGAGCTAGATGGACCAATGCCTGTTGTCTATGTTCCTATGCCTACTGTAAATTAACAATATGATAAGCTAATGAAGAGCGTATCAGCTGGGATTCACACCTGGGTTCTTTGATACTCAAGAGTCTAAATAAATAATGAAGAAATAACATTTGTACCTTTGCCTTAGGGGTGTTCACAAAAGGTTCGTAGCAGAACCGGTTCACACCCAACTGGGCCTGTTTGTACATTGGATGGCAGACCAAAATGAACCAGGCCCTTTTCAACCTGTTCCACAATGATAAGGGGTGGCTGGGCAGGGCTGGCGACAGAGGTAAAATGTTCCTTACCCAGCCAGCATGGCTGCCGGTGCTGCTCACCCTCCCGGTGTGGCACCAAGAACGCTCCCCCCTCCTTTACCAAGCCACTGTTTTGGCGGCAGCTCAATTCTGGCCTCTGTGCATGTAGGAGCATTTTACCTCTTTTGCCATCCCCACCTGGCCACCTCTTACCTTTAACAGAGTCCCCCGCACCAGTAGCGGCCAATCCCCCACAGCGGCCAGGTGAGTGGCAGAGGCGATCCCCCGCCTCAGGGGGGTGCCGGGTAGTGCGCTGCTGCTCCAAGCAGCATTCAGGTGCAGTGAGAGCAGAGCTAAGCACTGATTGATTTACTCTTAAAAGTGCCTCTCATCGCCACTACCCACCCACCCACCCACCCCCAGCGGCACCCGCACTGGCTGCTACTGCCCCACGCCTATTCCAGATTCCCCTTTACAAGTATATTGGCCACTTGAACCACCAAACCAGTTTGATCAAATGGACCGGACCGGTCAGTCAGTTCAACCAAACTCGTTCAGAGCATTGTGGTTTGGTTCAAATTGATTTGAATTTTAACCAAACCACATTTTTTAATTCTTGCATACCCCTACTTTGCCCAAAATCAAGGGACTAACCACATGTTAATGGGAGTATGTGTGATAAGTGCTTCTTACTACAAGTGCTACTTATTTTCATGAAACAGCCACAGGGAGGTGATCCTGATCAGGATTGTGGAGATGAAGAAGTTAACTTTTTACCCTCATTTTCTTTTCCTGTGCAAAATCACGAGTCCTCATTTGTCCCCCAAAGCAGCTATTTCCTCAAATTTGCCACTACAGGGGAAAATTTCCACTTGGGGCAGTGATTTTTGGGAGTGTACCATTGTCCCGACCAGTATCACCACTCCCCAACTGTTCTTTGAAGAAAAATAGGCCCTTCCATTTGGATGATGTCTCTTTGTCATACCATTAAAGTGTGATTTGTCTCTTAAAAGGGTGGTAGTCCAGCAGACTTCTGTGAGAAAGATATCCAATAGCTATGGCACAAAATGACTTGACTAGCAAGCCAGAGGTTCCCGGTTTGAATCCCCACTGGCATGTTTTCCAGACTATGGGGACTATTTTTTAATTGTAATCCACCCTGAGCCATTTTGGAAGGGCGGTATACAAATCAAATCAAATAAATAATAAATAATATGGGAAACACCTATATCACACAGCAGTGATATAGGAAGATGCTGAAATGCATCATCTCATATTGCACAGGAGGAGGCAATGGTAAACCCCTCCTGTATTCTACCAAAAGACAACCACAGGGCTGTGTGGTTGCCAGGAGTCGACACCGACTTGACAGCACACTCTACCTTTATGGCACCCAAAGTTCCTGCTTGGTTCCTCACAGATCGAATATCTCAAACTGACAGAGAATGTCAGAGAATTTAAGCTTCTCTAGAGAACTTATGTGCCAGAGAGGTGCTTGCAATAAAATATAAATTTCATTTATTTATCTCACCTACCTTCCATCATGTAAAGCGAGCTGGCATACATAAGTTCCCCAGGGAGTTATCCAGACATAGCTTCATGCTTCAGGGTATCCAAAGAGCGAATGTGCTTTGGAGCAGATTCGCAGCTGTTTAATTTGGATGATTAGATGGGCCATTTGCATAGGGCCGGTTCTTGTCAGCATTCCCTGCAGATCTTTTTCCTGTGTGCGTTCCCGCAGCTTGCTTTGGGTTTTTTTTTCCTCCAACCAATCACATCCCCGAGGAGGAGGTGAGAGACTTTTTGTTGTCAGTTTGACAGCTAGTTGTGGAAGACTGGTGAGAAAAGTTGCCAAGCAGACAGATCAAACAACAGAACACTTAACCCGAACCTGCTGGATCTGACCCAAATCGTTGCAGATGTTTATAATGAACTTGCCTTTGTGACTGCTTTCATCACCTCATGCCCCCCACACCATGGAAGTTTAAAATAGAAATCATTGCTTTCTCTCTGTGATGAAGAAAAATGCAGCCTCATGGAATCAGCTCAGACACAAAGGGCTCAGGTTACATCGAACCTGTAGTCTCCATTGTTAAGCTTCTAGGCATTCTCAAACATCTGCATACGCAAAGCCTATGTTCCTATGGAGACCAGGCTGCGTTTAACTCAGGAATTTCTCCCTTCCCCTCCCCTTCTGGACTCCATCTACAGAATTTCACCAATCTGCCACAACTCCTCCCCATCTACGCCCACACACACAGCACTTGCAATTGCAAATCACTCGGAGCAGACCATACCCACCACAGCTGCCAAACTCCCCTTCATTTAGCCTTGCGGAAGTGCAAGTTTTGAAAAAAGCCAAATTACTGGCAATGGACCCTGCACACATCACGGGAGAAGCAGCGGGGCATACCAGAAACCTCGTTTTTTCCAAAACAAAAGCTGCCGCCAACAGAGGATTTTTTTACCCCGGACATAATTTGGGCCAAGCTAGAATGCACAGCAGTAATTGGGGGGAAAGCAGAATCGGCTGTGTACTGGCCCCTGATAGCTCACAGGGATCTGGGGGGAAATCCGGCTGATATGTGAACTCACACCCTCCCTTCTGGAGGGGATGCGAGCTAAAAGCCATGTGTGTAAAAGTCCCAGGTGGGCTCCAATCCAGGTACTGCTTAGACTCAGACCCGCTTAATTTCAGCAAACTTGCTGCATCATTCAGTCCATCCATATTCTTGAAAGAATGAATTCGATTCAATGCACTAGGATTGCAGTGACCATGCAGTACTCTACCAAACTGTCTGTAACCTATCAGACTCTGGCTAAACAATAGCTGTTTCCAGGGGCGTAGCAAGGTTGGAGTGGGCCCAGAGACAAGATTTTAAAATGGCCCCCCCTCACTGAAGCTCAGCTCATGAAGTAAAGAAATCTTAAATGAGGTTGAATAGTGGTAACAAAAAGCATAGTAAAAAACTCCTATGTGCCACAATAGAACATCATCCTAAATTATTTTTTTAAAGGTTTTGTAAATTGTGGACGATGCAAGTCATTTGATGGTACTAGAGAAAGACATGCTGTTCTGGTAGCTCCAGGTCTTCACACTCACATCAATTTTGGAGGATGAATACAACTGAAGGAACCCCGGGTGGGTGTGCTGCTGGGGGAGTCAGTCATGTGACTTGCCTCTGGGGGAGGGTGTCCCCAAGGCAGTGGGCCCCCAGACAACAGTCTCCCCTTGCCCTGTTATAGTTACACCCCTGGCTGTTTCAACAGGCCCTCACCTGACATTTTTCAGCTTTGAATCAAACACTGCTTCTTTAAGCAGCTGTGTTTATTAAGATTTCCTTTCCTTTCTAGTTTTCAATACAGGGTTACCAAGGTCATCATGAGGTCTGACCTCCAGCACCTGGAAGTTATCCTATAGGAAAGGAAAGGAAAGGAAAGGAAAGGAAAGGAAAGGAAATCCTTCCAGCCATTAGAAAGTGCACGCCTGTGTTTTAATATAGCACCAAACATGTCTATGTTTTTTTAATATTACAGAATATCACATTCGAGAACCAGTGATACAACAATTCAGACTTTTTGGCAATAGTGACCTAGTTTCCATTTCTATCAGGATAGGATTGAGGGTGTGGAAACTTTCTACTTCCTTGGAAACTCTTCTGAAAAGGGGTTTTTCACTCCATTCAGCTTCTAAGTGTTTAAGAGGTGACTGAAATACTGAAGGTGGGCTGGCTGTTTTAGTGCCATTGGCAAAGACTGCAAGTTTCTCACTATGCAAGCAGGGAGTCGAGGGAAGGATAGGAAGCCATATTATTACAAATATAAGCTTGGACTTGCTTTTCTCCCCTCTTTTCTTTTTCTATTCTTCGTCGCCTTTAAAAATCAGGAAATAAGAATAGCATTTTTTAATATACAGAAATATTATTCTGTCTGTATTCCTGAAATATTTGACGCATGTGGCTGTCTCTTTTTTGGTCGCAATTGCTCAGTTCAGCTGACGAGATGTGGTTGGCTAATTGTTCCATTCACATGAAAGGCAATTTTCACAGACAGACACCAGCACGCCAGTAAAATTGGTCTGAGGCCTGGTGCCAGTGCTTGTACTGTCTGAAACCATATTTCAGTCAGGAATGCCTTTGATTGACCCTGAAGGGATTGGCACATCACACACTATCTACCTCTGATTTTTAGCCAAGGACAGGTTGGTTCAGGGGCATTGCACAAATCAAGGGATGAAAGCATGCCACACTCACCAATATATCTGTGTAGCAGAATCTCTCAATAGTGATGATACCACCAGATATATCTAGGCTTGTTATCATTCATCCCATATGTGCCCAGAAGATAGGAACATAGGAAGCTGCCATATACTGAGTCAGACCATTGGTCTATCTAGCTCAGTATTGTCTTCACAGACTGGCAGCGGCTTCTCCAAGGTTGCAGGCAGGAATCTCTCTCAGCCCTATCTTGGAGAAGCCAGGGAGGGAACATGAAACCTTCTGTTCTTCCCTGAGTGGCTCCATCCCCTGAGGGGAATGTCTTACAGTGCTCACATGTGGTCTCCCATTCATATGCATTCAGGGTGCACCCTGCTTAGCTAAGGGGACAAGTCATCCTTGCTACCATAAGATTAACTCTCCTCTCCAATGAAATGTATGAAAGATGGAATATATTGACAGCATGCAATATATCAAAAGCACTTTAAAATAGGAATAGGGGAAGGAAAAAAATATATTATATTGATTCAAGGGGAAAACAGACATTAAGGTCATTCACATGACCCACTTACCCGGGCCTGGGGAGGGATGCTGGGGAGGCAGGCTTCTACACCCCCCCGCCACACACACAATCCTGCTACACCCCTTTCCTTTGCTGTTCATGGGCCCACATGAGTGGTGTTGTGGCAAGTGGCAGAACTGGAAGCCAGAGAAGGAAGCTTCCCCACTGCCGGCACTCCTGCTGCCTGGCTCTATAGCTGCTTGGGCTGCAGGCAGCAGACTGGGGAATGGAGTAGAAGGGCACACCTGCGCCCTTCCACCTCACTATTTATCCCAGGTACAAAACTGGGTTACCCTGGTACAGAGCACCAGGATCGGGACTGATCCTGGCACTCCACATGACCAGATAGGGTGTTCAAGCCTTGTATGAATGACCTTATTGTCAGCTTGGTGAAAAGCATAATGCATTCTCCAGACGTAGCCCCAGTTTCAAAGTTACCTCTTAAGGAAGTATGTGGAAACAAGCTTCCCAGTGGCTGTTAAGCTTGACCATAGCTTAATAGCCACTGATATCTGATACCTCATTGGATATCTGCCTCCTTGATCATTGCAGTCCATCTCTTAAAGGAAACTTATTCTCACATCTTACTACAAATCAAATGGGGGGGGGGGGACCCAATCTCCTATTCCACAATACACAACCCTACTGCATGGGGGAAAGAAGAGAGAAAAGAAGAGGGGAGGAGGAACTAACAACAGTAAGTGGGAAAGCAAGAAACAAATCCCTTCCCACAGATTATGCCTGTCTGATCAGCAGTGTGCTGTCTCTCACGCAGTCTTGTAAGCCATCTTAGGCCCTTTTCACAGTCTGGCTTTTGCTTCAGGGCACCATCAAATTGTTTAGGCTGTGGAAGCCATGTGTCTTGAGCAGGGTGAAGTGGCCTGGGTTGATGTACCCCAGTGACCCCTGCAGTGAGTGGAATATGACATCTTTTCCTTTAGAATGCTTTACTGTCCAATGCTGCTATGAGCTAGGACTGTGGAGCTTCTTCTGTAAGAATCCTTGGGGTGCTGTCAGCGGCATCCGTGCTGAGCAATCATGAAGGAGCACTTGGTCACTTGAATTTAGTTCCTGGGAGCACTTGTCATAATAAGCCTTTTGCTTAAAAAAAAAAATAAAAATCTGGTCTTTCTGTACATGCACTTTAGACTGGCCAATTCTTCCATCAACTTCCATGAAAGAGGGCAATCCTGTTTAAATAACCCTTCAATAGGAGCTTTATCATGCTCTGGTATATAATTAAACAAAGGGCAGGCCAGGGCCAATCTCCCATGCTTTTACGTCTTAGCATTTTTAGGAAGGCTATTGGACTCCGGATATTTGGGGCTTGAGGTAACTTGTAGAAACCCAAGAGTATTTTAACTCATGGCCCACAAACTGAGAGTCATTATCTGTCTGAACAACCCCAAATATGCCATGTCTGGCAAAAATGGATTTTCCACTTTGTTCAGGGAAGCAGTGGTATCTATTACTAAGACAACTCCAGATAGTGAGAAGAAGGATTCAGGAGTATGAAATAGTGCTTTCCAGCATCTGTGAACAGATTTAGACCAACCTTGCCCATGCAGACGTGGCTTCTTGTTCACCATGGGTTATTTGAGATGTCAAGGCCTGTATTTCTAGCAAGCTGCATATCCTCACACAATTGCCTCCAGATTGGAGCTAATTTGCAGCCAGAACAAAACATCTCTGTCCCTCCTTTTGCAATTTTTAATGCCAAAGTGCCCTTCATGCAGTCTTTCTAGCAGATCCCTTTGTATGCCCTTGGAAACTGCATTTTTTTCCTTTCTCAGTAAGATCCCATCCAGCCAGGGGCGTAACTACTATTAGGCAAGGGGAGGTGGCTGCCTGGGGCCCCCCACAACTTGAGGGGCCCCCCAGAGGCAAGTCACATGACTATATATTGTGAAGTGTGTGTGTATCAGCGAGGGGCCCATTTTAAAATTTTGTCTCTGGGCCCACTCCAGCCTCGTTACGCCCCTGCATCCAGCACAGAACGTTTATCTATGAAGTATTTATAAGTTGCTGGTATATTATGGCTCAGCCAACCTGCTGTAATAGCACTGAACATTCTGCAACATCTGATCACACACAGTAGCTTCTGTTCTTTGACTCCACATTGCATCTGAGATGGGACGAAAGTTTCCTCATCAAATGTACATGGATTATCTCAGCTACCAAATCTTACCAATTAACTGTTCTATCATATGTTTAAATAGAGTATCAGTGAACCCTTTCATAAACCATATGGGGGTCGATTGGTGGGGTAAAGAGCTCCTACACTAGTAGCCTCAGACAAGCAGAACCTCTGTTTGGATCACCAAACTCTGCACATGGACAATTAAGGCAGCAGAGGACTCCATTGCTGAAATCAGGAGCTAGAAAAACAGAAGGCTCTCCAAGAATCAAGGCAGCCTTCCCAGCATGCTTTGTGCTGCCTGTAGACTGGCAACCCTCATTACAATTTAAAATTAATTTTAAACTGTTTAAATTGTTTTATCCTGTGAAATTATTTTAACTTATTCACTCTTGTTTTTATTCTGTAAAAGTGTTTGTTTTTGTTCTTATATTATAATTTGGACTGTGTACATCACCTAGAGATGTATATATCAGGCAGTATATAAATATGATACAGACAGACAGACAAGACTTACAATACATCATCAGCTGTCCTCTGACTGGCCTCGAAGGGGCAAGAGGCCGGCCCAGCCCTTCTGAAGGTACAGAAAGCATAGAATCATAGAGTGTGCTTTACAGAATAGCATATTCACAGATGACAACTCCTGTAGCTACAGCTCTCTATTGTCAACATGGCTGCCAGTTCCCCAGAGCGCTAAGAAAGGTAAATTCACCCATATGACCAAAAGAACAAGGTAGGAGAGCTCTCTTTTCCTCCTACCTGGGTAAAGAGTGGGCTACTGTCCTTTGAGCAACTTGGGTTAGAAGGATTCCCATGGGTTCACATGAAGACCATGAATCCCTGAGTATACTGCCTCCTACCCTCTTTTTGATAGTCATGTGAAAGACTCTCTATTTACCTGGCTTGCACTGAAGGTTGAAATTATACCTGTGTAACTGAAAGAAAAGCTTCTGTAAGCTGGGACATGTGGGGTTTTGTCATTTATATTATTAATTGTTTGTTCAAAAATTTCAATAAACCAATCAAACAACATCACAAGTTGTGTATGCATAACACAATAATCTCTTCAACAATGCAAAGAAAAAGAAATGTCTAAATAAATAAATAAATAAATAAATAAATAAATAAATAAATAAATAAAGTGGTTCCCATACTGCACATTACAGTGTAGACCCGAGTGAGCTGCATGCATGCTACTGCAATCTGTTAAAAAAAAAAAAAGACATGCCCACACTACTTGCAAAAGGTAAGACTGCTCTATGGCTACTAAGGAGCAAAGAGTCATCGCTGTTCCAACACTGCTCCCATTAGGAATGATGGAAGGTCACAATGAAGCTGTGCTTAGTAAGCATAGAGGAGCCCTGCCTCCTCAAGAAGCACAGGCATGCTTTTGAGTAGATTACAGGAGCATGTATGCATCTCGCTTGGATGTACAGGTGTACTGTGTGCAGTAAATGCATTGCATTGTAAGTACAAAGCATTGTTCCAGTGCTTTGTTGTTATCACACATTTGTTTACACTGGCTTTCGTGTCCCACAGCATAATGTGGGTGTTGCAGAATTGCCCACATTGCTGTGGGGCTTTTTGGTCACCGACCAAAAAGATCACAATACAAACAGCTGATGAATGCATACTGTGCAGGATGTGAGCCAGTGAGTAACTAAATCAATAAATTAGATATAGTTACAATAATAAGAAGAGAAACAACACTTCCATAAATCAAACATCGACTGAGTGAGTGTACACTATTAGAAAGTGAATAAATCCAAAAAGATTCTCCATAGTTCAAGGATCTGTCCATCTTCCTGAAGGCGACTTTTTTCCTGGCTGCAAGCTCCACCATGTCTGTCAACCAGTTATCCAATAGCAGCCCATGTAGATAGTCCCTTCCTTACAATCAAAACAAGATCTGTTTCTACTTCAACTGTTCTAAATAAAAATAGGAAACTTCTTGCAACCAAATACCTGTGCTAATGCCTATTTTCATATCTGTGCATGGTTACATTGTGTGTGGGTCAGAGTTCTCTATGCATAAGCTATAGGCCTTCAGTTTTCACGATATTTTGGTATTAAAGCTCCTCCAGAGCCCTCTTTAGACGTCCTGCAGCAGAATTCGGGCATTGCAGAACCACCTGCACAGATGCAGGGCTCTAAGACATGTGGCGACAATGATGTGCAGGAGGAAAGTACTAAAACTGCTGACCTCTTACAGGATCAGGTGTCACATGCTACTTCTATTATTCCCAATGGTGCAAGAGGGCAGTAGTTCCAGTACTGCCATCTTGCACAGCATCACAGGAACATGTTAGAGCCCCACAGCAATGTGGGCAATTCTGCAACACCCACATTATGCTGTGGGACATGAAAGCCAGTGTAAAAAAATGTGTGATATCATAACAACAAAGCACTGGAACAATTTGGATCAACCCTTTTAGCTTTTTGCACTCTGTCTGGTGATGGCTTTCACCTAAACACAAACCCTCTATCAGTGGTGTGGAGAAAATGCCTCAATTTGCTTTAGGAACCATTGTATTCAAACTGTTCCACAGGGTAGCACCAACCACAAAAGACCATTTAAGCAGTCACAATGTGTGAATTGGCCCCATGTGTGCTTTGCAATCCATCCCATCCATCATTGTGAGGGAGAGGGTTTCCCATTTTCACATGGGAAAGGTAACAAGAGAATCACTTTCCCAAACTCTGTGACAGAATTGGAACCGGATACCATGAAGTCTCCCAGGCTAACATTCATACTCTGCCCATTGGACTGCACATCTTCTGTGTCTTGGTAAACATTTGGCAGAACATTGTTCTAGTCATTTTGCCTTCTGATGAAGTGTTACCAGATGAGGGAGCCACTCAAAGAAGATTTCCCATTACACTTTTAATGGAAGCACTATCCCTCTGTTAGCATAGTGAATGTTGTGCTGTGTGATCACTCTAATTCAGAGTCTTGCATGCACCCCAATGTTTACAAGGACTTCTTATGCAAGTGGGCTTCCCCATCAACTTAAATTAAGGGATGTACACAGATCTGCTCCATCCACTGAAGTGAATGTTGAAACCCTCTGTGCAGCACCCTCCCTGCAGCTATCACTGGGTGAGAATGAGAAGCAGAGTGAGATGAGCCCCTGGTGGCGCAGTGGTAAAACTGCTGCCCTGTAACCAGAAGGTTACAAGTTCAATCCTGACCAGAGGCTCAAGGTTGACTCAGCCTTCCATCCTTCCGAGGTCGGTAAAATGAGTACCCAGAATGTTGGGGGCAATATGCTAAATCATTGTAAACCGCTTAGAGAGCTCCGGCTATAGAGCGGTATATAAATGTAAGTGCTATTGCTATTGCTATTGCTATCATACATTGTCTTGTACAAACAGGTGGCCCCAATCCAAAGAAAGTCAGGCTCAAATCCTTTTGAAATTATTGGGATTTACGTTAGTCACGACTTGGCCCCACAGTGGGATTATGTATGATAAAATGGGTGGTAATGTGGTGGAATTCTGCCTCAGGATTTTACCACTGCACTCCACTGCAGGGGTACTGCAGATCCAGTGTTGTTTGGATTGCAGTAGCTATGGAAATATTTCTGCTTTTAGGTTCCAACTTCACAAGCTTTTTGCGATGCTTAACAGAGCCACCCTACCTTTTGTTTTCCTTATCTCAATCTCCATCCTTGCTACTTCCCCTTCTGTATCTCTGCATGCCTTACCTTTGGGTAACCTTCATTATGCAATGCAATACTGAACAAACTAACATTGCGAAGGTTAAAGAAATAACTCTTTTCCAAATGGAAATATTTCAGATTCTTTCGCAAAACCATAAGAAACTAATCTTAAATTTAATCTGATTTTCATGACAGATTTTAAGTGGTGATTCATGCTTTCCTGGTCAAGTTGAGTAAACTTGTCCATAACAGTTTAGGTATCCCATCTTTTAAAGTGGAGCACTATTTGTTTTATTCCTTTGTTGTTTCAGCCAGTGTGTGTGTGTGTGTGTGTGTGTGTGTATCTTTCTTCCTGGAAGCCAATAAATTGTGAATATTAATAGCAGTCTTTGAACAACAAGAGTCATAATTAATGTGCCAAAGTCTCATATAAAGGCTTAATATGTTCCAGGTGCCTGCAAAAGGAAAAGGCAGTTGTTTCTTTCTTTCCTTTGTTTAATGTAGCATCTGCTCATAATTGGTCATGATCAGGATGGAAATGCCTTTCCAAACTCTGAAGATGGAAACTATAGTGATATGTCAAAAATCACTCCATCTTTAACCTCCTTATCCCAGTTTTTGAATGGGATGTGAACACAAACCTGCTCCATTCATTGAAGTGAATAGTGTTACCAACTGCACTGGAGTTCTGTGGGCCTATTGGACTCCATGCAGCAGCAAGAAATCACTGGCCCAGGGTGAAAAGTATCTTTCTTTCCAAGTATGGAGCTTTATACTTTGTATTGCAGATGGTTTTCCATTTTTGGAAGCCAACTTGAGAGTGTAGATAGGCAGGATGTAAATGTTATGTATAACGCTACAAATATTTAATATTCAATACATGACGGACAGGCAGAATATAAATACTTGGAAAAAAATACTTTGCTTCTATCTTGCCTTTTTGTGTTTTATTTTACATTGCTTGTTATGTTTTAATGTCTATATATGCCACCTCAGGCTGTCATTTGGGTAGGAAAGGCAGAGTGTCAGTGCTTTTAAATAACTCTTACACATCCTCAGTATATTACTTGAGCATATCACTAACACCCCATTCAGACATTTTTAAAAAGCACTGCTGCACATGGTTACAGCAGAGCGACAGACTGGAAGTTCCACCTCTGACCCATCAGTCACCCCCGCACCCCGCCATTCACGCTTAGAACAGGATTTGTCTGAATTGGAAAGTGCCTTATCCACGATGGTGGTGATCCAGCCTTGGGGGTGGTCCAGCCTTGCAATCATGGAAGTGCTCACCATCACTTCCCTGTTCAGACAAAACATGCTCCTATGTGTGAACAGAGGGGCACAAGGATAACTACAGGTGGGAGGCAGGACTACTGTCTTGTTTGCACTGCTGTAACCATGTACAGTGGCACTGTTAAAATGTCTAAATGAGGCTTATGGGTGGCTTCAAGCAAAAAGACAAACCTGCAGTTCTCGGAGTTGGGTGGTGAATCTAACTTCCAGGGAGCAATATGCCTACATTGGTCATGTCATCTGAACCTGACAATGTTGGCATATTCTGCCTGACTTACAGTTCCAGACCTGATATCTGCAACCAAGATTTGAAGCTGGTTTTGGCAGGTTCGAACAAAATGACCAAGGATGGCATATCTCCCACCTACCACACTGGAAGTCAGGCTCATTGCCAGATTCTGGGAAGTGGAGCTTTGGCTTTTCGTGTGTCCTGTGAAGCTGCCCTAACTATCAAGGGATGAGCCCGTCATTCTGCATTCATGACATGTGAATCAAAGACCACTGCCTCAAGTTGCTATTGTTAAGCATAATAAATATGTGGGTGAGGAAGGAGAAATTTGCATACCTATGAGAAAATCATCTCTCTCTTTTTTTAGCTCTTTCCTACTATCTGTCTCAGGAGCTCTGAATGGGTTGCAATATATCCTTTCATCATTTTATCTTCAGACTCATCAAGGCAGGCTTCCAGTGGCATCTGGTGGGCCACTGTGTGAAACAGGATGCTGGACTAGATGGGCCTTGGGCCTGATCCAGCAGGGCTGTTCTTATGTTCATATGTACTGTGACTCATGGTTTGCAATGATCCAGATGAAGGTGATCACTTATCCCCATGACTCTAAATAATAATTTATTCTCTTAAGAGTTTTCATTAAATCCCAGTAGGGCGTGGGTGCTAGGCTTGATTGTTTGCAGCTCATGTCTCCATAGCAGAAGTGAAACATTCTCATTAGTTGATTGGCTACATACAAAACTGCTACATTGTTCACATAGTGTGGATGCTTACATTTAGCAATTCTACTGGAAACAAGCTGATAGTCCTATATTTGAACAACTGTAAAGTGTTGTGGACATTACTTTAAAATATCATAAATATTTAAATAGCAAGGGATCCTGTGCCTAATATCCCACAACCCAGTTCTGGGTTATGACCCCTACTTTGAAAACCCACATTGCTTCATGGCTCAACAGAAACTTGAAGCTATGCCTTCTACCGCACTAGGGCAATTAGCGGTACATCAGAAATTACTGCTAGGTCTTACTTTCGGGGTAGGTCTTACTTTCGGGGAAACAGTATATCCAAACCCAACAGCCTATTCACTGGCCGCCTTCGGACATCATAGGGAACCTGAGGCAAACTCAACGCCTGTGATGCACTGATGATTTGAATCAAGGTTCGCAAACCCAACCACAATTCTGATTCTTCCCCAAACCTGGGAATGAACACTCAGTTTGAAGTAAGACATACATACCATACCAAGGGTCCATAGCCTCCAGTGTGATGTCTGGTTTGTGCAGCTTGCACAAATGGAAATTAAGGGGAGGAAGCTCCTCCCTTCCTCCAATGCAATTGGCTGTCATGGCTGTCTCTCTTGCATTGGAGGAAACCTGAGTAACCAGTTCCTCCCCTTTAGCAGTCTTCCAAATTGCAAATGAGGATGATCTGGGAGCACACTGGGGGAATGGACGGAAACTGTGAGTCTATTAAACTCACAGTTTCAAGGTACATCCAAAGGCAGCCACTGTATATTACTAGTTTCAGATATCATCACACACATTCTGCTTTCACCCACTGGGAGCACAAAAAGTAGCACATGAGGATAGCAAATCTACAAAGCGAGTATAAAGAAATAACTAGCCTTCCAAATCCCCTGCCTCAGAGCCCTAAATGCCAAGAAAGAAATGGGAACTTAAAACAGAAGTGGGCAAGATACACAGTATGCACCTTGCTTACTATCCTGGAGAGAATCTATCTGTGTGGTCACTAAGAGTCAACACTGACTCAATGGCACTCAAACAATCAACCACCTTGCTTACTGGGAAGCAATGGAACATTATATGTGTTTAGGCTCTTAGAGTACCAAGTCAGTTGTGTCTCATTTATCTCTTTGATTTCAACAGGACTTAAATGCAACTCATTTTTTTCTGGATTGGAGCCAATAGCTGTAGGCCCACATTCTCCAGTGTAAGCTCTTACATCTCAACAGCGCCATAATTAACAAAATTAATTATCCCCCATGCCCCCCTCTGGATAATTATCGGCTGCAAAGTGACAGTCTTACTGTTACAATATACTGAATCTCCTCCATGTGTTCCAGAATGGAAATAGGCCTTTGCTCCCACACCCCAGTAAGACATGAGAAAAGAGTGTATGGTAATAAAGGGCCACAATGTATTGATCAGAACAGAGGCAGATGTTAGATGGGATTGGCACTCCACCCACCACAGTGTGTCACTAAAGACAGGCCCTATCAGGGTGTGCCTTGCCAAATAAGAACTGGCGATGCAGCTTGGCTCCAGACATCCCATTAAGGCTTTGTGCGTATTGGAAGGAGGATAGAGCAAATGGGCCATGCCGCTCCGTTGAGCAGCAGGCAGCTTGAGTCTTTTCACAGGCCAGTTAATACTTAACATTTTACAAGTATAGAGACAAGTATTTTAGCCCCAATAGCTGAAAGCCCTGAGCCATTTTGGAAGGGCGGTATACAAATCAAATCAAATCAAATCAAATCAATCAAGGCAAGGGTCCTGCTATAATAAGGCAACTGAAATGATTTCACAATTTACAATTATTTAGAAAATACTCTTTTTAAAAGAAAAATTCCTCACCATCTGTTGCATCCTACAGCATCTAGCCAATTTCACAGATGATTCCCAACAAATTGGCCAATGCTGCATTGCTGATTTTCTAAATTTACATCACGTTTAGTTTTTGCAATTCAAATCAATGCAAAATGTGAATATATTTTGGTGGCGTCATTGTTTCATCTGCTGACATTATGAGTAATTGTTAACTTCCTTTGCATGCAGCTTCACTGTCATGCTTCTCTTCATGTCTTGAAAATGAAAATGAAAATTTGCCCTCACCAATTAATCACCAAAAGCTTTAGCTAATCAACCTATGAATTAAAGCTTGAAGCTTTAGTAGCAGTGCTACAGTTTCAGTATCCAAGGCTATGGATACTTTTTAAGTTAAAGTTTCTTAAGGGTTTTTTTTTGGGGGGGGGGGTGGCCATAGTCTTCTGATAACACCTTCCATTCCTTCCTTCCCAAATCTCATTTTTCATTTAGTACCTGCTTCTAAAGAATTACTGAACAATAGAGATGTGCAAAACGATTCAGCAGCAAATTGATTCTACTCGAATCTGGCTGATTCGAGTGTTTCTACCTCGAAATGAATCACTCCAAGAAGGGGTGGTTAGATTCTGAGGTCAATTTGCAATCAGCCAGATTTGAGTAGAATCTAGACAAATTGATTCAGCCTTTAATGTAAGGCCTCTGCAGTTGCCTCCCTGCACCTATAAGCAGCCCGCCCTATGTCTCCACTCCTGCCAGAAAAACGGAGCAGGTTAAAAAAAGTATTGGGCAGACAGCTCTTCACAAGAGTGGCCAGAGACCACACAGTGATGGCGGCAGCTGGTCAGAGATCACTGCTGCAGGCTCTGCAAAGGTAATTCTTTATTTACTTTTGGGTTGCCCTGGCAGCATTTTCTTTTTCTTAAAGTAATTCAGAGGCTCTCCCCCGCAGCACAGGTCAAATCAATTTTCATTCAATTTTTAAAATCAAGGCCAAATGGAATTGACCTGGTTTTGAGATGACCACATTTGTGGTTGAATCAAAACAGCTGGTTTTGATTTGACCATGAAACGACTAGCAATTTGCAATTTGTGCACATCTCTGCTAAACAGTTCACATTCAGCAGCATCTAACAATAAGGCAGGGCCTTATTATTGTTATTCCACCATATAAATCAGTCAAAAGAAAGGATATGAATGGGGATCACAATGACAGTGAGCATATTTAAAGATTTAACCGCAATAGCTGAGCCCTAAAACCTGCTTTGAGAACCCAGAATTTCTGGGCAGTCCCAGTCAAACTGCTGTGGTTAAAAAGATTTAACTGGGATCAATAACCAAAATCAGATCCTGGTTATCAGTCCCATTCAATTGATGTTTAGCTAGAATGGTTTGACTGGGATTCTGGGTTCTCAGTCACACTCTGTATTCTCATGTTATGCTCTGAGGGAACACATGGAACTCAGTGATCATGGTTAATTCTTTAACTGCACTCACCATCATCATGAGAACACAGCCTGAGTAGAGAGAAAAATGGCATGGTGGGCTCTTCTATGTCAGTCAGCAGGAGGCTTTACACACAGGGCTTCTGCCCCAAATCTCCTTCAGGAGAGAGTGTGTGCATTCACACACCATCCAAACTTACCTCAAAGTCCCATTGAGATTCTTGGACCCACTCCACACTAGGGGTGTGCACGGATCAGTTCGGAGGCCATTCTACTGGCCTCCGAACCGGTCTGGAGAAGGGCTGGTTTTGGTTCGGGAGGGTTAGGGTGGGGGGTTCCATTCAGGGCGGGGGGGCTTTACTTACCCCTCCCGCCCTTTCCCGCGTTGGCGCCGTAAATATTGTAAGAAATCCGGGCGGCAGGATCCCTCGCCACCCGCTTCTATTACCAATTATGGCTCTGCTCCTCTGAATTTTAAACATCGGGGGGCGGCAGGGTGCTTCCCTGCCGCCCCCTCGAAGCCCCCTGCTGCCGCTGAAGCCCCTTTAAATCTCGCCCGGACCGGAGATTCCGGTGGAGAAACCGCGCTCGGGCGGGCGGCAGCGAGACGTCCGTCCGCCCGCCCGCTCCCTGCCTTGCCGAGTGCAAAGTGCAGGGAGCCTTCTGCGCACGCGCGAAGAAGGAACTAGGAAGCCTTCTTCGCGCGTGCGCAGAAGGCTCCCTGCACTTTGCACTCGGCAAGGCAGGGAGCGGGCGGGCGGACGGACGTCTCGCTGCTGCCCGCCCGAGCGCGGTTTCTCCACCGGAATCTCCGGTCCGGGCGAGATTTAAAGGGGCTTCAGCGGCAGCAGGGGGCTTTGAGGGGGCGGCAGGGAAGCACCCTGCCGCCCCCCGATGTTTAAAATTCCGAGGAGCAGAGCCATAATTGGTAATAGAAGCGGGCGGCGAGGGATCCTGCCGCCCGGATTTCTTACAATATTTACGGCGCCAACGCGGGAAAGGGCGGGAGGGGTAAGTAAAGCCCCCCCCGCCCTTAATGGAACCCCCCACCCCAGCACTGAACCGCAGCTCCGTGGTCCAGTGCACATGACTACTCCACACATGCCAGGCTGGCTTTAAGCCAATGAAAACACTGGAGCAAACAGGGAGAGGTGCTGATGTAGAATCATCAGCATGATAAGAGGCATGCTCTCTTCAGAAATGCAGATCTATCTCTGTAGGGAGCTCTCCCCCCGCCCCCATCCCACTGGCTAGAAGGAAAACACTGACGCCTGCATATGGTTTCAAAAGAAAACTAAGAGCAGAGGGGAGGGATTGCTTCCCTCAATGCTGTGAGTGTAGTTCAGAGTGGCTTCACTCAGCATTTACCCCTAAGCCTGTAGCCAAGTGCAAAAAACTCCCAGGTGAAGCTTTTCAAGGCATGGAGAAAAACAGCTCCATCTGTTAATGTCTGCAAATCCAGCCATCATTAATGGTACAGGTACAGAGGCCTGTTGAGCAGTTGGCAGTCCTAAGGATCATCTAAAAAAAATTTCCTCTGGGAAATCATACACGCAAAATCTAGGCAACTATCCTAATGGTTAACATATCTGTGAGTCATTTTCCCAAAGGGAGGTGTCAGAAATCCCACTGCTTGCAACAAGTTAAAGTTAGAATGGATGACAAATAGAAAACAAATGCATGGCAAGAGAAGAAAATCCTTGTAGGGATCAGATGCTTCTTCAGGAGCTCTTGGCTTTCTGAGACCTCTAAAACTCTGACTATATATTTAACCTTGGGTCATCCAATGATACCCAACTGATACAGAGAGAAACATGATCTGCCTCCATCCACATTCACTTCTATGTATGTTGCTGCAGCATCTGGGGTAACAGAAGACGTTTAACTTACATTTATTCTTCATCAAGGAAATTTAAGCTGTTAAAAGTGCATATTTTGGCTAGCCATAATCCCTAGCAATCTTCTAATGATTTACACAGCTGCTTGTTTCCGAAAGAAGAAATACATTTGATAGTCAGTGCTAATCACTGTGAAACAGTCCCTTGACTCCTTTTGACGTTCTCTCTCTCTCTCTCTCTCTCACTTTCTTATAATAAGAAAGATACTAGGCTGCCTGAGTTAAGGTTCGAGAGACTGCAGAGAAGCCATTCATTCACTAAGTCAATAGAGCAAAACAAGGAGAACACTGAGGAGTTTCGTGAGACCACAGTCTACTGATGGGTCACAATTGTTTTGATGAATAAACATGGCATTGGAGAAACAGGTCACCCATGCCTCAAGGGCATTGCAGCCCATTAGAATTCCTCTCAAAAATTGTCCCTTTCAAATGAAGTTACATGGAATGCCCCCTCTAGCCTACATCCCTGGAATTTACTTATATCCGGGGGGTGGGGGGCAGGTAAACAGCATGACTCCTACACCACCAGCAAGCCACCAGTCTAAGCAACAGGTATGTTTGCTACTTCTGCGGCACTTTCAATCCCACGGGCACAGCTTCCAAAGGCAAGCAGGCTCCAAGCCTACTAAGGAGAGCATCTTCCCACTGTACATAAGAAAGCCCTCTACAGGTGGTTTGGAGCAGTTAAGCCCTTGCAAAAACCAGCCAACTATCTGTATAATCTGACATATCTAACCCACAGAAGAGCCCTGAGGCTAGCCCGGATAGATGTGTTGCCCTCTGTGGTATTAGAGGGTAGATTTAAGAGGGTTCCTTTTTTGGAGAGATTGTGTCCTTGTGGGAATGGCAATGCTGAAAATGATCGTAATAAACTGAATTTGATTTGATAAGAAAACTCTGCTGGATCAGGCCCATAGCCTATCTAGTCCAGCATCCTGTTCCACACAGTGGCCCGCCAGATGCCTCTGAGAAGCCCACAGCAGGAGGTGAGGGCATGCCCTCTTTCTTGCTGTTGCTCCCCTGCAACTGGTATTTAGTAGGGATGTGCAGAACTGGTTCAATCGTGAACCGGACTGCCACAAACTGGGCCGATTCAAGCAGTTCGATTGCAAACTGCTTTGAACCAGTTCAAGCTGGCTCATCAAACCAACCAGCCCAGCTGATCAGTTCAACTAAACTAGTCCACATACCTGTGGTTTGGTCCGAATTCAGTTCAACTTCAGACCAAACCATGCCAAACGGTCCATGCACATCCCTAGTATTTAGAGGAAACTTGCCTCTGAGGTTTGAGGTGACCTATAGTCACCAGATTAGTAGCCATTGATAAACCTCTCCTCCATGAATATGTCTAAGCCCCTTTTAAAGCTATCCAATCTAGTGGCCATCACCACATCCCGTAGCAGAGAATTCCACTGATTAGTTATGCACTATGTGAAAAAGTACTCCATTTTGTTGGTCCTACATTTGCTGCCCTTCAGTTTTTTGGAATGACCCCTGGCTCTAGTGTTGTGAGAGAGGGAGAAAAATTTCTCTATGTCCATGCATGATTTTATACACCTCTATCATGTCTCCCCATAGGCACCTCTTTTCCAAACTAAGAAGTCCCAGATGCTGTAGCCTTGCCTCATAAGAAGAGGTTGTCCTTTTCTTCACCTTTTCCAGTTCTACAATGTCCTTCTTAAGATACAGTGACCAGAACTGTACACACTACTCCAAATGTGGCCACACCATAGATTTGTATAGCATTATAATATTAATGTTTTTATTTTCAATCCCCTTCCTAATCATCCCTAATGATGGGAATAACAATGGTGCATTTCTTAATAGGCATGAAGCCTCTGCACCTTCTCAAGCCATGCCAACTGGATTTAATTGCTGCAAAAGCAGGGAGAATGCCTTTCACTTAGGCTTTACTATGTAAGTTTGAATGAATGAATGAATGAATGAATGATTTATTATGGCCATTGACCCAACATCACGGAAACAATTCAAAACACAATGAAAATAATACAGTAATACAAAACACAGATAACTCAAATCAGCTCAGACTTGATCTTACATGTGGCTGCACAAAATTTGGCCACTCACAATGTTGTAAATAAACAGAGATCAGCTAATTAAAAAGTTGTATATGCATCATCCATTCTAACAGGGATGTTTGATAAGGGGGGGAGATAAGAGAAATACAAATATCTCTGTAAAATGAGCAATATAGAAAAACATGAGTCACAGTTTCAACTCCCTGCCCACAAGGACAGATTCGACCAGTAATAGGGATTTTACCAATCAGCAAGGGAAAAACAGACCTCCAAAATGGTGCTTAAAACACTCAAAACATTTTGACTTGAAATTGAGTCATTTCATTTTAAGCTCAAAACAGGCCCTTTTTTAAAATGGCATTTTGTTTTGAGCTTGAAACATGCAATACGGCCCATTTCAAATCAAAACAGTTTGTGCTTGAAACATAATGCACTTAGACAACAGACAGAGCAGACATACAGTTCACCTGATTATATCAGCTCAACGGTGGTCAGCTGTATTTATTCTCAAATTATTCTTTTTAAAATCAAAATATGCATATATAATGCCAATAAAAATACACAAATTTAATGCAAAGTGGATACCTTTTTTGAGTTTGTTTTTTGTGAAAAGCATCCTCTATTTCCACTTTTTTGGTGATGGATATTTACTTCCTTCGCCATCTGAACCTGGCATCCTTAGATCCAGGCCAGAAACACATTTCTCACCTCAGTGAGAACTAGGCCAAAGACGGAATTCCATTGACAATAAAAACAGAACATTTCAGAACAACTGGTGGACATAGCACATGAACAGAGACTCATCCAACTATAAAGTTCTGGAAAGGCAATTTGAAAAGCAGGCAAGCCTCTGCTTAAAACTTCCTAACCCTAAAAATGCACGTCTCCACCCATTCTTTTAAAACAAAAATATGACTAGTTCTTAGCTTGGAAAACTGCCAGCCACTTAAATCTGTCAGATTTATGTAGACTTGGAGGGCTGTGTGTGTGTGTGTGTGTGTTCATTCCAAAAACCTTTGGTTTAAGATGAGAGTTAAGATGTTTTACAATTTCACTCATGCTAACTTTGCCTTGATCAGAGATGAATCAAGCAGAAATTCATCACGGGCATCTCTAGGAAGGGATATGGTAAACTGCACCTGTTAAATGTCTGCCTGGATGCATCCCTGCCCCAGCTCATGTCCAATTGATATACTAAGATAATGTGTGGGTGTATGTTGCCTCATTTCTAAAGCCATCATCATATACCAGCCTGAACAAAATCTTTACAGCTTATATGGCCCAGAGGTTAAGAAGGGCACCTTAACTTGTAATTTCCATTCTTTTTAGAGCACAAGCAAAAATGTAAAGAATCTTAATTCTCATCTTAAACTGAAGCTTTTGGATTACTGAATTTCCAGGCATTTTAAAAAGGGAAATCTGACTAGACACTATGGGGAAGAACTTACTCAAACCACAAGGCAGAACCTCCTGGTGTTGAACACCAAAAGCGTTGTAAGACTTTCAACTAAGATAAGCCACATCTATATTATTAATTCTCCTGGGTGTGCCTTAGAATGTGCGTCCTGGTGCCCAGCTGATTGGCTGGGCGGCGGAGGTGCCTGATTGGCTGAGGTGCACCCAGGAGGCAAGTGGCGGGCCCGGCCCAGCCGCGGAGACAAGCAGTGGTGGCGGGCCCGGCCCAGCCCGGCCGCAGAGGCAAGTGGAAGCGGTGCGCCCAGCTGCGAATGCCAGGAGGTAGCAGCATGCCCGGCTGTGGAGGCCAGGCGGTGGGCCTGGCCAAGAAGTTGGGCAGGGGGAGGAGGGATGGCAAGAGAGGAGGGAGGGAGGGCAAGAGAGTGGGGAGGGAGGGAAGGAGGGGAGAACAACCGGCCCCAAAGAGCACACAGATGCTCTGTGTGGGTTGGCTAGTTCACATGTAATGCGGAACCAGAGTTGCAGGGGCCAGAGTTTACCAAACCGTTACATTTGAACATGTGCACTCCGGTCCCATTTGGAAAGCAGCTGGAGGTTGTGCTCTTCAAACTGCAGTTTGAACCCTTGGCTTGAAATGAGTTTTGCTGCTCAAAGCCAAGGTTAGTGGTTGGAAACATTAAGAGCAAATGCAGTACTGGAGGCTGCATTTGCTCTAACTGGAGTTGAGGGAGGAGAATGGAGTGGGTGGGGAGTGGAACTGTGGGTCCATTGGACCCACAGTTCCATGCTCTGTGCAAATGCAGCCCTAAAGTCACACTTCGCCCCTGCCCCACCGAAAAAACACAATTAAATGAAATTAGTGGATTCAGTAACAGTGACAGTGTGTTCCTACCTCATGATTATTCAGGAATGAATAAGCATACAAGAAGAAGCTGGTAATCTGTGTTAACTTTAAATTTGTACTTCATTTTTTCATTTTCTTAAAAAACCCACAAACAATTATAATAATAATTAACCACGTCCAAAACTACAGATTACCTTCCCAGAAACTTCCCAGAAACCTCATAGTTCTCCTGCCTGATTTAATTTCCTTCAGGATGATGATAGCAAAATAGTGTAAATGTTGTACACAAGTGACATGGTCATGCACACACACACACACACACACACACACACAGCAGACATACAAACACACACACACACACACACACACACGGCAGCCTCCCCCCAAACACACACTGCAGCCTAGAAGAGCCCTTCACAACCTAGCTAAAAGGGGTGCATTTCCTCTCTCCCCCTGCCCCCCCCCACCAGCAGTGGACTGTTTTTGACTGTAGATCAGGATGAAAGATGCATTGTTTTGAAGAAACGATGACTGTGGAGTAACCGGCGACTGGAGTTGAACAGCACTTTTTCTAAGGCAAAGGAGCAGTATTAAAAGGTCTAGCTGCGGTGGAGGAAGGGAAGACAAGGGCAGGGAAGGAAACTGAAGGGCTGTGCTCCCAAGGCTCAGACAGTTGTGTCCAGACATTTCCTACTGGTTGTGGACAATGCTGTGGGCACCGCAGCTTCAGAAGGCCTACTGCACAGACTCTTTTAGCAGTAAAGACAGGCTCGGACTGGCCCACAGAGCAATAGGGCATATTCCTGGTGCACTCCACCTGCCTCACTCACCCCTGCCCCCTGCCTCACTCTGCAGCAGTGAATACTCCCACCCTTAAGCACCCATTCTGCTCAAAACCTGGCGCCCTCCCCACATACAGTACATCCCACCGCCCTCTCAGTGACCCCAGTCCGGCCCTGAATAAAGATTCATTTTTCAGGCTCTTAGAATGCAACCTTGAGGATCAATTGTGAAATAACCATCGATCGAGTCGCAGGGGGATATACAAAAGGCACTTTTCTGGCATGCAGTCTAAAGGCTGAAACTATGCAAATGACTACAAAATCATTTAAATAGCACTTCCTCCGTCCGGAAGAATATCACCAACCCTTTAAAACACTGTTCAAAAGAGAGAGAAATTAAATGGCTCTAAGTCATTTTTTCAACTGATATTCACCAGATTTGCAGGGGGGCGGGGAGGGTGTATCTTTTCACCTAGTGAATTTGTGCTGATGGCCAGGCAAATCGGACAAATGGTTTTGATTTTACAAGCAAGTGAATGTTCAGGGCTTATCATGGTGGGATGTTGAAACTACTCTCCGTCTTAACTATACTGGTACAACTGTGCCAGATATATATATATATATATATATATATATATATATATATATATATACACCTGTATATAATGCTGAGAGATTGTAAAACTTAATAGCAAACAGATTACGTACTTAGCAATAGACTAAGCACAATTAGGCCTCACATTCCTCCCACTCCTATAAATAACTCTTCGTTTCCTCTCTATGTCTGCAAATTTCATTAGTATGGTGGGAAGATATGGAAAATTTGGGGGGTGAGGGGGAGACTGCTTTCTTTTTACATAGATCCAATCGCTCAATCAAGGGTTTTGTTCAGCCCAGTGAAGGAAATTTAAAATAACTCCACCCCAACCATGTGTTCCTGGTCATGAGGGGAAAATGCTCTACAGATGGCGCAGAAATTCACCTGTTAAAAAGAAATAGTTGAGATCTAAGCTATATTTGCCACTTCAGCAAAGGAGACAAAAATAGACATCATACTAATTCCTTCCGCTAGGGTTGCGCAACTTGTGACTAGGGCCAGCCCTAGTTCAAAAGACACCACAGGCAAGCCCCCCTCTCAATTTGTCCAACTTTTTGATATATTTTTTTAAATTACATTCTTAGCCTCTTTCACAGTTTTGAAAGATGAAATTTAGTCATTACAAAATGATGCATCTGCATGCATCATCCTGAAAATCTTATTTATTCTTACACAAGCAAAAAGCAACACAATTGCTTCCTTCATTCTTATGGAAATGTTTTAAATTTAAGAATAACTGATGTGCCTAGCACCCCTGGTCATTATCTGCCCCTAAATCTAACTCTGCTTGTGACCTGTCAAGATGAACTCAGCGCCTCTGTTGTTGCATTCCATTGCAGCCAGCACAAACAGAAAGTTTGTCTATTCTTTTGTGGGACAACATACACTGGTGGACAGCATTTGGCTTGGTGAGTGACAAACTGTGAAGGTTTGCAACTGGTACACCCTTTAAAAAGCTCTCCATCCATGGAAGCAGAATAAGAGTGGGTGGTGGTGGTAGTGGTGATGGTGGTGGAGGAGGAGGAGGAGACGGAGGGAGAAGACCCAGTAGGAAAAGAAAACAGGTCAAGTTCTTTTCTTTCTTTCTTTTTTAACAAAGATTTGAAATAGCAGGGAGGTATTTGGACTTCACTGTGTAAACATTCACTTCAGACACATAATCTCCAGGAAGAAAAAGCAGTTTTATTCACTGGACCAGCCTCCCTTAAGGCTTTAAGGAAAACAAGCTTTGAGGCTAATGAACTTTTGCTATTTAAAATGACTATGGTTTATGTGAACTTGCCATGTTTGTCCTGATTGGGTTTTTAAACCTGTTGTTATTTCGACGTGTTGAGTGATACATGGAACCCTTGTGCTTTATTCAGCACTTGAATAATGGGCAGAGGGACCACAGTAACCTTATATTTTGTACTGGTTCCGTGCCAGTTTGAGCAAGCAATGGAGTGGGCAGGACTTGTGCAACTGGTCACCCGCGTGGACTGCTCCAGTGAGTCTAAAAACCAGAGCATAGAATAATTCTATGATGGGGTTTTGCACACACATAAAGTTTTCAGTGAAAGCCTCACTTAGTGATTATATTCTCCTATGCAAAGAGAAAACCTGCTTCTACGATTATTCTAAAACTCCCATTGGTGATACTACATGAAGGGAGAGCTGTCAAATTCACATCCTCCTTATTAAAGCAGGCAAGCTTTAAGATTTTCTAAGATAAGAAAATCAACATAACAGAGTGGGAAACTACAAATCTGTAGTGGGAAAGAGGCGTTCCTGCTAAAGAGATAAGGTCTAGCTTCCTAGTAATTTCCTTTCTTTGAAATCTGAGTATAGCATTTCCATTTTAAATGGACATAAGCAAGTTGCAAAATGTCACTCAGCACATGAAAAGAAGGCTCTCCTTTTTCCAGATGCCAATACACAGAGGCAGCCCATATCACGGCCACATGGTACTCTGAGACAATTCCATTCTCAGAGTACCTGAGAATTTAAGCTCTGTTTAATGTCTTTCACCACTTCATTTCCAAAGATTACTTTCCAGGGAGCATGTTAAACCAAAGCCTTTCTCCCTCTCTCTATTTTGCTCATTTGCAGTGTCCCTCCCTCCCCTCCCCCCACCATGCCTCAGCCTTGTATTACCTAAATTCATATTCAGAACGCATTATTCCCCGTTAGTCTAACAGGGTGGAGGCAGGTGTGGGGAGGTGGTCACCATTACTCCTCTTAAACTCCAGCCAGTAATATTCACAGACTTCTGTGAATAGACATGGAAACTTCTCATATTTTGAATACCTGCAGATTATACTTAAAACACAGACTTCATCTATACAACAAAGTACAATGCTGCAGGGCACTTTATATACAGTGACCCACATTCTCCACAGTCATACAATGGCAGGGTAAAACTCCATCCTTGCAGGAAGCCAGGACACTAGCTATGCTGAAGGCTCGCCCCACAGCCCAGCATACTGGGAGTGGGAGTGGGAAGCAGTTTTTGCTTCTCCCCACTCCCCACAAAAGTCCTGTTCACTGCCACGAATATGTCCCTGAGGGCAGCCTCTTGTGAGAATAATGCAGTTAAAGGCATGTGTTAGTCTGAAACTACATGCTATCTGAAACCAGATAGCATGATGCCACCAAAACCAGTATTTGTGTAGGTTTGTTTTCCCCATCTCCTGTCCATCCATAATGCTTGGTGTGCCTTACATCTTGCCATGAGCCCTATTTGGACGTCATCCCAAAAGGCACCATACATGATTACAGCAACAGTATATTATTGTTATGTCATGACAAGAGGTAAGTCCAGAAGTCTTGCCCCGGCATGTCACTTCACCACACAACTCACAGTTAACGGCAGTGTTTGTCTGAAGAGGCAAATGCCATAATCCTTATGGCAGGCACTTCCGTGATTGACAGCCTGGGATGATCCAGACTACCAATCATGAAAGTGCCCATCATCGTGGTTATGGCATTTGTCTATTCAGACAAATATTGTGGTAGCAAGGGAGGTGAGTGATGTGCTGGGGGAACTCCCTTTAGGGTACTTTAGGTGCTGTAATAGTGTACAGTGCCTTTAATTAGAACATCTAAATAGGGCTATAATGTCATGGTATTGCATAATACTTTTCCTCCATCAATGGCAGCCAATGATTTGGCATACAGTTCTGGTCACCATATCTTAAGAAGGACATTGTAGAACTGGAGAAAGTGCAGAAGAAGGCAGCCAAGATGATTGAGGCAAGGCTACAACACCTGCATTTTTTTAGTTTAGAAAAAATATGACTAAGGAGAGACATGATAGAGGTCTATAAATTCATGCATGATGTGGAGAAGGTTGATAGGGAGAATTTTCCCTCCCTCTTGCATAACACTAGAACTAGGGGTCATCTCATGAAACTGATTGCCAAGAAATTTAGGACTGATAGAAGAAAGTACTTTCTCATCCATAGGATATGGTAGTGGTCACTAGCTTGGATGACTTTAAAAAGGGCTTAGACATGGAGGACAGGTCTATCAATGGCTACTAGTCTGGCGGCTATAGGCCACCTCCAGCCTCAGAGCCAAGATGTCTCTAAATACCAGTTGCAGGGGAGTCACAGCAGGAGACAAGGCAGGCCCTCACCTCATGCCTGTGGGTTTCCAGAAGGCATCTGGTGAGCCATTGTGCATGGTGTAGTGGTTAGAGTGCTGGACTAGGAACGGGGAGACCCGAATTCAAATCCCCATTCAGCCATGATACTAGCTGGGTGATTCTGGGCCAGTCACTTCTCTTTCAGCCCAACCTACCTCAGAGGGCTGTTGTGAGGAGAAGCTTAAGTATATAGTACACCACTCTGCGCTCCTTGGAGGAAGAGCAGGATATAAAATGTAAATAACAACAACAACAGGATGCTGAACTAGATGGGCCTTGGACCTGATCCAGCAGGGCTGTTCTTATGTTCTTATGGTATGAAGCAGGAAGAAACATATAACATTGTGATGTGATGAGAGGTAAGTAATATTAAACATTACAGAAAAAGAAGAGGATGAAAAGGCATGCAGCTGCTGGGTGATCTGCAATTCCAGTCATAGAATAGATATCCCAATTCTGTTTTTAATTTTTAAAAATATGAATATAAATATGAATATAATATAAATATAAATCAGACGCTGCAACATATGGAAAGCCAAATCCTGCAACTTCACAGCAAGTTACAGCCATTATGCAAATGTTGTTTGTTTAGATGAATGCATCACATTAACAATACATAAGACACTGTCAACCAGCAGAGCTAAATACTGAGGCTATTCACATGAGCAGCCCAACCCTGGCTAGGGCAGCCCAGCCTGGGTTGGGCTGTTCGTGTGGAGAGCCAGAATCACTCCCTATCCTGGTAGTTCCACCCCCACTAGCCCAACTTTTAATCCCAGCCCTTAGAGGGTGTGCGTGTGGGTACAGGCAAATCCACCAATGAACTGGGCTCATCATGCAGTGCATTATGAGATTCCTGCCGATCAGGACTCATTTTCCCAGCCTCCAGCAATCTGTCAGGAGCAGGCGGATCATGTGGTCACATGACAGCACATTGAAGAGGAGCTCCTTGCTCATCTGGGGGAAAGGTACTTTCAACCCTATCTCCCCCCGCCCCGCACCTGCCCTCCCCTCCCCTGTTATGGTAGTGAGAATGACCTTTCTATGTCTTAATTGCCAAAGAATACAAAGAAAAAGTGAAAGGAGAATGAAACTCAGGTGTAACTGAGTGGGTGGTAGCTAGGGGCAAAAGGAAGTTGGACCTGAAAGAAGCGACATGGTTGACAACATATACACCATCCAAACCACCTCTTCTTGCTGGCTTCACATGATCCCTTAGAAAATATCCTTCCAAACCTGACACTTAACATAAAAGGATCTTACCAGTTCAAAACTCTCTCTGTTCTTAGCAGTTATTTTCTTCACAGTTATTCTGTGTAACCAGGAAGGCAAAATAGTTTGACATTTTAAAAAATAAGCTTTAGGCATCATAACTTATGCTGGTAACAGCAAACACCAGCAAAAATTGGATTTTTTAATCAACAGAGGACAGGTTCACCCAGAGATACTAGCTACCAAGGGCATAGCAACCATTGAGCAAGAAGGGACAATTGTCCCCAGGCCCCAATAGTCGGGGGGGGGCAAGGCTCTCCCTCACCCACAGCCAGGATGCCCCTTTGTGTCCCCCCCCACACACCCAGCCGGCGAGCAAAGTGCTCACTGGCTGGGAGCGTGAGGCACTCCTCTCCAGCCAGCATTTCAATGGGGCCCCTTGCATCTGACATCAGGCGCAGGGGTGGGGCCAAAGCCCAGGGGGAGAGTCCATCCCTCCCTAGCCAGCATTTCATTGAAATGCTGGCTGGAGAGGAGTGCCTCACGCTTCCAGTCAGTGAGCACTTTGCTCACCAACTGGGTGTGTCACAGCCCCAGCAGAGTTTCATTTCCCCTGTCAGTGGTTGGTGGAATCGCTGAAAGGGAGTTCCTGGAGGAAGGAACATCCAGGGGGTGGGGGAGCCACTGGTCCCTACACCCCTGCTAGCTACTGGTGTTTTTTATTCTCCTGGACTGCCTCAAATGCATTGCAGAAAATAAGATCTAGACATTTTATAAGAAAATAAATACAAAGGACAGCAAGTAAGAGACATGGGCCGATCCTAATAAAAAGGCTATGTTCCAAAATGCCAGTGATACTCAGTTATTTAGTTAATTGAAAAATAATTATGATCACTTTATTTAACAGGCCAGCTTAAACAGAGAACTTTCCAAAGAAAATTCCAGTAATATCATTTACTCACAAAGTGCCCGTCAACTGAACCGGCTGTGTTGGAAGGGGGAGATACTTAAAATTTAGCCTGTCCACCAATGAATGATTGCAGCTGGCAGCCTGCATGGGATGAAGGCAATTGCTTCTCCTCCTGCAGGATTTCCTGCATGCAGTGCTCTTGGTTGTTGTTCTCATCATGGTCACAGGGCCAGCCTTGTTTTTACAGCCTCCGTTCTGCATTTATAAAATGGGAATGACAACCACCTACCTCCTTGGGCTTCTTCTGTGAGAGAAAACATGAAGAAGATTTTCTTACATGACTGTTAAAAAAAGGATTCTTTGCCAACTGAAAGAGAAGTTGTTTGAAAACAATATACTCCAAATTGAATTGGACTTCATATACTGGCTGACATACTGCACAGTGTTACACAAACAGTGGAATGTAACACAGTGCTGGGCTAGAGTGCCGGGCTGCTTGCACAGTTGCAGTAGAGTGCTGGGCCACTGCACAAGTGCAAAAAATGTACAGAGCTGTGCAACAGTGTGGCCATCTATTATATATTTTGAAGAATTTGTTTGTTTGTGCAAAATAAAGTCATACCTCCCGATGACTGACAGATACCAAATGTTGCACGAACAATCCTGCCACTTAAATTAGCCGAATACACTACTTTTTGCACTAGAATATACTCAGCCAAAATTTAAATATATTTTGTCATTCTTCAGAATAAATTTGGATATAATCATTAGATTTTTAACTCTTCGTGTTCTCAACAGATTTTAACACTCAGTAATCAGATCAATAATTACAAAATGGCATCATGCCCAAGAAAGTTTGTTCTCAGATTCAATTCTACTATGACCCAAATTCACCATATATGGTCATTATTCAACGAAATGAATAATGGTTGAAGTTGAAATCCTACACATTTCAAACTGTTCTTTCACTTCCCTTTTTGCAAGCACATTAATAAGAAATGCTATCACATATATTTAATTGCTTGAACTTTCCTATCGGTGTGATCTTATAGGATTACAGCATTGCTGGTCTGGTGCTTGTGACACATTACAAAGACGTTACCATGATATGTCATTATAACACTTTGCCGTATGCAGTGATGTCATTATAATGCACTGCTGCACTTGGAGGCCTAGCAAAGGCCCAGACTGTCAGAGCCAGATGAAGCAGACATGGCGGGTAGGCAAGTGAGTAGGCAGGCAGGAGGTGGTAGGGGCTGTGATCAGGCACGTCTAAAGCCAATGGGGTGTCCATGTAGTGAGTGACTGGTGGGCTCAGTGGCACATACCCCATAGTCTGGTGCCTAGGCAACCACCCAGCTGTGACTAATGGACAGGCCACTCCTGTAACCTGTTGCTCAAGCATATCTGGAATGCAAGCTCCTGATGTACTGGAACTGACTAGAGCAGGGTTTCTTAACCTTGGACTCCCAGATGTTGTTGGACTACAACTCCCATAATCCCCAAGCAAAAGCTACTGCAGCTGAGGATTCTGGGAGTTGTAGTCCAACAACATCTAGGGGCCCAAGGTTAAGAAACCCTGGGCTAGTGCAGCATCCTTGTACTAGTATGTTTGCACTAGTGTAGTGCACAAATTGTTGCACAGTGGTTAGAGTGTTGGACTAGGACTGGGAAGAGCCAAGAACCCAAGAGCCAAGAATGAAGAACCTCCATTCAACCATGGAACTCGGAAATGAATAGGCAACCAGTGCAATGATTGCAGGAGAGGTGTTACCCTGTCATATTTTCTGGCACCTATGAGTAGGCGAGCTGCTGCATTCTGGACCTGTTGTAACTTCCCGATCATCCTCAAAGGTAACCCTAGATAGAGAGCATTACAATAATCTAAGCGGGAGATAACAAGGGCATGGTTCACTGTCATTAATGCCTGCCGATCAAGGTAAGGGCATAATTAGCGAACCAGATGAAGCTGGGCAAAAGCACTTCGGGCCGTGGCCTCCACCCACTGTTCAAGCAGGAGGTGCGAATCCAAAAGGATGCCCAAATCATGAACAAGCTCTTTTGAGGGCAGCGCCACCTCATCTAAAACAAGTTCACATCCAGCTGTTGGCCAGTACAAGGGCTGAATAAAAGTAGTTCAGTCTTAGTGGGATTCAGTCTGAGCTTGTTTTGATTCATCCAGACCTTAACAGCTTCCAGGCATCGAGTAAGCACAGAAACAGCATCCCCAGAATGGTCTGGGATGGCAATATACAGCTGAGTATCATCAGCGTATTGATGAAATCTCACCCCAAACTGGGAAATGACCTGACCCAGCGGCTTCATATAGATGTTTAAAAGGACAGGGGCAAGAACTGAACCCTGGGAAACTCCATAAAGGAGTGGCTATGGGTCAGAGCATCTGTCCTCAATGCATACCGATTGGACACGCCCGCTAAGGTAAGAACGGAACCACTGTAAGACGCTGCCCCTGATACCCAACCCATGCAGGCGGTCAAGAAGGATAGCATGATCGATAGTGTCAAAAGCCACTGAGAGATCTAAAAGGACCAAGAGAGGGACACTACTCTCATCAAGGTCCTGAAGAAGGTCATCTACCAGAGCGACCAGAGCTGTCTCTGTGCTATGTCGAGGCCTGAAACCCGACTGATAAGAATTAAGATAGCTAGTTTCTTCCAAGACCCTCTCGAGCTGGGCACATACAACCCACTCTAACACCTTTGCTAAAAAAAAAGGGAGGTTGGAGATCGGCCTATAGTTGTCAAGGACCTCAGGGTCCAGGGATGGTTTCTTCAAGTGAGAGCGAACTATCGCCTCTTTAAGGGCTGCTGGCTTTGCAAGCTTAATGAGCAGTCATGTAATATGATCATCTTAAAAGTGCATAATCGTATAAAAGACAGAATCCAATTAGCAGCAAGGTGGCAAAAAAAAAAAAAAACTGGTGGCAAAAAAAATTAACTTTAACACTATGCAATGATAGTTTAGCCCCGAAACAATGATTGTGTAATCTCTTTAAAGATGGTCTTTCCTGTATTTTAATATGGATTACAAACGATGGATTCTGTATCACCAGAGGCCAAGACCCAAAAGGGTTTCCTAATCAATGCAATGGCTACTTCTGTGGACTGGCATCTTTACCATCAATAGGACACCAACTTCATCTGCAGCTCCTTCTGGCCCCTTCTCTCTGGAGGGAAGCACTTGGCGCTTGGACTGTATCACCAGCTGCAAACAACCAGAGAAGATTGTGCCTTCCACCACCCAATGATATGTCCCTAAATATACTGAACCTTTATGTGGGTTTTAATTTTAAGCCACTTGGAAAGCCAGCCTTGGTGTATAATTTAAACAGAGTGGCTGTCAAACAGCAAGCTTCTGTTTGCCTTGTAATATCGTGTGCATGCAATTGTGTATGAGTGCATGCACAACTGCATGAGTGCTCTTGTGCAAACATAGGCAATTGCACAAATGTAGTTGCATGATGGATGGACATTATTTTCAGAGGCTATCCATTATGCAACTTTGTGCAATTTTGCCTGTGCAATTGCATGCACGTTACATCACAGGAACTTGTACAGTATGTCAACCTCTGGATGGATGGATGGATGGATGGATGGCATTCAGTGTATGATGCCAGTGGAATATTTTGAAATTATTTCATTTCCACAGTGAGAAGTTCCGAAAAGGATCTCTCTAAGTGTGGTGACTGAGCAACAAAATGGCAGATGAGATTCAGTGTAAGAAAGTATGAAGTGTTACACAAACCTAACAACAAATATTTACTGGTGGAGTCTAAGCTAACTGTGACTGGTCAGGAAAAAGAACTTGGGACTGTGATAGATAATTCACTTCAACTGTGGTGGAATGATAGTGAAAAAGCAAACTCCATGCATGTGTCAAAGGGATTGGAAATAAATAGCCATTATATAAATTGATAGTGTGAGCTCCTTTGAAACACAGGGCAACACCACTGACTGCCCCACCTCAAAAATTATATTATAGAATAAGAAGGGGGTGCAGCTAAAATGATGAAGTGAGGCACCTTCCTATGAGGAAAGGCAACAGCATATAAGTGTTTTTATTTTAGAAAAAAAGATGACAAATGGAGAAATGATAGAAGTTTATAAACTTGTACAGGTTATCAGAAAATACTGACAGTAAGTCCTTCACACTTGTGCCTATATGAACGGTGAGAGATAACATGCCCAAGGGGAAATTAGCACAAATTCACAGATTTGGGATGGTACACACATGCAGGAATCCACTTTCAGTAAATATGATAGATGTTGTCCAGTTTCTTCACCTGCCTATAAAAAGCACACGTGGTATTTTTTCCTGAAATTTGCCGTCATGTTTCCTGAAACATTTATTTATATCTGCATTTGGTTGTGCCTTAATGTTCTGAATGATTTTAATTCCTTAGGTGGATTAAAAAGATGCCAAATTAATAAAGTAAATATATTGCCAAAGGGTCTCTGTTATTTTTAGTGAAGGCAAAAAGCCATTAGATGAATGCAAAAACATACCATCTACTTGTTGTTTTCCCCTCTGGGTGAACATGGATACAAACATGGTTTTTGCCTTGAGCATCACTCAGCAACACTACAGAAAATGTTTGTTCGGGCATCTAATGATGTTTCTCTTCTTCTTTCTGCCCTTATTGTAATATTAAACAAAAACAAAATGAATCCATTAAATCCAAGTAATTTAATTGCTAGTAAGGAAACCAAATACATCGCAGAGTTATTTTGCATTTCTGTCTTTGCATGGAAATTTGATTTTGCCATTATGTGACAAACAAAGCAGAACCTGAGGACAAGAGGAATCCTTCAGCCAAGGAAGATGCATCAACTGTAGATACATTTGCTCTTATAATAGTGGCTCCATTCAACCCTCAATTGAAAAACTATCATGCCATCAGTGACTCCATCAGTTTCAGGAGCTTTTACTATGATGCAGCAGCAAGGATGTATATTGCCATGTTTAAAAATCTAGATTTCTGCAGATCTACGTTTAGGATTCAGTCATAAAAACATAACCATGCTGAATCAGGCCCAAGGCCTGTCTAATCCAGCATCCCGTTCCTCACAGAGGCCCACCAGATGCCTTTGAAAAGCCTACAGGCAAGATGTGAGGCCACGCCTTCTTTCCTGCTGTTGCTCACTTACAACTGGTATTTAGAGACATCTTGCCTCTGAGGCTGGAGATGGCCAATAGCCACCAGACTAGTAGCCATTGATAGACCTATCCTCTTTGTCTAAGCCCCTTTTAAAGCCATCCAAGCTAGTGGCCAACACCACATCCTGTGACAGAGAATTCCATAAGTGTATTACGCGCCGTGTGAAAAAGTACTTCCTTTTGTCAGTCCTAAATTTCCTGACCTTACGTTTCATGGGATGACCCCTGGCTCTAGTGTTTTGTGAAAGAAAGAAAAAGTTCTTTCTGTCTGCTCTCTCTACTCCATGCATAATTTTATAAACCTTGATCATGTCCCCCCGTAGTCACCTCTTTTCCAAAGCAAAAAAATTCCAGATGCTATAGCCTTGCCTCATAAGGAAGGTGTTCCAGGCCTCTGGTAATCTTGGTTGCCCTCTTCTGCACCTTTTTCAATTCTACAATGACCTCTTAAGATATGGTGACCAGAACTGCACACAGTACTCACAATATGGACATATCATAGATTTGCATAAGGGCATTATAATATTTGTATATTTGCAGTTGTATTTTCAATCCCCTTCCTAGCATGGAATTGGCCTCCAAGGCCAAGTATACCATGTCAACCAGATCACCTTTATCCACATGCCTGTTGACACCCTCAAGGAACTCCAAAAGGTTAGTGAGGCAAGACTTTGCCTTGCAGAAGCCATGCTGGTTTTCCTTCAACAAGGCCTTTTCTTCTATATGCTTAACAATTTTGTCCTTAAATATGCTTTCCATCAATTTGACCGGTATAGAAGTTAAGCTAAAGGTAAAGTGTGCTGTCAAGTCAATTACGATTCCTGGCGCCCACAGAGCCCTGTGGTTTTCTTTGGTAGAATACAGGAAGGGTTTAACATAGAAGTTACAATAACCAGCCTGTAATTTCCCAGATCCCCCTGGATCCCTTTTTGAAATCGGAGTTACATTAGCTACTTTCCAATCCTCTGGTACAGAACCTGATTGTAGGGATGTGCAAAACGGTTTGACGGTTCGGATCCAAACCAAACCACCCCCAGTTCGGTTCGGATTCAAACCGGTTTGGACCCCTGAAAATTGGTAGGATGGTAGCTGGCACCCAGGGGTACCTGTCACCCAAACCCCAAAGCAATCAGACACTCGTACAATTTTTTTAATGAATATTTGAAAAATATTTTTATTTTTTTCTCATAGGATATAATGGGACTCGAACCAGGCCATTATTACTTATTGTGTAGCACCCATGGGTGCCAACAACTATTCTCTTCTCTCAAAGGTTCTCTTGTTTCTGAGGTATTGAGTGTGGATTCTATGATAGCAAATGAGATTTTCAATGAGACACCATGAATCCACTCTAATATGCTATCATAGAATCCACACTCAATACCTCAGAAACAAGAGAACCCTGTACCCCATGGGTTAGAAACCCATGGGGGTGGTTGGCACCCTATGTGCACTACACCACCACTTGCTCTGGGCCACCCCAGCACCCCCCAAGTGCACTTATGGGGCTGCTGAAAGCTCCATTATAACTTATTATGAGGAAAAACCTTAAAGACGCGTAAACTTCAACAATTAACCAAAAATCAGCCCTCTGCCAAAATCCTTTGAAAAAATTCAGGTAGCTTCCCTGCCCCTAATTGGCACTACCACCAACCCCACACCACTCTAGGCCACCTCTCCCCCACCCCCCGACGTGAAGCGATACTCCCTTCATTATATCTAATGGGGGGAAACCTTAAAGACACGTAAACTTCAACAATTAACCAAAAATCATCCCTTTGCCCAATTCCTTTCAAATAATTCAGGTAGCCTCCTTGCCCACCCTAGGAACTGCCACCCACCACAATCCACTCTACGACACCCCTTTCCCCCCGACGTGAAGCTATACATTTGCTGACACCTCCATGCTTCTTTATGGAGAAAAACCTTAAAGATGCGTAAACTTCAAAAATCACTTAAAAATCACCCCTTTGCCCAATTCCTTTCAAATAATTCAGGTAGCTTCCTTGCCCACCCTAGAAACTACCAGCAACCACACTGCACTCTACAAGACCCCTTTCCCCCCCGACGTGAAGCTGTACATTTGCTGCAATCCTCATTATTCTCTATGAGGAATTCAAAAATAATTTAACAATTCACCAATAATCAGAGGAGTGTCCAAGTGCCTTGGGATTTTTTGGGTGGTAGGCACCCCTGTCTGTCTACCACCTACCCTGCTTTTGTGCCCCTAGGTGCTCTACAATAGGGGATGTGGACTGGTTCGAGTCCCATTATACTCTATGTGAAAAATAATTAAAAATATTTCAAATATTCATAAAAAATCATAGGGGTGTCTGATTGCTTCAGGGTTTGCATGGTTGTTGGCACCCATGGGTGCTACACAATAAGGAATAATGGTCTGGTTCGAATCCCATTATATCCTATGAGGAAAAAATAAAAATAATTTTCAAAAATTCATTAAAAATCGTACGAGTGTCCGATTGCTTTGGGGTTTGGGTGACAGGTACCCCTGGGTGCCAGCTACCATCCTAGCTACTTTTTGAGATCTGAACCAGTCCAAACTGGTTCGGTTCGGATCCAAACCGGTTTAGATCTGAACTGAACCAGGGGGTGGTTCGGACAAAACCAAAACCGAACCACCCCCTCCTGGTTCGGACCCGGTTCGGATCCGAACCGAACTGGGCAAACCGGTTTTGTGCACATCCCTACCTGATTGTAGGGACAAGTTGCATATTTTTTGCTAGGAGATCAGCAATTTCTCATTTGAGTTCCTTCAGAACTCTTGGATAGGTGCCATCTGGCCCTGGAGATTGATTAATCCTTAATTTTTTGAGACAGGATGTCTTTCTCATCACCACAAATTGGCCCAATTCTTCAGCCTCCAGATCTGAGAAGCTCAGCTCTGGAATGGGTATATGGTCAATATTCTCCGCTGTGAAGACAGATGCAAAGAACTCATTCAGCTTCTGTGCAATCTCCTTATCCTCCTTAATAATCCCTTTCATACCCTCATCATATAAAGGTTCAACCGCCTCCCTGGCAGGTTTTCTACTTCTGATATCTTTTTATATTAAATAATAATAATAATAATAATAATAATAATAATAATAACAACAACAACAATATAAAATAATATAATTATTATATTATATTATTATATAAATATTAGATATCTTCTGATATCTAATATTTTTGTTATTCCCCTTGACAATTCTAGCTATATGCTTCTCAAACTCTCTTTTTGCATCCCTTATTGTCTCCTTGCATTTCTTTTGCCAGAGTTTATGTTCCTTCCTGTTCTCTTTATTTGGGCAGGACTTCCATTTTCTGAAGGAAGTCTTCTTTCCTTTTATAGCTTCTCTGACTCTACTTTTTAGCCATGCTGGCATCCTTCTGAACTTGGAGGTAACTTTCCTCTTTCTTGGTATACATTCCTTTCCAACTGAGCTTCTATTATTATAGTTTTGAATAAGTTCCATGCTTTCAAGAGTAAGTTATTTTATTTATTTATTTTATGTAATTTATTTATTTATTTATTTAATATACTGCCTGACTCCAAAGGCACTAGGCAGTTCACAAAAATAAACGTAACAAAAACAAAATAAGACAAACCATTAAAACAATTTAAAACATTCAAAGATTACTAAAAACCTGGCAAAAAATGTGTCTTAAGGGCTCTTTTAAAGGCTGGTAAAGATGCTAAACCATGAACATCTCTAGGGAGCACTTTTCATCACCCAGGAGCAACTACAGAGAAGGCCCGTTCTCAATTCACCGCTAGACGACCTGGTGGCATCTGGAGGCGTGCCTTTCTCAATGACCTTAATGTGCACTGGAGATCATGCAGAAGAAGGCACTCTCCCAGGTAACCTGGTCCAGACTTAACCTTCCTGTCTTTCCCTTTCATCTTCCTTTTTACCAGTCCCCTCATTTCTGAGAAGTTTCCAGTTCTGAAGTCCAACACATCTGTGTTGGACTTCCTTGGGAGTGCTTCACTCACATATAAGCTGAATTGGATCACACTATGGTGACTATTCCCCAGTGGTTCCACAATGCTGACATCTTGCACCAGGTCCTGGGCACCACACAGTATTAAGTCCAAGGTCACCTTCTCTCTGTTTGGTTCTGCAACCAACTGTTCTAAGGCACAGTCATTTAGCATGTCTAGAAATTTGGCCTCTCTGTCAATACCTGCATGTGAATTTGCACAATCTATGTGAGGGTAATTGAAGTTCCCCATTATTACAATTCTGTCTCTCTTTGACACCTTTGATTTGCTTCACCAACTCTAGGTCACTCTCAACATTTTGATCTTGAGGGCGATAGCACGTCCCCAGTAACACATTTCCTTTCTGTCCCCGTATTGTCATAATGATGACAAGGTTATTCTGTGGAGATCTCTGGTCCTCCTAGGTTTTCTAGCTTGTTGGAATCTATCCCTTCTTTAATATACAGTGATACTCCACCCCCAATTCTCCCCTCCCTGTTCTCTCTACAGAGTTTGTATCCAGGAATAACAGTGTCCCACTGGTTCTCACCATTCCACCACGTTTCCGTTATGCCCACTATATGCATGTTGCCTCTTCCCTACCAGCAAGCTGGTTGCAGTTGATGGGGTTCCAGCTTCTTTTACTTGGCAGTGCATGCACAGTGCTGATTGTTGCACACAATCTCTGACATCTGTATATATAAAAGTGTAAGATGCATTAGAACACCCACCAGTGGCACATGTTTTCCAGGAGGGTAGAAATTGTATGTGTCCAAACAAGCATCAGCTATTCTTTTGTGTCTTTAGGTTTGAAAATATGTGTTTCTGTGAAAGCAGCAAAAGGCAATAACAGCTATATTTTTCTTTTTAAAAAGAATGAATGGGGTAAGTGGTGTGTTTTAGAGTGTAATGCATTGTAATTGTGTTTGTCCTCCCTCAACTTAAAACAAAAAATGTTGTGCAGAGTAGCAAGGGGAAATAATTAAATTAGTACTAGTAACTGAAATGGTTGGAATTTAAAACTCCATTATGGCTATCCCCAATTGAAGCTTTAGTACGTAAAGAGATATATATGCAACCTGAATGGGGTACCTATAGGGATTTGTTATGTTTCCAAGAAAAGGGCTGTAAGTTAAAAAACCTAATTGAAGTACAAAATCTGGTTAGTAACTGGTTTCAGTACCAGTTAAATGAAATCTCAAAGCAGGATCTTAAAGCTGGATTTGAGGATCAAATGTCGAGATTTGAGCAGGAGCTGTGTGAAAATGATGAAAAATTAGTTTCTAAGATATATAAGCTGCTGCTTCTGGAGGAGACAAGAGATGAAGTGGTTAAAATGACTATGATAAAATGGGCTCAAGATGTGGGTCATAATATAGATATGGCAGCTTGGGAAAAATTATGGAAAATGGATTTAAAGTTTACTGCATGTTATACTTTAAAAGAAAATTATTATAAGATGATGTACAGGTGGTATTTGACACCCAAAAAATTAGCATTAATGTATAAAAATGTTCCAAACAAATGTTGGAAATGTTGACATTGTGAAGGAACTTTTTTTCATATGTGGTGGTCTTGTGGGAAGGCAAAGGCCTTTTGGGATATGATATATAATGAGTTGAAGAAAATTTTTAAAATGACATTTCCTAAGAAACCAGAATCCTTCCTGCTGGGAATAACGCAAGGAGAGTTTTCCAGAAGAAATTTAACATTTTTTATGTGTGCAACCACAGCGGCCAGAATAGTATATGCGCAGAAATGGAAGGACAATGAAATGCCCTCAAAAGAAGATTGGCTGATAAAAATTTTGGAATATGCTGAGATGGCAAAACTTACAGTACTGATAAGGGATGAAAACTTGGAATGTTTTAAAGAAGATTGGAAACCATTCTTACTATACTTAAAGAACTATTTTTCTAATATCAATTTTTCAGCAGGGTTTGAAATTTAGTAATAATAGCAGGTCGGGTAGAGTAAAATCGAGTTTGTAATGTGTAGGATATATGCTTTGAATTATTATAGCAATGGTATGATTTGTATAGTTAATGAATCGCACAGATTGGTGAGTGGGAAGTCAATATTTACTTAATTAGATGTAACGGGATTGTTAAGATATTGTAAAAACCAATAAAATTTTTAAAAGTGAAATTAGTAATAGTAACTGCATTTGGTAATTAAAGATGCTGTTCTCATGAGCATCCAAGTCCAGGTTTAAGTAGCCAAGCCTGGGGCTTGGCTGACCCCTGAGAACCACTACAATCCACATCAATCCTGGTGCTGCTGCAGCACCAAACCTGGCTATCAAGCCTGGATTTTAATCAGGGTTAGCAGAGTGAGCACTTTGTTAACCCGGGCTCTAGGATCATGTGTCAGCACGGGTTGCTTGGACGGGCACCTAGAGCACCCGTCCCCCAGGGGAATCCACCAATGCACCACACTCATTGCACAGTGCATTGTGGGGTTCCCCTGGCCTCCGGAACAGCATGGCGGCTGCCGTGCTGGTGATCGTGTGCATGGTGGGCCAGTCTGGTTTCATCTTCAGGGAAGGTAGGCTTAACCCTGCCTTCCCTGAACCTGCCCGTGTGATCATGCGAAAGGGGCCCCAAAATGAAATAACTCCTCCTGTTTTATGCTATATTTTTCCAAATGGAAATGGCCCTGGAGGCTAGGCAACAAAATCTTTTATCTGTCTCTTAAAATGAAATGATGTCACTAAATGTAGTAAAATAGTACTACAGTTGATTGCACCAAGCCCTTAATGAAGCTCTCATTTCACCAAGCTGATGTGAATAGCTAGACATTTGCCATGTTCAAAAGTGTCAAACCTAGCCACTAACCAACAGAATGTTTGAGTAAAATGCGAGCCCATTCAAAAATCCCTTTAACAACATTCCATTTAAGAACAATGTAAATGTCACATGTTTCATAGTGCTATCAATATAAGCCATTTCCAAGACCTTCCCCACTCCTCCTCCCAGATTATGGAAGTGTTGAATGAATGCATAAGTGATTCTTCCACATTGTACCTCTAAACGCAAATCATCTGGCACAGGTGAGAAAAGAAATCTATCCCCAGAAGACTCAAGCTGAGCAATGTTTAAAGTTTTCATAAGGTATTCTAATACAATGTTTAAAGTTCCAAATAAGGCACCACAAAGCCAGTGTGGTGTAATGGTCAGAGTGTTGAACTTAAGGCCAGGGAGACCTGAGGCCAGGGAGACTCTCTGTTCAGCCATGAAACTCACAGGGTGACTCTGGGCCACTTATTTCTCAGCCTAACCTACCTTAAAGGGTTGTTGTTGGCATAAACACAACCATGTACATCACTCTGGGCTCCTTGGTGGAAGAGGATATAAAAGTAAAAAATGAATAAATAAACATAGCTTGAAATTGCATATAGGCAGCAGAAAATGTGGTTTGATAATTTAGTGCAAATCCACAGTTGATTTTCTTTTTAACATTTTCAACTCAGATTGAAGGGAATCCACCTCCACTTCTTCGGTGAAAATGGTGGGGGGGAGATATTTTACAGATATGAGTTTTCCAAGAAGTAAAGCATATCAAATCGCTTTCTATTTTCATCACTTTACTTTGCTCCAGATGTTCCAGCATCATCTGGAATTCTATACATTCATTGGCCAGTAAAACATTTACCATCTCAAAGGAATGATGCATGTCAGGTTCATAAAACTCTTTGCCAGAGATGCAATGCCTTTTAACACTGGATGTTAATGGGGAACAATAAAAATATGATGTAAAGCAAGCACATCGTATCTCCTTCACCACATTATTATCTTAGTGGCTCATGCCATTCTTGGCTGAAATACAAGGTACAGTACAACAAATATTGGGTACAATCCAGCCCAATTCATTAAACAGAAGAACCTGCTTTTGAGGATCTGGGCTGTGGGATATCTGTGTAGGGGGCTGGAAATCATACCAGGCTGGGCAGAGTGTGGCATAACCATTGCCCACTGACAGGGACTCCATGCAAGGGCTGAATCAGGGCTCCTGCTGCCTCCCACTGTACCTGAAAACCCACATAGCCACCATACCATCATCAGGCCCTCCACATACATCTCCCAAGGGCTGTTTTGTACCCATGGTTATCCAAGTGCGAGAAGTGGGGTGTTCTTCATGGCAGTACAGACAGTTGCCTGAAGGAACATAAATTCTTCACTGACTCCTCCGGGTCGAGGCACAGAACTTCTGGCAAGGATTCACATACCTGCCCTAGAATACTTTCACTCCTTTAGGTGCCGCACAAAGGAAGGATCTAGCTGTGTCATCTTTCAGTTTTAGATTGTGACGTATTGCACCAGAGGCACCCCACTAATGAGGAGAGGTAGTCACCTAGAGTGGAAAATTGGCAGAGGCAGCTGATTGGCTACCTCTGTGGACCCATCACAACTGGTCACTAAACTCTGCCCAGTCACATACCCCTGCCACTGCCCAAAACATGTTTTATGGTGCACCAGCTGTCACTCTTGTCCTTCTTTCCTCCTCTCCACCTTCTGCCTGTTCAAAAGACTGAGGGAAAGGAAGGTGGAGCAGCAGGAAGTATGCTTAATTGCTTTCTGCTCCTCTACCATCCCCACCCTTTTCTTTTTGAACAGGCTGGGACATAGTGAGGAAGAGGAACAGGAGCAGGGGCGGAGCCACCATTGGGCAAATGGGTTCAAAGAACCTGGGCCGCCACCAATCAGGGGCTGCGATCGTGATCACAGACAGCCCCCTGCATCTGACGTCAGACACGGGGGCATTCTTTTGGTCTCAAACGGGGCCATGTGGCCCCGTCCAGAGCCAAAATTGGCCCACGCTGCATTGGCAGCGTGGCAAGAGTGACTCTCCCTGCCTTAAAGCCCCTGCCTTAAAGCGGGGCTGATCAATCTCCCTCCCAAATGGGGCCACGGAGATTGGCCCACGCTGCATTGGCAGCATGGCCGGAATGGCTCTCCCTGTCTTTAAGACATGGAGAATCGCGCCAGCCCATGCTGCCCAACACAGTGCTGGCTGATCTCCCTGCCAAACAGGGCCACGCAGCCCTGTTTGGGAGGGAGACCACGTCCCACATGTCTGATATCCGATGTGGGGGTGTGGTTAATGCACTGATGCGCCCCTGTGTCTGACATCAGATGCAGGGGCCTCACTGGTGTCCGCACATGGGCCGCCACCAGCCTCCCTACGCTCCTGAACAGGAGCAGTGGTGGTTCTCACTGCTGCTGCTGCAATCACAAGGCTGCGGGGAGGGGTGTCTCTCTTTAAACTCCAAGGGTTTGTAAATGTTGGACAGTGGCCTTGTTAAGGTGCTGCATTGGGGAAGGAACTTTCCTTTAAGGACATAATAACAGCTCTGCTGGATCAGGCCCAAGGCCTTTCTTATCCAGCATCCTGTTTTACACAGTGGCCCACCAGATGCCTCTGGGAAGTCCACAGGCAGAAGGTGAGGGCATGCCCTACTGCTCTCCTGCAGTAGGGAGAGATCCTACTGCTACTCCCCTGCAACTGGTATGTAGCGGCATCTTGCCTCTGAGGCTGGAGTTGGCCTATAGCCCTCAGGCTAGTAGCCATTCAAGCTATTCCCACAAGCAGCAGAACGCAGACTAGGGAAGCCCAGCCCAATTCTCGTTGCACATAAGAACCGCCAGGAGCCACATGGCTCCTGGTGGCAGTGAGCCCTCTTAAGTAGCCCACAACTTAACCGGGGTTTTGGGCACAGGTGCACCCAAAAACCAGGCTAACTGATGATGTGTCTGTTGCAGCTGCTTGCAGCTGCAGCAGGCACAATTGGGTGGGAGGACTCCTAGTAATGCACCATGCACTCACACAGTGCATTATTGGGGCTCTGGGGCCGGGGCACCGCATGGCAGTGCTTCCCTGCACCAGACCCCTGGAGCCACCAGGCGAGGCATGGGAGAGCCACAGGCAAACCGCGGCTCATCTGGGCAGGCAGTCCGCCCACCCGAGGAAGGGTGAGTGATCGTCTGCGGGAAGAGCGGGTCAAACCCACTCTCCCCGCAGAGCTCCTTTTGGTGCTTCACACTACTTGTGTGAAGTGCCTCATTGTTAGACCTATCCTCCTTGAATTTATCTAAACCCCTCTTAAAGCCATCCAGGCTGTTGGCTGTCATCACATTTTGTGGCAGAGAATTCCATAGGTTGGTTATGCATTGTGTGAAAAAGTACTGTCTTTTGTCGGTCCTAAATTTCTTGGCAATCAGTTTCATGGGATGACCCCTGGTTCTCCTGTTTTAAGAGAGGCTTTCTCACATGGTGTCCTTGAAGAGCTTGGACCAGGAGCTCCCCAGTTGCTCCTCATTACCCCGGCCTCCTTGCAAGCCTTGAAATGTGGCTATGATGACAAAAAGAAGTTGCCAACGAGCAGTCTCCTCTCCTCAAGCCAGTTTCCATTGAAATGCTTCAGGGAGTGGGGTGAGGCAGCATTTTGTGCCTAGCCTCAGGCACCCAAATACCTTGGGCTACCCCTGTATTGTACTAACAGAAGCTAGGCTGGTATTTCTCAACTTAAAGGTGGTTATTACAATAAAGTCAATCTTCAGGTGAGTTCATTAAGTTATTAATTTTCGGAGTATATTTGGGAGAGGTCTGCATGGCATTTGGGAATCTCTATGGCGATAGCCATCAAGTTTTTAAACAAAACTGTCACAGGGGTAATCAGTAACCCAAAACCTGGCTCAGATCTCCCTTCAGCTATGCTTACATGAGGACATTTAAGCTATTTATCATGTAAACAGAAGACCAGTAAGCAGCAACTTGCGGGAGCCAGATCTTTGGCTGGGATATGGAACTTTGGAAGCTCATTGCTATAATCTGTGGTTATGACTTCCAGCTCTAACAGCGATGCCGGGAACCCAACCAGAGCCTCTTGAGAGAACAAGAGAACTTTTATTGTAATCGGATAATACCTTAACAGCTAGCCATCTTCGCTCCATGCTAAATTAAGGGCCTCATTTGCTTTGAAGCGGCTTGCTCTTTTTTGTTTAATTCTACATAAGGATGAGGCTGAAGAAATGCAGAAAGAAAGGGAAAAGGATCTTAGTTTTCTCCACCTCGCCCTTGCGGGCTTCGGAGAATGCAAATAAACACTCATTTTCTCATGCTATCTGATTTTGGACTGGTGAGCTTTTACTTCTGGTTTCCAAATGGCAAGTCATAACATTTGGAATAATGCTAAAAAAATAATAAAAGAAGCTTCATCTGAGGCCATGAAACATAAATGCAATGTATCTCTTTGAACCACGTCAGCCAAGGTTTCTAGGTTGTTGGGGCTTTATCCCCCTCCCATTTCTTTAACCCATCAACACAGTGATTCTGTTTTATCCCTTAATGGCAAGAAGAGGGTTTTGTTTTTGTTTGCACAACTGTTCAACTGTCTGTGTGAATGACAACACAGTGTTCACTTTGTCAGATGTTTCAATTTTCATTGTCCTCAATAACATAAAATTGTGATTTAAATGGAAACTGTGAGCCAAGGTGACAGTTTAGTGTCTGAGCTCCCCCCCACATAATTATCTTCAAGGTATTTATTTCCCTAAAATATATGCAGTGATACAACAACTGGATTACAGTAACGGGATCCGGGGTTGATGAGGGATGGCTTTGCTTCAGCTCTCACAAGTGATCTACACAGACTAGGCAGCTAGTCGGAGGCAGTGATGGGAAGCTTTCTGATGGCTTTAATAAGGAATGGTGAGCTAACGACCAAAGGCTAGCTCTCCTCAATCTCCAAGCCATAGTAATAGATTGACTTCCACTCTGCAGCTCCAATCATATGGTGTTATTGGTTGATATTCAGATAGATAGATAGATAGATAGAGAGTTAGACAGACAGATAATCCATCCATGCAGAGACCATGGGCAACACAGATCCATGCCTTGATTGGGAATGATGCTTCCATGCCAACAGAAAGATTGATATGCCTACAATATTTTTACCACCATTCACTGCTGGTGAAGAATGTCAGGTCATACATATATCCAGCTAAATAAGAGGGACCATTGAATCAGTGGAGGGAAATGTTAGAGATGGAGAGTTCCATTGCATCGACCTTTTGCACCAACTATCCTAATAACCACTAGGGGCACTGGGAGCAGCGGTAGCTAGTGAGGAACTCCTTACCTGTCCCTGCTTGCCTCTGCTCTATGACCCCTTCTTTGACTCCGTAGGTACTTCCTGTAGTGAGTCAGCCGTCTTCCTTTCCTCTTAGAGAGAAGATAGAAACATCTCTCTCGCCCTACCTATTCATTATGTAGCTGATAGATAGGATAGGTCTTTCCTATCTCAAATGTACTTCACCAATAAATCAATTTAGTTCAGACTCTACAGTGATCTCCATGCGTGTTACTACTTAAATAGCTGTAACAACTGAACTCTGCACTCTGTAACTGGAGTGGTAGCTTCCTTGGTGCTTTGCTAAATAATCACAAACCCCAACAGAAAATGATTGTTATGAAGATTCTGAAGTCCTGAGCCATCCCCATCAACCTCTCCCCCAACATGTTTATGCAAGGTCCCCATCAGTACAAGCCTAGGCCACCTCTATTAGCTTAATCAGGGAGGCTCTTGGGCAGTGGGATGGACAGTACACCACATACCTATTTTACCCCTGAATGATGCTCACCTCCCACCTCTTGCATGCCACATGCACACTTTCAGGCAGCCACTCGCAGATGTTCTGTAATAACTGAGTGATTACTCTTAAAGTGTCAGTACCATTTCCTGCATAGCATTGCCTGTAAATTTAACAGAACAGGGAGCCTGTTTTCACACCCAGGCTGGGATAGGCTGCATGTGAGAACCACGGGAATTGGGCCCAATCCCGGCAGGCCAGCACCAACTAGTCTGGCTAGTGCTCCCTTAACCCAGGCTTGCTGCACGTGTGTGAGCTGGTCTGCTTCCAGCCTGGCTGCACACAGAGATGGGTGCCGAGAGCACCCATCTCTTGGGGGAATTCCCTACTGCATTGAACATGTTGCACAATGCATTGTGGGAATCTAAGCATCGCCCCAGGTTCCAGAGCTGCACACTGCACCATACAGTGCAGCTCGCCTGGGAGCATGGTTTGCGCTCCCAAAACAAGAACTCACTCGTCTGGGGGGTTGACGAGTAAAACAAGCCTCTCCACCCCACCCGCAGGCCACCCTGCATGCTTGGTCATGTGAACAACCCAGGGATATGCTTTCCCATAGCACAGCCCTAACCTAGCAAACCTATATAGTCAGGACCTAGGAAGTTGCCTAGGGCACCAATTGGGGTGTGTGTGTGTGTGAACAAACAGTGCCCGACGATAGCACTAACAATTATTCTTTCTCTCCCTCTTGTATTGCACCCTTGAAGTACTGCACAGTGGTGTAAGAATGTAATATGTAATACTGCACCCTACTCCCCAATGGGCCTGCATATTCTGCATGCCCCCAATACACAGTAATCTTTGCTTAGCCCCCAATAAACATATAATTTCTTAAGCTGCACTCCCTCTCTTGAAAATGAATGACCTGTCTCAGCATTTATTTCCAAAAAGAAATGGTCTCAGACTGGATTTCCAAATTAAATTTCCGCAGCATCTTTTCATCTCTGAAGTGTTTGAATTTTGCCCCCATAATAGACTGAGAACTCTCTCCCACTGTATCCTCAAACCAGCGTGGCTAATTCAGTCCCATGAATGAGAAGCCTGTGCAGCTCAGGTTAAAGGTTATGGCCCCACACTTCTTAGCTGAGAGGAGCACTAAAATCAAACTGTGCCTAGGGCACCCAAACGCATAGGGCTGGCCGTGTCTACTGTGGACACGGCCAGTTCACATAATCCACAAACCATGGCTTGTCATGCTCATGAACATGGCTTCAAACCCTGCTGAGCCCACGTGCTCTCCATCTCAGCTGCAGCCCTGACATGGGATGTTGTGATTTGTTTAACCACAGCCCTCCAGTTTGCTGTTTCATAACTGTGATATGCAAGCCAAGATTAAATTACAATGTAAAGCCACAAGTGAATGTTGGTTTCACATCCTGGTTAAATTGTAGTTTTTAAATCACAGTTAAACAGCAGCTCAAGATTTGGATGAGCTGCAGAGCTGTAGTTTTACACACCACAGTTCTCCCAGTGAGCAAGTGGAGGAGGTAAGGAGAGGGAGGAGTATGTGGAGTGTTAGACACCATGTTCATGACTGAACAAACTATGGTTTGTTCAGTAACTTGAACCTGTCCATTGTTACGTTATTTTGCTTTTGCCAAGGTCATGGAGTTTCTTGAACATGTTACTTGCCTGAGGCAGAAGAATCTGGACCAGTAGCTCAAGAATTACAAATCTTATTACCAGTGATCCTTAATTCAATTCCTGTTAAAGATACCCCAAAGAGGAGTGTCTGTTGTAGTTCAAAATGACATCCAACACCAAACTAAATTCATGCTTTGAAGTTTTATTATGCAATAACCTGTTTCACACAATTGTTTGAATCTAGGTTTAATGTGGGTTACTGACAATAGTATGATTGTGTTAACTCGCATCAAGTCAAAAATCTCAGATTCATCTCAGGTCATAAACCATCTTGGCATGGGTTCACATAATCATGCTAATGTCTTTAACCCACATTAAACACATATTTACTGGGTTTAACTTGGTGAACCAAGCCGTTATGTCACTACTGCCATGAATGCTTTCATGTGTCCCTTTAGGTCAGATTTTCTCTAGCATTATCAGTATGAGGGCCAACGCATACAAGATAAGAAATGTGTTGTAGTGATCATCCCACCCTCCCTCTAAAGAGTTAACCAGAAGTGAATTCTTGTATTGACTGACAGGCTGGTGAACTCCAGGGCTCAGCCAATCAGTACACCAGGGGAGTGGGACCTAGAGAGTTCTTGCCAGGAGGAAGGGAGTTCTTTGTTAGAAGAATTTAGGCTGGAGGTGTACAGGAGGACATGTGGCCATGGAGGCTGGCTGTAGGAGGATAACTCTGCAGATCCTTGAAAGACAGCAGGGCAGGAAGCTTGAATTCTCAACAGGGGTTTGGTGAGTTCAAGGAAAAAGGAAGCCAGGACTAGTGGAGCTGGAAGTTTAGGGCAGAAGAAAATGGTTTAGTAAGATTTTGCATTAGAATGTCTGTTTCTTTGGTGTGTTGCTTTTGCATATTCCTGATACTGTTCTATTATTGTTTAGCTGTAATGTAATTAAAATAAGAAACACTAGCCTATGTCCATCCTACCTAGGGCATTGCAAAAGACTCTATAAACATTTAAGCATGCATTAAGGCAACCTATTTTTGTAACCCTACTAAGTATTCTTAACTGTATCTAAAAGCTAGAAGCTTCAGACAGAAGCAGTGTGTAATAATTGAATAAAACTGTTCTTTTTTAGTTCTTTTGGTTTTAAAAGACTCTCAGAGTTTATTTTTTTTAACTCAGGGAAAGGGGGCGGTGGTGAAGGGGTACTTCTCTGGTGCAAACATGTCCTCAAACATTCAGAAGTTATCAGTTTTCTCACCACATGTAGGCTCGCATGTGGAAGATTTTTGTACTTGACCAAGAGCCAAATTAATTTTCTGGGTTAGCCCACCCCAAGCCCAGAGAGTTTCTGTAGACAAAAGGGGTGGTGGCAGCAGCATTTTCAACATACCGATAATACAGAATAGTTTTAGGAGAAGCCTAGCCAGGCAGCTCAGCAGAGGTGATTCAGCATTTCTTTACCTCACATGAGCAGGCTCTGAGACAAAGGCTTTAATCCGCTACACGTGTCATGGCATTCCTGTCTTTTTGAACTTAAAAAATATATATAGCAGCCATGAGAGTCGGCAATTCAAACTGAGAATATGGCACAGGGCAAGGTTGAGTTAACCTCCCCCAAAACACATTGTTTTCCTGACAAAACTCTGCCTCCCCATGAGAAGTGTCCTTATCTTTTCCTTCTGGGGGAAACAGCAGCTTCATGGGGTTGATTTTGTCAGGAAAACAGTGTAGGTGATAAGTAAATATAAACGCTATCTACTGTTGCCAGTAGAAGTATTTTGGAGTCACACAGCAAAGCACCTCTCTCTATATGATAAAGCTAACAGGCTAAAAGACTCCAGTGAAGTTTTCACCTTGCACAGCTCTAGCAGCTTGGCACAAGTCAGTCATTAGTACAGGCAGAGTTTGGCAACATGCCTCCACATTAAAGGTTCAAAAGACTGTAAGAGGATGTTGCCAGCCCCCACTTTATGGAGGCAAACCACTAGTAGACCCATCCAAAGGAAATTGTCGTGTCATATTTCCCACCCAGAGATAACCATTGGAATGCTAAATGGGATAAGCCCATAAATGGCCATTTCCCTCCTCGTCATTCTAATGAAGTGGCCGGCAAAGATAAGGGAAGAGTCACTCACAGTAAACAAAACTATTTGCACTTTTGCACCTGGGACGTCTTTGTCCAAGGAGGCAGGCAAACACAGAACCACTTTTCACCATACCACGTGAACATTTACATAGCCTGCACTTGCCTTTGTCCAAGAGGGCACACCTGCAATCACTAAGTCTGCCCCAGCCATGAACATCTTTGATTTGCAAGAATATCCCTATCCTACTGAGAAGGATAACTGCTTGACTGAATCAACAAACTGCCTTAGGGCACTTTTGGCATTATATTAGCCGTACATGAGCCACATGGCTCAGAGCTGTAGAGGACCCTGGACTCCACTCAAAAATGGACTCTCACTGGTGAACTGTGGCTGCTGCCCTTTGTCTCTCCTTCCTTTCTCTGCTCTATACCCTACTCCCAAGGAGGCACCCTGTCCAACCTTTGTGCAATGAACGTCCTTGGAAGGGTAAGTAAACAATCCCATCTCAAGCGCGCGCTCTCTCTCTCTCTCGCTCTCTCTCCTCCACCTTCCTCTTGGCCTCCCTCCCCACTCTCCAGGCACTTTGCATTATTAGAAACCTCTAAGTAGTCTCTCCTTTTAGAACTTTCTAACCAAACTCTTTTGCCTTCTGTAACTCCCCATTTGTACCCTAAATAAAGCTTTGAAACTATGAGTATGCCACCTCATTCTTTCCAATGCACCAGACTTGCTTGAATTGATACTGTGTCAGAACTGCACCCTGATTTGAGTTAATTTCCCCACGTAAGCAAAAAGCATAGCTGAAGTGTCTAGCCAGCACTTCGGTACAGTTTTGGCAACACCGCCAACATGAAGGTCTCCTTCTGGATTGGGGTGTCCCTCCTCCACTGCTACTATTGTTCTAAAAAATTAACATGATACACATCTCATCTCAAGTAGTTTGCTCCTAAGTGTCTACCCTAAAAGTTTTAGCCTCATCAACTGTTCTGTCCAAAACTAAAGTGTGTGGCTGTTGAGCTGGATCATGTCCTAGGGGAAAGCAAGTGCTTCTTGAGGAGGACACTGATAATAGCAGCCCAAGACAATGCTGGTGGGTAAGAAGGAATTGCTGACATTAGAAAGTTGCAGGGGAGAGGCAACATTATGCTTTGAGAAGCCAGCATTGGAAATACCACAATCTAGCTTCTGGAACTGTATAAACACTGGTGTTGTCAAGGTGGATGTCCAGGCAAGCAGTGGCTGACATGATAAGGGAAATTACTCATTGTAGTCCCATTGAAATTAAAAGGACGATTACCTAACTTGTCCTTTTAATCTTAATAGGACTACTTTGAGTGTTTTTCCCTCATCTTGTCAGCCAATAGGCTGTATAAATGTTACTTTCTGGTTTTTTAATTGTTCAGAGGATGCATGTTGATTCCCCCAGAAAGCATCTAGTCAAAAACATAGCCTTGGGTCATAAAATTGATTGGTCCTGATGTTCAGCAGACATGGGTCACCTGAGTTCTGCTTTAAAGATTTCAGCAATCTTTTTTATTATGACATGCCACAGCTTTGAATGCTGCCCAAATCAGAATGACAGCAGAGGCCGATTGTGTAGGCACGGCGTCATCCTAAATGGCCACCATGCCAAAGTTCAAAGGCCGAATGGGCCTCTGGCAGTGAGAACAGAGGCCAGAGGGTGGAAGGCGAACCTCCGTGGACCCCTGTGCCACCTCAAGGAATTCCCTCGAAGGGAGTAAAGGTTAAAAAATATTTAAAAGTTCACAATGCCCCCCCCAGACCAAACTGAACCAGGGGCGGGGTTGAGGGGGTGCCGGCCCGAACTGACCCAGTCAGGTTCGAGTCTGGTCTGGACTCGAACCGAACCAGGCCAGCCGGTTCCTTGCACATCTCTAACTCCTTCTGGCCCATCCTGTGTGCCCCCTCTCTCTGATCACAGAGTGGGCCCTCAGGGTCCTCAGGTAAATTCACTGCCTCCCATTCATCTTCCAAATCCTTGAACAAGGGCATGCCAAGAGGGTTCATTCACACATAACATGGAACCAAGGTTCCAACTGACCCCCAGTTTCTGCTCCACACACTTACCTGTCCGCGTTTGGATGAAATGGACAGGATCTGAACTGCAGTCAGGAAGACTGCAGAGAGAAGGAAGACCTGGATGTGCAGGCTTCCTTCTGGCAAACCTGGCAGCCAATCACAGCCAGAGAGAGAAAGGAGCTACCTCCCTCAACTCCGGTTACAGCCAGTGCACCCTGCAGTTGTGCATTCAGACATTCAAGCAGGTGGCTGGAAACCTCAGGTACGAGCAGTGCAACTCACTACAACCCAAGTTTTCAAATTGGAGTTTGGCAAGGGAAACCTTGGGTTGCTTTTCAGATGAGATCCGCATTTCATGCATTCACACATGCAGGTTTGTCAACCTCAGGCTCCTTCACTTCCAGTTTCCTGTTACGTGTGAATGTGGCCAGAGTTAAACCTGCTTAGTTTCAGCCCTAGACCAGCAATATATTCCTGCAAAACATTATCTGAGTTATATGGCTCTATTACACACCTGTGTACATACACTGCACCATTTAACTGTGGATCTATTCTTACTCCTTATTCACATATATTGTACTTTTAATGCTTCGAGTTTGTTAATGAAATGGTCTATCAACTGTACGCCTTTCAGCAATTTGACTGCAGTCTCTTTGGTGGATTGTTGTGTAAGCTTTGGTGCTTGTCCAGAGCACCAGGAGTGAGAGGACTGCCATATTTTATATTGCATTTAAAATGTCATCAGAACAATAAAAAGTGACTCTTGTTAACATGTGGCTGGGCTGGACTTCAGAAGTAGTTGTGTTGGTTAACACCAGTTGGTAATCAGCCCCTCTGTCTTTAGAGAATCTTATGATTCCATAACCAAATTCTCTTGAGCATAGCTCCGTGTTTACAATAGAGTGACAGCAGCAAATGTGTACCATGGATACAAAGTTTTGTGCTCCAACCCACAAAACACTTGCAGCTGCAGGAACCCCTTTGAGTTCTTTTGGTCATGATCCAGTGAACCAGTTCTGGACAATTCATTAAGTACTCTGCTCCAAATCTGGCAGATGATGAAAAGGTTGCCGAATCAAAATTGCAAAATACAAGACACTGCAGACTTAGTCAGACTAGATTTGCCTAGGATCTGAGCAATGAGCGAACCACAAGACCTACTTTGCCTTACCACACAGTTTGAGACAAGTTTAACACTACTTGAGCAATTGTGGATTAAATGTCACTCCTTCTCTGAGTAAGTACAGATGACTCTTAAGACCTAAATTCCAAATACTATGTTTGAGGCAGTTTCTAGAACTGAAACAAAATTTGTCTAAAATTTACATTGCACAAAATGTTGAGATTTGACAATTCACATTTATAAGTTGATTCTGGGTTATAATAATATTACACGGAGCTGGCAGGGGCTGCAGGGATTGGTGGCTGTGCTGTCTCCAGAAGTTCCAGGATGCCCCGTGCAAGTGCGTGGGGCATCCTGGAAAGATCCCCAGGGGCCGGGAGGCTTGTTTCAGCCTCCTGGTGGGGATCTCCTCGTGTGCTGCCGTAGCGTGAAACCACACTGCAACAATACACAATTTAAAAACCCCTCATTTAAGGTGAGGGGTATTCAAGCGGGTCGCCCATTTTGGAGACACCAAGCTCGCCTGTGAGCCCGGTGGTTTTTACGATCGGCCAGAATTCGGCTAGGCTCCCTTAGCCCAATTTTGGCTGATCATGAGAATTGCCTCACAGTCTATAAATCTGAATGACTGAATGTGTAGGTTCACTACCCAAGCAAAACAAGGTCTTAAAGGGCTATTTTTCATTAAATATCTTTAATTACTTGGCACCCTGTTGAGATAGTGAGATAATAAGACTTTATGCATCAGATTTTAATCAAAGGACCGTAATACAGCTGTGATAGTACAATAATCTCCTAATAGGAAAACATATATTTGGGTATTCTGACAACCTGCAAAAAATTTTTCAAGACTACAAGATTTGCAATGGGTAAAGCATTGCAAAGTGTGATAGAATAGTGCAATGGTTTAAAACCAAGAGTAAAACGTTATTCAATGCTTCATTGTAGGGTTGTGGCCATTCATATTGTCCCTCCATTGCAATGTGTTTTCAAGGCGGCACTGTCCATATCCTCATTTTTGGAAGGGCGGTATAGAAATCAAATTATTATTATTATTATTATTATTATTATTATTATTATTATTATTATTATTATTAATCTGCACCTCCTTCTGCTCCATTTGGGCCAATGAAGTTGTGGGGGTAGGGGAGTGATGTGATTTTTTTTATTGTAACTTCTTAGTTGCCTTGCGCTCATCCACCAGCAGGGGGAAGCACCATTCCAAAACAAAAACCGAACTTTGTCTTGCATCATTCCAGTTTTGTGCAAAAAAACCCGGGGTGGGGGGAGAACAGAGGAGGAGTGCAGTGCATGAGGAGATCCTTTGGAGTGACAAAACAAGGGAACTGCTTATTGGGTGGGGAGCAAAAGGGAATCCTGTGGTGAGCCAGGAAGGGGGAAAGAAAGGAACTGACATGTAGGAGCGGGGAGGCAAGTGCTCCTCCAGAGAGGGCTGTGGGATTGCACAGAGGTAAATGAACCATGATTCAGTTCAATGGGCTTCCTTTTAAGTAAGTGACTGTTCTCGCTCCCCACCCTTTTCCTTGTTGGGTTAGGGTGAGCCCCTGGTGGCGCAGTGGTAAAACTGCCGCCCTGTAACCAGAAGGTTACAAGTTCGATCCTGACCAGGGGCTCAAGGTTGACTCAGCCTTCCATCCTTCCGAGGTCAGTAAAATGAGTACCCAGAATGTTGGGGGCAATATGCTAAATCATTGTAAACCGCTTAGAGAGCTCCGGCTATAGAGCGGTATATAAATGTAAGTGCTATTGCTATTGCTATTGCTATTGTTGTGGAAAAGTGGGATTGCATAGAAGTAAATAATTTAGTTCAATGGGCTTCCTCTTCAGTAAAAAAATGCATTAGAAAGGGCTGGATTTAGAAATCTGCTCAACTGCTCTCCCTTCCCCTTCTGTGTTGTCAAGCTCAAGTTATATTGGAAGCAAGTGGAGGAAGAGGGAGCTGTGGGGTTTGGGATCTGTGGGGAGGAAAGGAGGGAAAAGCTATGGCGAGGGGGTGGAGGAAGCAAGCATGGGCGGGAGAGCAAAGAACTGTCTATACTGCAATATGGTACAATGCATAAAATGTGGGGCAAAGCTTCCTACAACGGAAAAATACAGCTACTTTTCTACAGAGCATTTACAACATTGTAGGGCAAAAACGCATCATTAAAATTTGAATCAAGGCATGGGAAATGTGAACAGCACCCTGCTGACAACGCAGCAACACTGATGTGGAAACACGGGCAATACAGAGCGGCACTTAGCAGACACATTGTGAATACGTTGCAGTGTGTAATCTTGGAAATGCCCTGGTGACCACAGAGCCATGTGGTTTTCTTGGTAGAATACAGGAGTGATTTACCATTGCCTTCCTCCCATGCAGTATGAGATGATGCCTTTGCCATTGTCCCTGAAGTGAGCATCCGCCTCCAGCACCTTCCTATATCACTGCCACCCGATATAGGTGACTACAAATATATATTTACTAGGCACAGTCTGGGAAGCACACTGCCAGGGATTTGAACTAACGGCCTCATCTCACTCAAAGCAAAGTGCAAAGAATTCAGGAGATGTATTTGCCATTAATTAAAAGCAGACCTAGGTGGTAGGGCTGGGCTGAGGTAGAGGAATCTACAACTGAGCAGTTGAAAACATGGGCTACTCTTGTAAAGAAAGGAGTCAAACACATTTATTAGGTTGCTCTCCTGCATGGTGATCAGTAAGGCGAGCAACAGATGATAGCATGATCTTTATCAGGCTTCCCCAACCTGCTGCTGAACTACAACTCCCAGCATCCCTAGCCACAAAGGTGGAGAAGCCTGATCTTTAGCATGTCAGTGTCTTCAGTGTGTGCCTTCAAGTGATCCCTCCTAGCCCAAGACTTCCTGTGTTGAAACTGGATTGGAAAGAAGCCCTTGAAGGTTGCACCTTACTCTTAGATGTGTTTTCTCATGTAGCTTATAAAAAAGCAAGAGCAAACTTGAGGAATCCTTAAGATTTCCCCATAGAATTACTCGTGAGATTGAATCAAAAGCAGACTTAGAATCCACAAAGGCCACACAGAGGGACATTTTGGTCTTACTGGTATATTTTTGATCTCCAGTTGGGAATTGACAGAGGGAGTGTGACTCTGTGTATCCTTTTGGATATCTTGGCGGCTTTTGATACTATTGACCATAGTACCCTCCTAGCCCAAGACTTCCCTTCTAAGTTGCCACCATGAGCTTTAAAATTTAGCATCTTCAGCCACTTCCATTGGATGAACATGCCCATGGATAGAGTTCCTTGCCCTTGCAGATGCTAGCAACCTACTGCTCTCCACAACTATATGCCACAACACTGATAGGCTTGGATCTTTAGCCCATGTGCTCCAGATGCTCCTGAAATATCTTAGCATTACCCCAAATTTCTAGCATCCAACCAAAATAATTTATTGTATGCAGTAGCACAACAACCTGTCTCTTTGTTCTTTGTAAGGTGCCTTGCACACAGATGGTGCTATATTAAGAACAACAATTATGTAATATGTTGCAGTCAATAAATATAACTACTAGAACTGGAAATTAACCACAGCTTACAGTATCTGTATCAAAGGGCCTCAGAAGCTCAGATAGGAAACCCTGCCTTAATATGTTCAAATTTCAAAATCTGCAAAATTTCTGTCCCCTTGATTTCTCTCAGAGCAATGAAAATGCCCCATATTGTTTTCATTTGTCTTCTGTTTCCAAAGGCCTGTACTCCATGAGATGATAGATTATGTCAGAGCATACAGTTCTGATTTGTAAACAAGACTATGCATAATACTGAAGTCAACTTCAGAAATACTCATGATTAATACACTTTAAAGAGACTGCTTTTTAACCCACCCTTTACAGGGCAGGGGGCTCATACAAGCTGCAGTCTTATTCCCTAGAGGTAGATTATTGCCACTTCCATTGGATGAACATGCCCATGGATAGAAGTCCTTGCCCTTGCAGATGCTAGCAATCTACTGCTCTCTGAACCAAAATTATTTATTTACTTCAGAAATACTCATGATTTATACACTTCAAAGGGACTGCTTTTTAACCACCCTTTACAGAGTGTGTGGAGGGGGGGCCTCATACAAGCTGCAGTCTTATTCCCTAGAGGTAGATTATTGCCTCTCACCAATAGTCAATAAAGGGAATTAGATTTGCTGGATAGCCCTAGACCTAAACCTGAAAGTTATCTCTGGCCTGTTGTCTTTTACAGCGGAGAAAGAAGCCCTGCCTGAATCACATGGAGAAGTACGTGATACAACAGTGTGACTGCAGCTATTATATGCAACCTGCAAAAATCTCATCATTATGTCAAACATGAAGGGGATGGGCCCATTTGTTTCAGAAACTCTTGGCATGTGCAGCTCCTCCCATTCCCATTTTTAAAGCCTCACTCTGGATTCTGTTTCTTGCTAGAATAATGCTATTTTTATATGAAGAATTTCAAGAGAAACCTCTGGGAATCACCAGAACTATCTTGTTTCAGGGAATATGGTATCTGCTTAATGAAGTCTTGCAAGCCAGGTTTTATTAGAAATAGTGGTGTTTTATTCTCGAAGAAAACAGCTGGATTAAATGCAGAGTAACTTTCACCTGGGCAAGACCGATCTGATGGGGATTTGCAAAATGTTTTGAGCTCAAAATGCCCGTTTCAAGTGTTTTGAGCTCATTTTAAAGGAAGGAAGCTTTTTAAAGGTAAAAAGGAAGCTTTTTAAAAGGTATTGGAAAGGAAGCATTCCCCTCCATCACCACTTTAAAGTTAATAGAAAGCCTGTTCAGCATAGGGAATCCTCTATACTTGTAAAGTAGAATCCTAGCCAGATTCCTCTTTACAAGTATATCCACCACCACCACCACCACAAGCCCGCTGGGCCTCATCGAGCTCCAGCTGCCCAGGGCGGCTCGAATCTGGTCCAGATTTGAGCTGAACCGGGCTAACATCTGGCTTGCACATCCCTAGTATGTAATAAAGTGACAAAGCTATGTCAAAAGGTGAAAAAGTGTGTGCAAAAGTCCTGGGTGCTTGGTGAACTGGAGATCGATGGATATTGTTCATATCTGAATGGAGCTATTCCCAGTGAGAAGGGAGGTAGAGTCAAGGGTGGTTTGGGTTTTTTTATATCCAGAGGCTTGCAAATGAAGATTACCAAGTTACCCTTTCATGCTCATTGGGTTGTGGCAGCTTTAATGTAAATTGATGCTTATATATATATTTATCCCCACAATGTTTTCATTCACAAGTCAAATAGTTGCAGCATGAGTTGGATACATATATTGCTACATGCATATCTTTTATACCTAACTGCTTATATAATTGTAGGGGGTGACTTAAACGTTAGAATGGGAATCAATGATATAGCTCTTTATGTTCAATACCATAGCTGTCCCCTGATAACAAAACTGATCCTAGTATGACAATGTGCCTCTTTAAGGACATGATGGGGAATTTAGCGGGCCTTTGCTTGGCACAGATGTTGAATTGGGTGGCTTTATTCACTTTAAATGGTGCAGTACAGGGTGATCGTGAATCTTATCTAGATTCTGACCGTCTAAGGAAATTATGTTTTGGTCTGGATTCAAATTTCTACTCTTGATTACCTGCTGACCTCCCATAGTCTGGCACCTTATGTCAAGCATTAAGATGTCAAGCCCTGCTTAGATAGTGATCATTTCCCTCTGATTTTGTATTGTAAATTTCCTAAAGGACCTTTTCGGGTGGAGAGTGGAGACAGTGTACCTAGCAGCCCAATATTGTGGCGGATGTCACTCTTGCTCAGTTTATTGAATAAGGAATGAGCAGGTGGGCAGTACTGTCATGGAATTGATTAATTCAATTGATTGTCAGTCAATTCATATAGCTGTGAATTGACTGACCCTCAACAGAATTAGACCACTCAGATAACTCTATTATAGATCAATATGGTATGCCTATGCAGAGGCTACAGAGGTATCTCATTATAAAAATCTCACTATTAAAAAAAAGAGAAACAGGTTGAGGCCCTTTAAAGGTTTCAGATCCAAGAACTAGTTTGCCCAAGAGTGCTTCGTAGCAAAACAACACACACACAAAAAACACCACTCATTATGACCTATAAGCATCATAAACTTAACCCATCTGTCACCATCAGTGTTATTCAATAGGAAAAGAAATTATAAATCCATAAATTCATTTTGGACAGATAAAGAGAGGGCTGCCTTAAAGATATTATGGAAGCAATACATGCACTCAGATCTAGGGATTCAACCACTTTTTGGCATATTGCTGTGGGACAGCCCGGATCAAACTTGTCCCAATTGGCTTGCCATATTCCTGTTGAGGCCTGGGAGGCTCACACGCAGGGGCTTTATGGCACCTGGGGCAAGCACAGCATGCGTATTGATTTTACAGCTAATTTGTTACCTGATTGGCTGGTGGTTTTGGTCTCTGTGGTTAAAAATTTGATAGATCAGCTAAAAGCTGGCAAAGCCCCAGGAAATGATCACATGCCAGTTGAATGAATTAAGACAAACTTGAATTATTCATTCATTCATTCTATTTCTATACCACCCTTCCAAAAATGACAGAGAAATAAAGAGAAATTACCCCCCACCCCTTTTGAGGTCATTCATCTCAAGAAACGGATGCAGCTGGTGTATCAGCCAAAACCGATAAAGAGCATCTCTGGCTATCACCTCAACCTCAGACACCAGGGAGACATTTGGGTGCAGAAGCACCCACAGACTGCATATCTGTTTCTTCCGGGAGAGCATGACCCTATCCAGAACCAGCAGATCAAAATAGTCTCCCACATTCTGACCCCTCACAGTAAGTACCAACATCTTATCTGGATTCTGCCTCAGTTTGCTATCCATCATCCAGCCCATTACTGCCTCCAGGCAGGCATTTAGGGAGATGATGCCTTCTCCCGACAATGTTGACATGGAGAAATAGATTTGGGTGTCATCAGCATACTGATAACACCCAGCACCAAATCTCCTGATGAACTCTCCAAGCGATTTCATATAGATGTTAAGCAGCATTGGATACAATGTGAAGCCCTGAGGGACACCATACGAAAGTTCAGATTTGGAAGAACAGTCTCCAAGAGACACCATCTGGAATCTGTCCATGAGGTAGGAGCAGAACCACTGCAAAGCAGTGCCTCCCACCCCCAATCCCCTCAGACATTTCAGAAGGATACTATGGTCAATAGTACCAAAAGCTGCCAAGAGATCCAAAAGGATCCACAGAGTCACACTCCCTCTGTCAATTCCCAATTGGAGATCAAAAATATACCAGTAAGACCAAAATATCCCTCTGTGTGGTCTTTGTGGATTCTAAGTCTGCTTTTGATTCAATCTCACAAGTAATTCTATGGGGAAATCTTAAGGATTCCTCAAGTTTGCTCTTGCTTTTTTATAAGCTACATGAGAAAACACATCTAAGAGTAAGGTGCAACCTTCAAGGGCTTCTTTCCAATCCAGTTTCAACACAGGAAGTTGTTCAGCAGGGATGCCTTTAATGATTAATTTGTACATAAAAGTCTCTGGTTAAGTGTTCAAATGATTTGGACTTACACTCTCCAAAATTTGTTGAAAGGTGGCTACCAATTTTGCTTTACCCCAATGATGCTGTTATTTTATCAGTCTCCAGTTGACCTCAGGAGAGCACTAAGGGCTTTTGCTCAGTACTGCAAAGAAGATTCTGGTCTTCATGAAGAAACCAAAAGGTACATAAGTGGAACACAGTACACAGTACTCAATATACAGTATTGAGCAGGGCAAATGCTTTAAATATTTCAATGTAGCATTTCATACTTCAGGAAAGAAGGTGGCAGAGGCTGGTCATGCTATATTGATGGCCCAAGGGAGTACAGCAGCCATTCTGAGGATCTTTTGATCAAAAGGAGGTGACTTTGTGCCAGTGGCCATTAAATTATTTCACGGGTGCAACACTCAAAGATTAAGTCGCTGGTGCAACTCCTATACCGCCTTGAGATTGTTTTAATGAAAGGCAGTATAGAAATCTAATAACAATGATTAGATTTAGCACAACAATGACTATATTCCATCTATGCACTGCTCGAGAGAGTACAATCCACATTTTTTAATTCTTCAAGTACTTAGGTGTGTGCCCAATGCAGCCTTGTGATTGGAGGTCGGGCTGCAGAGCATTGAAGCTAGAGCATGAATAACTAACTATGCTCATTTGTTGATTAAAGTTCAATTTTCTGGCAGTCGGCTCAACCCACCTCATGATCCTTGATAAATTTCAATTTTGCTGGAAGACTACTATGCTAAGAAAGCTGCTGTCTTACAGCCTTTCTTCTGTTCCTGTAGTCAATGGGCTATGAGAAAACCAGAACAACTATTAAGCACCACATCTTGGATGTGAAATTTCAAAATGACCTACATATAGTCCCTAAGGACTAAGTCCTGGAGACTAAAGCTTAGCCTGGAACCTGACAGCTATCTTGCCACCCTGACAGTGCCCAAATATTGGAAAGAATTTTCTAGGGGGGGAATTCAGCATCCTCCCATTTGCATTGCTAGCAGGTAGGTTTAGCAATATTATTATGAAGAACATATCTGTCCAGGCAGATCAGCAACCATTAAAATGGTTGGCCACATCCTACTTTACTCTGCATTTTGTAACAAATCATATAGTAAGTTAATTACACCTTTTAACATATATTTTCTGGGTCAATCAGGTGAATTTTACACCTCTTCTTTTATTGAGAAGAGCCCAGAGACGTAGGTTTTGGGTGGTATAAAAATATGTTAAATAAATAAAATAAATAATATTAGATAAGCAGCTTGCTATCACTCATAATTTAGCCCAATATTGTATGTCAGTTTGCAGATTATGTCACCAGATTACGGTGGGTTCCTCTGGTGGGGCAAGATAATAGTTCTTATTAATAGGGTTTTAAAAAATGTATTTTTACCTTGACTTAAAGCTGTTTATAGTTTAAGTAGTTTGTATTGTTGCTGGTCTTCAACTGTAATAAAGTTATTCATTCATCCTGTCATATAAAAACCAGAAGTCAAGTGACTCAGTTGTGCAAGCTTTTATTTAAACCATTCATCCTGCGGTCAGAATAGATTAAAGGCAGATCGGGTTGCCCTTGAAACAGTGAGAGTGAGATGCTTTGGCACTTGCCAGGTTGACAAGGCAGTTCCTGTGACTCCAACTTCTTGCAGGACCATTTCCCCCAATTGGTTTTCAATAAACCTCTTTGCAGAAACACCTGCGTGCAGCTCATCTCATATTTACTGACCAGGTGACCTCAGTTAGTCCATCCTGATCATTATGACATGTTAATATACTGCCCACTCCCCACTCCACACAAAATCCTTCTCAAGTGGGAAAGCTAGTCTTGTGGAAGCCTACAAGAATTAACTGGTGTCGCTTTTCTGTTTTACTGTTGGTTTTATGGTTGTTTTATTGTTGACTTTTTTTTACCTTCATCTTGTGAAGCTTTTTGTTTAAAAGGCAGGATAGAAAACTTTTTTTAAAATAATAGAACACTGGCCCACATATTGCACAATGCAACGTGCACACTGCAATGTTGCAAGCATACAATTGCGTAACTACACTATTGTGCAACCACAAGAATTGCACAAAGTATGTTTGCACAACAGTAAATGTGATTTGCACAGCTCACAATGTGCATGTTGCATTGTGCTGAATGTGGGACACTGTTTTGTTTTATTTTTAAACCCACTTATTTCATTTTATGGTTTCTTGTTAAGAGCAACCACTTTATTAATGCATTCCACTCGACTGCCTCTCTACCAAAGGAAGGACCCTAAGAATCAACTGTGCAGAAACAATCAAGAATTCAGAGAGCAGCTTTCATAAGGAGGCGGTGGAACCACACACACAGACACATGCACCACAAAATATCCCGCCGCTCCCCCCATGCAGCACTCTCTCAGCTGTCAAAGAGATTAAAGTGTTCTGGTATGCAAGCACAGAACGCATGGAGGTGTGACTAAATTTGACTAAAAGCCTCCAGAAAAAGCCACCCCAGCACACATAATAATGTAAAGGAAGAATTATTTCCTTTTGTTCTTAAATTCAAATCAAAAGACCCCAACTCAGGATGTCTCCACCATATATTAAACTACTTAATGTAAAATCCACGGAACTTCAAATAAGATCAGGCCAACCAGTTCGGCAAATCATCCCAGGATCCTTTTAGTCATACATCACCAGACTTATCTATGATAACCAGGAGCTAAAGAAATCCCTAATCTGAATAACGAACTCCAAAACAAGGGAAACATCACCACTGAAAGGAACTAACCCAATTGGTATCCCTGGTAGAGAACAGAAAGTGTAGATTCACCAATGGTTACTTTTGCAGAACAATCAATTGCTGGTTAGCTCAGTGGTTTCTTACCGCTCCCTGTTCCGACGTATCAGTCGCAGCCTGTGGGAGCTTTGTGCCAAATTATTATCTGTGATCTGCAGAAGATATACCCAAGTAATGTTTGGATAAGGGCAAGACTAGCCAAACAAACAAGCAGGCACTAGATATTCATGGACAGACAGTGTCCATTTGTACAGGCCACCATTGCTCTGGATTATCCATGAGCTTCTTTCTCTTTTTCTCCCCTGATCTTAACAACCTGCTCTAACTCATCACAAAAATCCCTTCCTCCGCTGTTCAGACCTTATGTTGTACATGCATACAGGAGTCTGTATACATGTACATGTGTTTGCGTGAATCACAATAGATGATTCACACAATGTATAAGCATTCACTTAGAAAGTGAATCTGGATTCAAGCCTCTCAAATATAGGGTATAGATAGGTAATTGCAATGGTGTTCAATTGTGTATTGAACATAATGTGTGAATAACTGTATGTGCATAAAGATCTGTACATGCATGCATGTACAGTACATTAATTGTATGTGCATTGAACATTATATGTTAATAGGGCTAGTATGCATAGCAATGTAGGGATTTCCCCTTAGCGTTCCCTTGTCTCCACAAATGTTGCTGTCATATTCACCATGGTTCTACAACAATCAGACTAATTAATTGTGGGATATTATCTTATATAAATGTCAATGGAAAACAGAGGGCAAGCATTGTTCAGGTGGGGATTTGGAACTGGCTGGATCTATTGCCACCAAATATTGGTGCCAAACCAGGGAGAAGAAAGCAGTAGTACTTTTGCTGTTTAAGACAGAATTGTTTCAGAAACAGGAGCCTCTGATAATAAACTCTCAAATAAATGTAACAATTCAATTAGAAGAGGTATAATTGTAAGTCTTATTATACTGATGTAGTGAGCAGTGCTGAAAGCCTTTTGACTGGTAAACTGTAAAACAAATAAACAAACTGTGATTTCCCAAGGCCTATTCTAGTCTATAATGGCTCAATGTTTGCTTGGCTTCTGGCTCTGTCTTCCTATCTGGCCCTCATTCAGTTACTTCCTGTGTGTAGAGCACTCATTGCTTCCTTGACACTTTCCTGAAACTTCAGCATCATGCACCTGTTTTATAATTATTGTTTATATACCACTTTAACAGTGAAGTTATTTTGATTTACATGATTGTGTTTTACATAGAAATAATAATAATAGTAGGAAAACATGGTTTCCCATCCCTGAAGATCTCACAGTCTAAACACCAACAGCAGTCAATGGAGCTGGGTTGTCTAGAGATAGTTGCTCCTCTCGCTACTAAACAGAAGAGTACCACCACTTTGAAAGATGTGGGGTTTGGCCCCAATGTGCATCACTTTACCCTCACTTACTTTTAACCACATTTGCCATTTTGTTGCCCACTCCCCCAGTTTGGAAAGACAGTTTTGTAGCTCCTCACATTCCGTTTTGTATTTCACTAAGCTAAATAGTTTGGTGTCATCTGCAAATGTGGCCACCTTGCTGCTTACCCTAACGTCTAGATCATTTATGTACAAGTTAAAGAGCACTGGTACCGGCTATGCTTGAGAACAGCTGCATTTGCCCCAATCCTGCTCACAACCACTTGTGCAGGGGTGTTCGGTATTCCAGTAGCCTCAGTCCAAATGCTCACAACTACTCTAGACTGCTTCTAAGGAATAATTGGACCTTGAGTCCCCCGGCGTGAGGACCACTGCTACAGGTACTTTTCTCATAGGTCAGTTCAGCTCTTATGGTGGATGTGAGTTGGGTTGGGAAGGCAAATTCCACACTGACCCAACAGTAAGGTGGGGAAGGGACAAGTCCCACCCACCCCCATCTAGTTTGGGCTTGAGATTTGTTAACACTGATGTCCACCCCACGTATTGCCCTAATCCTTTGCGGAGAGAAAGCTTCTCAACTTTCTTCAGATTGTACTATGGATTACAGCTACTTGTTAATCCAAGAAATTACTCACTTATTCCACTTCATGGAGACAAAATATGATTACTCTTCATGGAATGCAAACATATCTCAGGGGATGATGGTTTGGTGATGGGTTGTTGTTATTTTTAACACAAAAACTAATTTTCAAAGCCAATCTATTATCAGTTGTAGACTTCATAAAGCTGTCTCATTCAATTACTCTATATTCTCCACAGCTGCTTTGAACTGTGGTAACATGGCCTACCCTAACAAGTCAGCTGCCTTATGTCGTAACTCACTCCCCCCCCCATCTTTGGAAGCATCTGTTATTACTGCATTTACAGAGCTACTGCCAACTTTTCTGAAGATGTTGTCTTCTCTCTCGCTTGCTTGTTTTTCTGCAGCAAACATTTTGTTTTTTAAAACTATCTTGTCACTGTTAATTTTCAGCACCTGATATGGCAAGCTTATCTGGTTGACCACACAGGGGTTGACTGCAGGGACACGGGGTAGAAACCGACTGTTTCCTGTGGGGCAAATATTGACATTCCAGATCCACTTCAAGACGTTTCAGAAGAACTGGGAAGCACTAATCTGAAATGGTACTCACAAATTAGAGAAGTCACTGTGTGAATATTTCAGATGCTGTACCTAGTGTGAACCAGTAAACTGCATGTGAGAAAGGTAAGCGATGAAGCGTTTATGATATTTTCCTATTAAACTCCTCTCCCCTTTTGCCCTAAAATGTTTCATTGGTGAAATTTGGCACAGTCCTCATTTTTTCTGTTAAGGATAAGAAATTACAATAAAAATAGCTTTCAGAAGAAACTGTAAAAAGAGTGAAGCATTTAGTTTTGCCCTCCCACTCCAATGGTCGAACGTGTGTATTTTAGGTACACTTACTATGAAGTTCTGCTATTTTCCAAAGGGATAACTTACAGAGAAGGTGAGCTGGCTTAGGCTTCATTCCCAAATGACAAACACTGACATTCCTTTAGCTGACCTGGAAGGCCATCTCTTCAAAAGCTTTGCTTAAGCTGCACTACACAATATGTCAGGAGAGGCACAAACAGCTCCACTAAAATTGGAGAGCACATGCCAAAATATATAAAACATGCGGAAAGCCACGGAGATTGCCACTTCCTCAAGGGCAAGGGCTTTGAGATGGAAATCAAGTTGAAACTTACACTATGAGTAATCTGTTCCAAAAAGCCATGTGAAAAGCACTGGCTTCCTATACTCCCTCTCCCCATTGTGCAATGGAGTAAGCATGACCATCTGGAAACTGCCAAGTGGCAGCATGAGAGAGGGGAGGGCCTAACTTGTAACTCGAAGTCTCAAAATCTAATCACCCTGGAACCATGATTCATCTGATGTGGTGTTCAACTTTCCACTGCAATTGGTGACTACTTTAAGAACCAAGATAGAGAAGCATTTAAAAAAAAAAAACAACACCACAAAAAATACATACATTTGCAAAAAAGATCACATGGATTTTTTTTATTGGTTCTCCAGACTTTTACCATGACAGAAATAATCCAGTTTCAAACAAAAGAGATGAGGATTCTCTTGGGGTTTGCCACCTCAGACTGCAAACAGCCCATCAAACCATATGTTCTGCTTAAGATGATTTCCAGGTGGCCCTATTTAAGAAAGCTTTGTTAGTTCTGCAGAGAGGAAGACGTAAGCTTTTGTAGGTTCTTAATTAATCATTAAAAAGTTGGTGTCTGGTTCAGGAAAGGCTCCATAACTTTTACTCTCACAGTTTTTGCACACATTTATTTTACCTTCAGATTTGAAAGGGTTTTTTAAGCAAAAGTCAGGTGACCCGATTAGCATGTGGGGTGATTTAGGTACTGGACTAATGAAGAGGCTTGAATTGAGTTGTCCAGTTTTTCTAGGTCTGTACCAAGTCTGTTATGCAGACACCTAAAGTAGATCAAGTAGCAAAGATGACTGAAATTTCTTCCCAGCCCTTTTCAGGATTTCTAGACCACAATCCAGATTCTCTTAAAATAAGACTTTATTGGCAACAAAAGGGTCTCTTGATGAACTGGACTTCACTGGGCCCTTGATGAGGCCAATCTGTCCCATTGGCATATTCTGGGGCCTAGAGACTGGTGCAAAGGTGGCACCCTTAACAGCATGGAGTTGGATTTCCCCAGCACCTTCACCTGGGCATTATGTACTTCCTTCTTCCTAAGAACTCAGGGGAGTGCATTCCTACTTTATAATATACTTCTTGTAAGATACATTAGGCTATGAAGGAGTTGGGCATTTCCACACAAGCCTGGTATTAATATTGTTCTCTCACACACATCTTTCTGAGAAACCAGATTATATTTTCCTCAGCTGGCATCCTGTGTTATAAATTGCTCATTTGTAATACGTTTTAGGAGCTTCTGTCACAATTATAAGCACAATCTTTTCTGGTGTAAACTGACATAGTACAATCTTCACACTGGGACTGGATTGTTGTATCTGACATAGTTAGCAACAGTGGGTTACCTGTCTGCCCATCTCCCACTACCAATTCTACAATTAATCATTAAAGATGGGATACATCTCTCCCCCCGCCTTTTAATAACCCCCTCCCCATAGAGAATGTACTGTGCTGCCTTGCTTCAGTGTACTTCATGGTTTCCGGGGGGGGGATTGGGGGGGGGAGAACTTTGCTCCCTCTTTTGTAGCAACAGTTGTAGCCATAGCAATGAGAATTTTGAGAGAGAAATTGGTCAATGTCTTTCTCCAGCAGCAGCTGCTGCTGCCCAGAACACAGAGCACTTCTATGAGGAAAGAGGCAGAATGGGTTTCCCAGCAACTGTGACTGGCATAATCTCTAATTAAGGGGAAAGGGACTTTTCTGGATTTTCAAAAGTTTAAATATGTGCTATGCACATGCAACCTTTCCTCTTCCCATAAAAGCCCCTCCTCCTTCCTGAAGCAGCAGCACTGGCAACAGCAGGTGCTCTTTACAAGGAAACAGATAGGCAGGATAGCATTTCCTTCTTGCTGTCTGGAAACAACCAATACCGTAGTTTACTCCAGACAACACAGTGAGCTTCATGACTGAGCAGGAGTCTTAGGCGTGGGTTCCTTCCATCCAAATTCACTGTAGCCACTCCAGCCCAACGCACAACATACAATTCTAGCTCAAGTTGAGAAGACTTAAGCCTCTTCTTCTTGGTCTACTACTACAAGCTCCTGCAAATGTTCTGGGCCCAACTTTTGAGTCCATTTTCACAAAGTCCACAACAGAAATGTACCCACTATTCTGAACCCCAAACTATAACTTTGCTCATGAATGATGACCCACTCGTCCTTGCCTAGCTAAGAAGTGCACCCTTGAAAATGTAGGCGATAATATAGGAGAATCCCATGATACCCTCCCTAAAGACTTATATTAAGATATTACAGGTGCAAACCTATACATTCTTATATGGGAGTAAGCCACACTTACTTCTGAGTAAACAGGCACATGCTCAGTCTTAAACTAGCATATGGCTAATGAGTCTGGTGCTGGCTTATACTGAGTCAGACTATTGGTTCATCTTGCTCAGTATTGTTTACACCAGTGGTTTCTAACCTGGGTTCCTCCAGATGTTGATGAACTAGCATTCTCAGCATTCCCAGCTACAATTTATTGCGGCTTTTGATGCTGGGAGTTGTAGTTCAGCAACATCTGGAGGAACCCAAGTTGGGAACCACTGGTCTACACTGACCAGCAGTGGTTCTCTTAGGGGCGTAGCAAGGTTGGAGTGGGCCCAGAGATGAGATTTTAAAATGCCCCCCCCCCCACTCAAAGTCCAGGGCTTCCGCACACCCTAGGCCCCCAAGGATTTAAGTCTGATATTCCAAAATAAGTATGCTGCCTGGAAATATATTTCACTGAATACACACACACACACGTCACAATATATAGTGATATACATTGAGTACTATACATTTGTTTTACTTTTAATGCCTAGAACACACTAGAAAGATGAATGATTAAAATGGCCCCCTCGCTGCAGATTAGCAAAGGAGACTTTCAACCATGCAGGGTGAGCCTATGTTTGTTTTCTCAGAATTCTGAACAAATTCAGTCAAGTTCAATTCCAGGAGGTTTTTCACAGGAGGCTTTTAAAGCCCTTTAACACACATCTCCTCTGGAATAGAGGTGCTGCATTCACATGTTGGCCAGATTTACCCTGAAGTCCCTGCAAGTTATTGGGGAGCAGTTCACACACAAGAAAAATAAAATAAAATAAAAGCACAAGACATGCTTCACAGTTCTCACTCAGATCTTCTGGGTTGCAAAAGAACTTGAACATAAGTGCATTTATAAATGAATGAATGAATGAATAAAATAAATATAATACTGTTTCTTCCAGAAGTTTTTGTAATTTTCTGCCATGAAACAAGCCACTTATAGGACTTTTTAGATAGTTTTTTTTAAGCCAGCAAATTTTCCAAGCTGTTTAAAAATAAATATTTCTCAGTCCCTCCCCCCCCCATATCAAAGCCCTATGGCAAGCAGATGCCTATATATCCGGGGGGGGGGGGGAGGTAACTACAAAAAGGAGTTCACACTCTATACCTGGCAAATGCTGGGCAGGGCAGGGCAGGGCAGCAAGGGGTCTTCTGCTGCAGAGAACAGTGGTGGCCACTCTGGCTGCCTCCTCCTTCCTGGCTGGCTTGGGCCCTACTGGAGTTCAGGCTTCACAGAGGCCTACACGAGGCCTCCCTGGAAGCCCCGCCCAGCTGCCGATCAGCTGAGAGGCGGGAGAAAAGGAGCTCTTTGCAGCTTGTCTGCTGCCTGGATTGCTGGCCAGGAGAACAAGCTGGAGAGACGGCGAACAGGGCAAGTGGCTGAGGGGCCTTGGGGCTGGGCAGGGGGCAATGGGGAGTCACATGAGGTGCCTCTGGGGGGCCCCTCCAGGCAGTGGGGCCCCCAGACAACTGTCTCCCCTTGCCCGATCATTGTTACGCGCCTGGGTTCTCTAAGGTTTCAGAGATGACCTGGAGATGATCAGGATTGAACCTGGGACTGAACCCAGGAACTTCTACATACAAAGCAGATGCTACAGCTCCAATATGAAAGTATGTGTGTGTGTGTGTGTGTGTGTGTATACACAAACACACACCATCACTAGTGACGTTTGTGAAATAAAAATAATAGACTTTAAAAGGCATTATCTTTAAAAACAACAACATGGAATTCCTCCATCATCACCCCAGGTGGCTAGCATAGTGACTACCCATTTTACAGATGGGTAGCACAGTGGCCAAGCTGAGACATTTTGGTTCAAGTGAACCATTCTTGAGAAATAGTTACAAAGAAACACACACACACACACACACACACACACACACACCCCTACCTGAAATAATTGACCTAGTCATTTCAATGGAGGAATAGCTCCACATGCTTTTTTTTTTTTTTGCACATGCAGAGTTACCCTCTGCTTTTAAGTGAATGGAGAATCCCACATATGCAGTATCTCTATGTGCTATGATTGCACATACGGTACTCTAGATTATACCACTAATATTGGTGCTTCTGGACATTTGCTTTGCATCAGTAATCCTCTAGCATAAACTGAGGACTGGCTAAGATCTCATTTTCCCCGAGTGCATAAGCTCAACTTTATCATTTGACCATTTTCGTAGAGCACAATCCCTATAAGACAATATGGCTGCATTTCAAAGCAGGATTTATCACACTTTCTACCAATGTAATTAGTCACAGAGGAACTTATTCAGGCAAAGAGCAGGAACAATGTAGTCTTCCTTCCTGCCATGCATCGTGCTTCAGTGCTCGGAGATAGTAGGAAAAACCAACACGTCTATCACGTCAGGTTGATGAAGACAAAGTTGCCGTTATTAGAGCTTTTTTTAACCCTACATTAATAGGAAGCATCCTAGACAGCTTAATAGATACGAGTCCCTGGTGGTTTCCACCTTGTACAATATTGTTCAGATTATGACTCAACACCTTTTTGATGATGAGCTCTCTAAAATAGCATTCTGAACAACAACAGATGCTGAAAATGGGATCTGGTGACCAGTCACCTGATGACTGAGCTATGTGGAATAATGAATGGAATTGAGTAGCAACCTACCGTTCTACCACCACTCAGTTCATCTTGCATCAACCTGAGGGTGAAGATCCAGAACCAAGGTTGTCAGAAGCAACCCACTTTGTAATGAACTCTAACTTGCCCAAACTTTCTCAGCAGTAAATGATTGCAGCTTATCCACATGAACTTTCTTTAACAAAAGCCATGAAAGCTTAACCCAAACCATTGTGGAGATGATTTTATATCTATATCTATCAGCCAAAGGGTTACAATAATGATAACACAATAAAACAAACTCACTCCAGAAATTTTAATGTAAATATGAAAATTCCAGTCTACTGGAAGAACAATCCAATTCAGTTCAGAAAGTATGCTCTTCATACTCTTTTCACAGTTTCTGGGTTTATTCCTTTTATAGTTCATCTAAGTTTTAACCAATATGATTTCTCCCATGATCTCTATACATAACAGAATTCTCTTGGAAAGCTAAAGCATCCACACAGGATTACAATTTTCAGGATTTTTTTTTTAAGGAGCCACAATAGTTACAATTATTCAACTCCATAATGTAGACAAGCCCCAAATCTACCCACTATGGCTACAGATGAAATTTTTGCCTTGTGTTTTTCTTCTGTACCATACAGTTGCTGCATTCAAACAATCCTCCAAGGTTCGGAGGATTGGAAACAAGCAGATATGGGCTTCAGAGTCATACATTCCTTCCTCCATTTCCACCATTCTTCACATGCAAGGAGAAGAGGTAAGAAGCGGCCACAGTTTCCCCATTGTATCTGGATTCAGTAAACTGTGATTTATACAAGCCATTTTTGTTCACATACTGGTATATCACAGTTTCCCATATTTGAACAAAATAGGAAGCCGTGGTTTGTTGCAAACTTCAATCAGAAGCATCTCATTTCCTCCCCTTACAGAAACTGAAGCAGTTTGTCAACTGTGTAATTTTGGGGAATGCAGGGTTGAGGGCCAGACTAGAGATCACACATCTGCCACCAAAAATGCCAAAAATGTTAGCTGTGCATTAGCTCCCCTTCCCACTTCCATGCCATTATTGGTACAATATGCCTCATATTGATTCCAGGATGTTCTGCATTGCCCACTAACATTGGTCACTAGAATGAAAATGGGGAACCACAAAATATGGCTAATTCTATTAGGTATTAGAGCAGGGAAACGAAAGCTAAATTCACAGCAGCTGTGCATTTAGTATATTGCTTGGCACAGAAACTTGCATTTTAGGTGTCTCATAAACCTTAAATGGTGAGATTCTCCTGTATATATGCAATAAAATTCTCAGGGTGGATCTGCATTAGTTTTACTTTGGCCTACAACCACCCATGAGGCCTCCACCATGCTATAGGTCATTTGTAAATTGGATGGACACAGACATATAAACAAAACTTCTGGATCTGAACAGAAGGTCGGGACAATACATGGTGCAATCACCAGTTTAGTAAACAGTGTTAGGGTTCTGTTGCCAATGGACTATGCAGGGGTCATGACCCCCTCCTATTTTATAAGATTGCACTAATGACAGAGATAAGGAGCACTTTTTCAGTGTGCATCCTTTGCTATATTCTCTTGAGGACTGAATAATTTGGAGGAGAATAGTGGCTGGAGGTGGCCAGATTCAAAAGTTGCACAAAAAGGGAATTTCTGCAGGTACACCTAGCTTCACCCCTGCATTACAAGCTGCACCTGCTGCTCCCTCATTTATACACTTAATATTAATATTATTACTATTTATATATTGCTTTTCAACACACAATATTTCAAAATGTTTTACACAGCAAAAGAAATAAGGTGGTTCTTTATCCCCAAAGGGCTCCTAATCTAGAGGGGAGATTAGAGGAGAGCTGGTCTTGTGGTAGCAAGCATGACTTGTCCCCTTAGATAAGCAAGGTCCACCCTGGTTGCATATGAATGGGAGAAGTGTGAGCACTGTAAGATATTCCCCTCAGGGGATGGAGCCTCTCTGGGAAGAGCAGAAGGTTCCAAGTTCCCTCCCTGGCATCTCCAAGATAGAGCTGAGAGAGATTCCTGTCTGCAAACTTGGAGAAGCCGCTGCCGGTCTGTGAAGACAATACTGAGCTAGATAGACCAATGGTTTGACTCAGTATATGGCAGCTTCCTATGTTCCTAATCTAAATGTTTGCCTGTGGGTCACCCTGCAAACATTGAATACAGAGATTGAATGAGTCAAAGGAAAAGAGCTAGCATTCGATTCAACAAATACATAAGACTTTGGCATGCATGTGCAAGATCATACGTATTAGATATGTTAACACCTCTAATCAATCTATGCCATATTCATAATCAAAAGGGGTCAAGGATAGTACAAGCTGCATTTCCCGCTACCAGTCCAACACATAGTTTTGGATGAGCAAGAGTTCTAATCTGCGTTAGTGACTGTGTGGAACCAGGTGTTGGTGGTTGTACTAAATTACATGAACATCACAAAGATGTGATTTTGTGCATGTCACACAGGAAACTTGAGTGTTACGAGCATCAGTGACTTGAAAGCTCCTTTCGTGTTACGAGCATCAGTGACTTGAAAGTTCCAGATAATCAAAGTGTAAAAATAAATGTGAAGTGAGCATAAATGAGGCTGAGATTTCATCATTTCCCTCCCCCCAGTTGTTGTTTTCTAGCTTATAGGTTAAACAGGAAGTTTTCTGCAGGATGAGCTAGTATCCTCTGTTCGTGTTAATAACTTTAACACTTAGCTTTCCTTTTCTCTCACGATAAACTTAATGTTTCCTCCCAAGAGCTCTGCCTTTGGTTACAGATTTCCTGCACCAGACAAAAGTGCTACTTTGGTTTAACTCCTTAAGGCATCTCTCAGTTCCTTGGGACACTTTAAGAAAGCCACTGCATATCTCTGTATTACAGGGAAGCCCACGTACCATCCACTTCCAGAACATCTCTTCTCCTGGAAGGATAGTGACCTCTCCAGGCCACATGAATGTGAATGAGCAGCACATGGAAACCTTCCAAAAGCAGAATAAGCACCAAACATTAATTTGTGAAGCATTTGCAAATAGGTACTCATCCACATGCAGTTTCCTTGATGACAGGAATGCACTTGTAGCCAATTTTCATTATTATTACTGTGCTCTGTCTCCATCACCACCACCACTCACACCACCACTCACCCACACGCACACTATTCTGAGTCAACTCACACTTACAGCAACCCCTCTACAAATGTCTCTAGTGTCTGTGGACCAGGAGCATGCGCTAGCCAGGCAATGTTTAAGCAGAGGTGCCCTGTGTGAGAACCAGTACCTCCGTTTGGAAGCTGTATATGGCTGCTACGATGTGTGTGATGCAAACAGTGGCAGCCACATGAACAAGTTCTAAGAAATGGAATCCTGCATGAGTGCTACCTGGCCAGGACTCCGAGGGCCCACACTTTCAAGACATTTGCAGAGGGGCAAGTATATATGTAAATCAGCTTATGGGCTAATGTCTCCTAAAAAGAGACATGAACATTTCAAATTGTGTGCCAAACAAATAACCACCTTTCAAAGTCTTCATTCCTGGTCTCCACAACTTTCAAGGGAGTTTATAAACCTGGTTTAACAAAATGGAAACATAAAATCAGTTGAAAACATCACAATGCAATAAAACCAAAATAGAAGAATTAACATTACAGCTAAATAAAAATGCAATAAAAGCAGACTTATGCCTCCAAAGCCATTTTTAAAAGGTGAGATTCATCCTTTGTTTCTAAAAAGCTAAAAGGAAAGCACAGGGACACTCCTCCTTGAGAAGCCCATCGTGCAAGCTTTGAAGTTGCAACAGGAAAGGATCTCTTTACTACTTCTTTCACAACTGATCAGTTTCTTAGCCTATACAATACATCATAAATTTTGATCCTGCAGACCCCCACCAGAGGGAGATCAGATCATGCCAAGAATTGTGTGGATGGCATCAAAGGAGTCAACCTATACAAGAAATAAGTGTAATGAATAAACAGCTCCCTCTTCCTCAGATGCCAGTTTGCAAACTGGGACAACAATTCCGAGAGATCCTCCTAAGTCACTGGGACATTGCAAAGCACTCAGAATGCTCATAGGAATCATAACAATGGGTTACAAGTTTGTCCTTAGCGGCCTCATAATTTTTCAACAAAAACGGTTGCCGTTGACCAGTGCAGGAGGTTGTTCATTCTCCTTCTGACAGTCGATGTGGACTCTCTGAGCCTTGAGCCGTCCCCTTGATTCCGTCAGGCTTCTCACCAGGGATGTGAGGGAGGGGCCAGTCTTGTAATAATAGCTCAAAAACAAACTCTGGAAACGGCAACTCATGAACTAGTTCAGGGAGGATGTTGTTTATATGGGAGATCCTGTTTTCTTCCTTGAGCAAAATGCTTCTCCTACCAGGTGCTTCTCCCACAGAAGCAACCCCTCCCTTTGCATGCAGAGCCCGCCTAGGGCCGCTTCCTGCCGCTGGTGTGAACACTGAGCTGCCAGGAGGCAAGGGAGAATGCAACTTGTTTGTCAAAGGTTATCTTCCCACCTGCCTTGCAACTCTCAGACGTAAAAAGGGTGACTGTTGTCTGTTTAAGGTCACTGCATTATGTGACTTGGGCTGCATCCTCTTCAGCCGGTTGAGAGGGCGTTTGAAAGAGACTGCGAAGAGCCATCAAGTTAAAAGGCTACAGGAGCTCTTCCAATGAAGTGTATCTGGGAATCTCTCATGTACCTACTTTATGTCCTCCACCTTTATTCATTCATTCATGTGTTTATTTATCATATTCATATACTGACTGATATGTGTATCACAATTTACCTTCAGTGTCACTGCATGTGCTTCTGGATTTCCCCTGCCCCAAATACTTTGGCGTCAGACCCATAGAAGGCACCTAAACAGGCATACAGAATGGTTTCTTCCCAAACCACACCTGAAATCTGTCCTCATATAGGACCATTTCAGACAACTTGCAGGACCTCAGATAAAGCTGGTCTGCATGCAATGTCGCTGGGCTTTAGGAACACACACTTCCCCTGCCTCCCAATCTCTGTGCACATGTCAACTTCCAATTTCATTTTTTTTAAAAAAAAATTACATTTTATATCCCGCTCTTTCTCCAAGGAGCCCAGAGTAGTATACTACATACGTAGGTTTCTCCTCACAACAACTCTGTGAAGTAGGTTAAGCTGAGAGAGAAGTGACTGGCCCAGAGTCACCCAGCAAGTCTCTTTTTTTTTCAATTCAATTTTTATTAATTTTAACAATAATCTTATAATTAACATTCACAACAGATAAACAAATATGGACTTCCCGCTCACACCTCTTCGTGAATCATCAGCTATAAAATTTACCCTTGCTATAACAATAATGCAAAACATAAATTTAAACCTTACAAACACGATTTTAATCTACCCAACCTGCAATTATTACTAGATTTCAAACCCTGCTGTAAGCTCCATAGGAGTCACCCAGCAAGACTCATGGCTGAATGGGGATTTGAACTCATGTCTCCCCAGTCCTAGTCAAGCACTCTAACCATTACACCACACTGGCTGTGCTTATGCCGACCTACTTGCTTCAGAGAACTTGGGTGCTGATCTTGGGTTCTCTAAGGCAAGTAGATTGGCATAAGCCAAGATTGGTTGGTTTGGACGGCACAGCCAATTTGTACTCTTGTATTTTCCTTTTCACTTTTCCCAAGAAGGTCCCATGTTTGATATCCCTTTCAAAACATGTGTTTATCTTCATCATGTTTTTGAAGTATGCGTTACTTCATGCATACTGCAAGGTTATTCTGAGTGTTGCGTGGGGATTTTGGCCACAGTTGGTGATGAACCAGTTTTGAACTACTGAAGGGCAGAGACAGAATGTGGTGTTATGTTATATGATGAGAGCTGGTTAGCATAGTGACTAAGAGACTAGGGATGTGCCCAGACCGGTCCGGAAGCCATTGTAAAGGCCTCCGAACCGGTCTGGACTGGTCTGGCCCTGGGCGGTTCGGTTCGGGTGGGGGGGGTTGCTTTAAGAGCGGGGGAGGGTTTACTTACCCCTCCCGCCGCTTTCCCTCTCTGGCCCCCGTAATTGTAGTAGTAATCGGGGCGGCAGGATACCTCCCTGCCGCCCCTTCGCCCCTTTCGCTCTTCAAAGCAACCAGGAGTCCTGTGCATGCGTGTGCACTTCACAGAGACCTCCGTGCCGCCCCTTCCGCTATTCAAAGCTAGGGAGCTTTGAATAGCGAAAGGGCGAAGGCCTCTTAAAGCAACCGCCACCCCAGTGCCGGACCGCAGTTTGGCGGTTCCATGCACACCCCTATAAGAGACCGAGAGAGTAATCAGGACCTTTCCCTGGTTCAGATCTCCCCTCTGCCATGAATCTACTAGGGGCCTTGCCACTCCCTCTCAGACTCAGCTACAATATAGGGATAAACGTGTTTACCTTGCAGGCCTGCTGTAAGGATTACATCATGTTAATACATATGAAGCATTCTGAACACTTGAAGGTGCTATACAAATACTGGCCCACATGATGCTCAAGGCAATGTCAATGTTCCTGATTGGCTTGCACTGCTGTGCACATGGCAACCAGCCCCGGAGTTACTGCAGAAGAGCACAGCCATGCAACTATTAAAACAGTATATCTGCACTTGCACAATGGACTTGCACTGCACAAATGCGGGTGTGCTACTTTAAGAACTTGCCCAACATGCCAGGTTGACTGACTGGGAACACCCATGTTACCTTGCACATCATGTGGGCCACTTAGGGTTATTATGTAATGACATTCCATCATAGGCAGAACGGGGGGGGGGGAGGCAGGGCACATGCCCTAGGCGCCACTGAGGTGGGGGCGCCACACTAGTTCCTGCCACCCCCACCCCACTGCCCACCTGCCCAGCCCCAGGGCCCCTCAGCCACTTGCCTCCAGCTCCGGCCTAGGATCGGAGCAGCCTGCAAACTGCAGAGCTCTTCTCTCCCCGCCTCTCAGCTGATCTGCGGGTGGGCGGGGCTTCCAGAGAGGCCTCCGAGTAGGCCTCCCTGAAGCCTGAACTCGAGTAGGCCCCAAGCAAGGAAGGAAGGAGGCTGGCAGAGCTCCCTGCAGCAGACCAGACCATCCAGCACAGCCCTTGCAAGGCAGGCTGTGAATTCCTTTTTGTGGTTACCCCCATATATAGGGATCTGCTTGCCATAGGGCTTTGATATGGGGGGTGGGGCAAGACTGAGAAGTCTCTGAATATTTAATTTAAAACAGACTGAAAAATGTGTTGGCTTTAAAAACAAAAACTATCTAAAAAGGCCTATAAGTGGCTTGTTTCATGTCAGAAAATTACAAAAACTTTTGGAACAAATATTTATTTATTCATTCATTCTTTCATTCATTTATAAATGCACTTATGTTCAAGTTGTTTTGCAACCCAGAAGGTCTGAGTGAGAACTGTGAAGCATGTGTTGTGCTTTTATTTTATTTTATTTTTCTTGTGTGTGAACTGCTCCCCAATAACTTGCAGGGACTTCAGGGTAAATCTGGCCAACATATGAATGCAGCTAGGGATGGGCCCGGACCGGTCCAGAGGCCATTAAAATAGCCTCTGGACCTGGGCGGTCCGGTTCGGGGGGGGTCCCTTTAAGAGCGGCGGGAGGGTTTACTTACCCCTCCCCCCGCTTTCCCTATCTTTCGCCGTAATCTGTAGAGTAATTGGGGCGGCAGGACACCTCCCTGCCACCCCTTCCCCAACGTTGCTTCAAAAGACTCCCAGGAGTCCTTTGCATGTGCACGTCTCTGTGACGTGTGCGCACACGCAAAGGACTCCTGGGAGTCTTTTGAAGCAACGTCGGAGAAGGGGCGGCAGGGAGGTGTCCTGCCACCCCAATTACTCTACGGATTACGGCGAAAGATCGGGAAAGCGGCGGGAGGGGTAAGTAAACCCTCCCGCCGCTCTTAAAGGGACCCTCCACCCCAGTGCCGGACTGCAATTGGCGGTTCTGTGCACACCCCTAAATGCAGCACCTCCATTCCAGAGGAGATGTGTGTTAAAGCGCTTTAAAAGCCTCGTGTGAAAAACCTCCTGGAATCAAACTTTACTGAATTTGTTCAGAATTCTGAGAAAACAAACATAGGCTCACCCTGCATGGTTGAAAGTCTCCTTTGCTAATCTGCAGCAAGGGGGCCATTTTAATAATTAGCGTTGCTAGTGTGTTCTAGGCATTAAAAGTAGCACAAATATACAGGTGAAACTCGGAAAATTAGAATATCGTGCAAAAGTCCATTAATTTCAGTAATGCAAATTAAAAGGTGAAAATGATATATGAGACAGACGCATTACATGCAAAGCGAGATAAGTCAAGCCTTAATTTGTTATCATTGTGATGATCATGGCGTACAGCTCATGAAAACCCCAAATCCACAATCCCAGAAAATTAGAATATTACATGGAACCAAGAAGACAAGGATTGTAGAATAGAACAATATCGGACCTCTGAAAAGTATACAGTGTACTGTGCTTGACTGGCCAGCAAACTCACCTGACCTGACCCCATAGAGAATCTATGGGGCATTGCCAAGAGAAGGATGAGAGACATGAGACCAAACAATGTAGAAGAGCTGAAGGCCACTAATGAAGCATCCTGGTCTTCTATAACACCGCATCAGTGCCACAGGCTGATAGCATCCATGCCACGCCGCATTGAGGCAGTAATTGCTGCAAAAGGGGCCCAAACCAAGTACTGAATACATATGCATGCTTATACTTTTCAGAGGTCCGATATTGTTCTATTCTTCAATCCTTGTCTTCTTGGTTCCATGTAATATTCTAATTTTCTGGGATTGTGGATTTGGGGTTTTCATGAGTTGTATGCCATGATCATCACAATGATAACAAATTAAGGTTTGACTTATCTCGCTTTGCATGTAATGCGTCTGTCTCATATATCAGTTTCACCTTTTAATTTGCATTACTGAAATTAATGGACTTTTGCACGATATTCTAATTTTCCGAGTTTCACCTGTATAGTACTCATTGTATATCACTATATACTGTGAAGTGTGCATGTGTGTATTCAGTGAAATGTATTTCCAGGCAGCATACTTATTTTGAAATATCAGACTTAAATCCTTGGGGGCCTGGGGTGTGCGGAGGCCCTGGACTTTGAGGTGCTGGGGGCCCATTTTAAAATCTCATCTTGGCCCATTCCAACCTTGCTATGCCCCTGGCGGTCACTACACATGGGTTTCTGCACAACACCTGCACAGAAGAAACTTCCATGTAGAAAATGTGTCTCTTGTAAATTGACCCTGAATTTTCCATCCATGACTGGGATATTTGAGAGTTAGAGTCAATAATAAAAGAACAGCACACTGCTTGTGACAGGAAGGGGCAAATTACAATGATTTCTTAGTCTGGCAGGGGCTGGTTTTGGCCCTGGCAGAACTTGGCTGTCTGCTCCTGTTGCAAATTCCTCTGTCTAGTGTGGCAAACTAATGTATCCTCCTCCCTCTTGGTGTCAAAGTAAGCACTAGTGTGGTGAATGCACATATACCCCATCATGAGCCAACAGTCATCATAAGGCAAAGGCTGGCAGGAATCATTCACTGGTTTATAGACCCCCGCACCCCCCCACACCTTCTTCTTCTCCTATTTTGCTAGTGGCTATTTGGGCAGGTGATCCTCTAGGACAAAGTCATGTTTTTAAAAAAGAATGAGATGAGACAGAGAAAATGACACTGGGAATCCTCACATAACTCCTGACTGTTGTTCTAAGTCTTTTACAGAGATGGCTCATGTTTTCAGGTTTTGATCAACAACCATGTCTAGATGGTACAGTGTTCCTTTTAACAAGGATTTCCAGATATTGTTGACTACAAGTCCCATCATTCCTTTTTGGACAGGGGCGCAATTTCAGTGTTTGCCCTAGGCGCTATTTTCCCTAGTTACACCCCTGCATTCCATTTTCTGTTGATTGCTTATAGCTACACGAGCTATAAGCAGCTATACTGAGAAAGCAGAAGTGACTGTGCAAAAGGGAGTGCCAAACAATTTTGAAACAAACATTGATCTTTCCATTTAAAAAAACAGGTTATTCTGCGAAAGGTTTCTAAATCTTTCAAAAATCTTTCAAAATCCAAATTTCAAATCCAGTATTGCAAAGCTTCAGCATGGTCACAGAAGAAAGGCGATATCACTTTGGCCAGCCAACAAATAAAAGTTTATAGTATAACTTGGTCTTTTTCTCCCTTTAAAAATAAATCCGGGGGGACAGGGGCTATATCAGCCTCTTGCTTCCCAGTGCACTCTGACTCTTTCTGAGATACCTTGAAACGCTGAGAATAAGTGCCAAAATTAGCTAGCTGCAAATCTAAGAAAGTCGAATGAGGACAGAACTCTCCTTGTGACATATAAATAAATAATTCTGACATCCTAATGTTACAGGTTTATGACAATAAAAACACAACACATGCCTGAGGAGTCGGGGTAGGATGGCCAGCGGAAAATACATCGTGTCTTTTTTAACATCTCTCATTTCCTTCTCACCCAGTGCAAGAATTTCCTCCCAGCTCATTGCTTCCTCCATACACTTTAAAAACTGACCGGGAATATGCTTCAGATCATCTTCTGGACTGAGCAGTTCCAGTTTAACTTGTGACTCAGAACATTCACATTTAGCATTGTTTTTAAGTGCATGTTACAAACTTACAGAACTATTTCTCCCAGGCTCCTCTACATAAGTTAGCACAAATAGCCTTAGGTATACAATAAACATAGTACTCTTACAGCAGAAAGTGTGAAAAGTCCTTTGTGAAGATTATTGGTTATCACATAGGATACTTTGTATACTATCAGTATACTTTGAAAAGTCACATAAACAAAAGATAGGCCCCCTGCCTGCCTATGTGGAAGCAGAACACTCCTTTTTATATGACTTTATCTATCTTAGGGATTTATATCCCGCCTTATGCTACCTTGGTATCAAGACAGCTAATACAATGGTAATAAAGCTTGACAGCCATTAAAACACACAAAACAAACTCAAACAACAACACCCCCCCCAAAAAAACACACACCATTAAACCAATGGGAACTATTCAACAGAGTCAATCAAAGTAACAAGATGAATGGATACTAACAAATTTTATTATTTTATTTATTATTAAAACTTTTATACCGCCCTTCCAAAAGGCTCAGGGCGGTTTACATTAAAACACCATTAAAATCAATTAATAATTAAACAAAAACTATAAAACATAAAACAATGATTAACAATTAAAAACATCATAAAACAACAATTAAATAATCAGAATAATTTAAAAACAAGTTTTAAAAAGCTGAAAAAGCCTGGTTGAAGAGGTGTGTTTTCAGGTATTTTCTGAAAATTGCCAGAGATGGGGAGGATCGTAACTCAGCAGGGAGCGCATTCCACAATCTCGGGGCAGCAGCCGAGAAGGCCCGTCTCTGTGTAGCCACCAAACAAGTTGGTGGCAACTGGAGACGGACCTCCTCAAGTGACCTCAGCGGCCGGTGGGGCTCATAGCGAAGAAGACGCTCTCTTAAATATCTACGAGAAGATGACAAATTTTGCCAGACATTTAAAAATATGATAATAAGGTGCACACATCTTGAGAGGGAGTTTCAAAATTTGGGCACCACTACTGAAAAGGCCCTCTTCTCCCCAGTTGCCACTGGCCTCACCCCTGAGGCTGAGGGCATGAGGAGAAAATCCTTGAAGAGGACCTCAGCTGTCAGGCAGGTTAATGTGGGAGCAAATGGTCTTTCCAGAAACTCTGGCTGAAAATATCTGGCACGATCCAACCACAGCAAAGTATTTAAGTGCTGTCAGTTTTAATTGAACTGATGCACATGCTTAAATCTCTATTCATTTTAATGGGAATTAAAAGGATTTAACTATGATTTGACCGTACAAAGTTTTCACAATAAGCATGAGTTCCTCTCTGCACTACCAACCCCCACACAAATAATAAAACATCCCCAAAAAATATCGGCTAGATGTTTATAACAGCCCTGTAACAAGCCTAAAGGTTTTGGATGCTGCCAAAAACAAATAATTGGACGGGAAGGAGCTTCTCTGGCCTCATCAGTCCTAAGTGCAAGCAACATTCAGTTATTTAAAAATAATTTGTTTGTAAAATGTTTAAGGGACAGATAAAAATGTGGGGGTCTTCCTAGCTCCCCTGGCCACATGGGTCCGGTTTATAGCAAAAACACAACACAAATTAAATCAACTACTCTCAAAACAAGCAGCCAAAAAAGCAGGATGGATCTGTCTTACTTGGAGGCAGTAACCACATTCGTACTAGCTATCATACGTCTTTCCTTCCGGTGTTGAAACATAGGAAGGCTCAGCTCATCATGAGGCTAGAGCATATATGGATGACTGGATCCTCGTGGTTAGAGTCACCATTGATCCGTCGACTGCTCCTATTATACAGAAGGCAGATGGGGCCCAGATGGGGCTTGTAGATTTAATAGAGGGCTCCTCCTTCCTTCCTTCCCCCTGACAATTCAATGTGCACCCACTATGTAGAAATCTATTTCTCTATAAATGTCTTTAGCATCAGAATGTCAAATCATACACCTAGGTTTTCACAATGATCCCTGAAGCACAAGTACTCCATTCTGTGTTTTAGTTCAGGTTGCAAAGGAATTTATACAACTGCCTTTTCATTTTAAAAATAGCTTGCAAGAACCAAATAACTTTATTGCAATAGGACTGGTGAAGTGCGAGGGTGGTGGGGACGGAAAGAAATATCTCAGGAAGAGATTGCTTCCAACTTTTCTTTGGACTTTTAGAGGTGTCAAAAGGAAGCAATCTGACGTCTAAGGACCAGGAGAAAAACAAAACAGCATATTGGCTAATGTGACTTATGCATGCCGAGGTCACTTAGAAACCTAGCAGCAACTTAAAAATAAATGAAAGATACGGGCTGCATTTAAATGACATCCTGTATCCCAAACTCTGCAAGTGACACAAACAGGAAAGATTTGGAATTTACCTCCTGTATCTCGCTTCACTTGAGATCTCTAGTCACTTCTGAGACATGGAGATCATGCACATGAGGTCTTTGCTCAGAGCCAGGGTGGGATGGTAGCAGGGGGGAGGCAGGCTTGCTCCTGCTTTCCTCTATATGATAAATTCATTTATTCATTCATTCATCACATTTATATACTGCCCAAACATTCGTCTCTGGGCAGTTAACATAAAACAATTAAACACATATAAGAAGTTAAAACAATTCAACAATTTAAAATCAATCACAAAATTAAAACCAACAAATTTTAAAAGAGTGAGAAAGCTTGGTTAAAAAGATGGGGTTTTAGATGTTTTTTTAAAAAATTGCCAGAGATGGGGAGGATCGTATCTTATTGGGGAGTGCATTCCACAATCTCAGGGCAGCAACCGAGAAGGCCCATCTCTGTGTAGCCATCAGACAAATTGGCGGTAACTGGAGATGGACCTCCTCAGATGACCTCAATGGGCGGTGGGGCTCATAGTGAAGAAGGCGCTCTCTTAAATACCCAGGGCTTAAACCGTTTAGGGCTTTATAAGTTATAACTAGCACTTGGTATTTTGCCCAGAAACCTATTGGCAGCCAGTGTAACTCCATCAGCAAAGGGGTAATATGGTCTCTCCGAGATGACCCAGAGACCAACCTGGCTGCTGCATTCTGAACCAACTGAAGTTTCCGGACAACATACAAAGGCAGCCCCACGTAGAGCGCATTACAAAAGTCAAATCTGGAGGTTACCAACAAATGTACCACTGTTTTGAGGTCATTGATCTTGAGAAACAGACGCAGCTGGCGTATCAGCCGGAGCTGATAGAAAGCACCCCTGGCTTTCTCAACCTGAGAAACCAGGGAGAGGTGTGGATCCAGAAGTACTCCCCGATTGCAAACCTGTTCCTTTTGGGGAAGTGTGACCCCATCTAGAACAGGCAGATCAAAATCATCTCTGGAGTTCTGACCCTGCACAACAAGTACCTCCATCTTATCTGGATTCAGCTTCAGTTTATTCTCCCTCATCTAGCCCATTACTGCTTCCGGGCAGGCATTTAGGGAGGATATGCCAGCTCCTGAAGAAGCTGACATGGAGAGGTAGATCTGGGTGTCATCAGTGTACTGGTAACACCCAGCTCCAAATCCCCTGATGACCTCTCCCAGCGGTTTCATGTAAATGTTAAAGAGCATCGGAGAGAGTATGGAGCCTTGAGGGACACCATACTTAAATTCAGATTTCGAAGAGCAACAATCTCCAATCGACACCATCTGAAATCTGTCTCAGAGATAGGAGTGGAACCACTGTAAAACAGTGCCTCCCACCCCCAACACCCTCAGACGTTCCAGAAGGATACTATGGTCGATAGTATCGAAAGCCACTGAGAGATCCAAAAGGACCAACAGAGTCACACTTCCTCTGTCAATTCCCAATTGGAGATCATCCAGCAGGCCGACCAAGGCAGTCTCCACCCCATAGCCTGCCCGAAAGCCAGTTTGAAATGGGTCTAGATAATCAGTTTCCTCCAAGACTGCCTGCAGCTGAGAGGCCACCACCCTCTCAGTTACCTTGCCCAGCCATGGGAGGTTGGAGACAGGCCTATAATTGCTCAGCTCTGAGGGATCTAATGCAGGCTTCTTAAGAAGAGGTCTAATAATTGCCTTCTTAAGATAAAGAGGCATCCTGCCCTCCCTCAGAGAAGCATTTATGATTTCCACCAGGCTGCTTACAATAGCCTCCCTGCTAGATAGAACAAGCCATGTTGGACAAGGGTCAAGAGAACAAGTGGTAGGCCTCATCGCTCCATGCAGCTTGTCCACATCCTCAGGAGTCACAAACTGAAATTGATCTAGTCGAATAGCATAAGAGGAGTTGTTGAACACCTCCAGTTCGGACATCAAATTAATTGTGGAGTCTCCATCTAAGTTGGCCCGAATCCGAGAGATTTTATCTGCGAAAAACTCTTTTAACACATCACAGCAGGTAACTGATGACTCCAGATTCTGGTTCGAGGGGCAGACACTAGTCCCCCCTTCCATGATCCATGGTTAAAGCCCTGTTTGCCAGATCCTGCTCACAGACAAGCACCGCTGCAGTGAGCAGCGCAGCAACAGGGAGGCAAGGGGAAGGATGCCCACCTCCACATATCCCACAATGCACCACACAATGACCACAGTGCATTGGGGAATTTCCCCAGCAGTCGGGTGCTCTAGGCGCCTGAATCTGTGTACAGCCCAAGGATACACATGACTGCAGACCTGGGGTAAAGGGCACACTCACACCAGGCTACCAGGGGAGGCAGCATCAGGATCGGCCTCAGTCCTGGCACTGTACATGAGCAGCTCTACCCAGGTTGAGCTTCCCTAACCTGGGTAGGGCTACTCGTGTGCACAGCCTCATGGAAGGAATGTTATGAAAAACTTCTACTTCCAAACAGTTTATTTTTTTTAACATTTATATCTCGCTTTTCCTCCGAGGAGCTCAGAGCGGTGTACATGGTTATGTTTATCCTCAGAACAACCCTGTGAGGTAGGTTAGGCTGAGAGATATATGACTGGCCCAGAGTCACCCAGTGAGTTTCATGGTTGTAGGAGGATTCAAACTCGGGTCTTCCCAGTCAGGTGTGTGTTTGCTTTTTAAATAAGAAGTAGATTTGGAACCAATACCAGAAGACAATGAAATAATTGTTTTCCGAATGTGTCTTCCCTTGTTTGTTTTGATGAGAACAGAATTCCAGATACAGTTCCATAAAATAGCCTTCCCTCCTCAATTTAGTCTGCAGTCCTGCCCTAGTCATGCTTCATTTCATGTAGCTAATTACCCAGGAGTCAAGGGTCTGGCTGGAGCTACGCATCCAAGTCTGATGTGTCCATTAAATTTAGTGGGAGACTGGATATTACCGCAGTGTATAACTAGATATGTATCAACACCATCTGTGCATAGATCACCCTTATTGGATCAGGGTGTATTTTGGTGCATGGTAGATTACAGCACTGAAAATGCATGACAGCTCTGAAACCTGAGACACAGCTCCTGTATCTCTGACATGGAACCTTTTTTTACAGTTATACTTATTTTGCTTTGAATGGGTGTTTGCTATCTGTTGAAGTAAAAGAGTTCAAAACTAGTCTTGATGATTCAAGATAATGAAGTAAGGGATAACAATGAGGGCTGGATGCATATCTAGAGTCCTCCAGATCTAGTCACATTAAGTGTAATCTTTCCAGCAAGTTTGGTTCCTTGGGAAAATTCAAAAAGCCGTAACTATGAGACATTGCCTAACCAAGCTTATTAGGAGTTTTGAACAGAATGATTGATAGTGGCAGAAAAATGGAGTAATAAGAAACCTTGGAAAGGTCATGGAAAGGCACCATATGTTTCTCTGTTTTCTTCTAGCATGGCTATGTCCCGGATTCTTAGTTGAGGTCCACAGAATTAAGAAAATGATATTTTCCCTTCCAGCAATCAAAGTTTGAGCAAAGAAAATGTGAAGAATGAACCCATAAGCAACGGAAGCAAAATATTTCGCTCAAACCAGGGCATCTAAAACCTAACATGTGGCATTTAACCTCTAGTCTGTCTGTGGAAAATTGCTGGTGCCAAAACACAGTAGTAATACTCTGTGTGCCTAGCTCTATTTATGTTCCGAGTTATAGCAGAAGCATAATATACTATACCCAAAAAAATCAAATATCAGGAAAACTATATACTCAGGAAAACTTGTCCCCTATATAAGTGGACTTGTCAGTGCATATGAATTGCATATAAAACATTAAAACAGTGCATTTACTCTCTCTCTCTCTCTCTCTCTCTCTCTCTCTCTCTCTCTCTCTCTCTCTGTAGCACAACAATATACCACAATAATATGTTTGTCTCAATAAAAAATAGGAAAAAATCATTGGGTGGAATGCAGAGTAGCACTGCAGCATGGGTGCACATGCCAAGTTCTGGATTACTGCTACACTGTCACGCAAGCAGGGAAAGCAGCCATTTTACATGATTTCCCCCTCCCTCCCAAGCTCACCATGCTTCACAAAACTATGCCCCTGGGGGTCACAAGATCCTCAGGGACATAGTTTTGTGATGCAGAGTGGATTGCAGAGGGAAGGTGAGAAACAAAAATTGCCATTTGCCCCACCCGTGTGGCAGCCCAGTGGTACTCTGGAATTCAGCATGCTGCACCCGAATGTCAGACAATATAAATACATTATAAAACATTAAATATTGGGTCTTTATAGGATGTAATATATGAATGATATCCATATAAACATCAAGTTATAGATAAAATATTAATTCTAATAGCTCAGTTTATACAATTATTTTATTTAACAAATTTCTTTACCGCCCAAAACTTTTGACTCTGGGTGGTTTACAATTAAAATCAATTAAATAATTAAAATTAAAACCCAACATCAAAAGTATTAAAACTATAATTAAAAGCCTGGGTGAATAAATAAGTCTTCAGTGTCTTTTAAAAAGTTGTCAGAGATGGAGAGGCTCAAATTTCAACAAGGAGAGCATTCCAGGGGCAGCAACGGAGAAGGCCCGTCCCCAAGTAGCCACTAGATGAGCTGGTGGCAACTGCAGACAATCCTCTCTAGACAATCTTAATGAGTGATGGGACTCATGGTGAAGAAAACGTTTTCTTAAATACTGAGAGCCTAAGCTGTTTAGGGCTTTATAGGTAATAACCAGCACCATGTATTTTGACCAGAAACTTAGCAGCAGCCAGTGTAGCTCTTTCAACACAGGAGTAATATGGTCTCTCCTAGATGACCCAGAGACCAACCTGGCTGCTGCATGCTGTACCAACAGCAGTCTCTAGACTATGTACAAAGGAAGCCCAACATAGAGTGCATTGCAGTAGTCCAGCCTGGAGGTTACCAGCATATGTACCACAGTTCTGAGGTCCCAAAAAACGGACGGAGCTGGCATATCAGCCGAAGCGGGTAGAAAGCACCTCTGGCCACCTACTCAACCTGGGACACCAGGGAGAAATTCGGATCCAGAAGCACCCCCAGACTGCGCACCTGTTCCTTCTGGGGGAGTGTGACCCCATCCAGAACTAGCAGTTCTGACCTCGCACAATAGGTACCTCCTTCTTATCTGGATTCAGCCTCAGTTTATTATCCATCACCCAGCCCATTACTGCCTCCAGGCAGGCATTTAAGGAGGTTATGCCTTCTCCTGATGATGTTGACATGGAGAAATAGATTTGGGTGTCATCAGCATACTAATAGCACCCTACACCAAATCTCCTGATGATCTCTCCCAGCAGTTTCATGTTAATGTGAAACACTGGAGAAAATATGGAACCCTGAGGAACACCATACAAATGTCCAGATTTTGAAGAACATTGTCCAAAAGACTGACATCTGCCCGTGAGGTAGGAGTTGAACCACTGTAAAGCAGGGCCTCCCACCCCCAATCCCCTCAGACATTCCAGGAGGATACTATGGTCAATAGTATTGATGGCCACTGAGAGATCCAAAAGGATCATCAGAGTCACACTCTCTCTGTCAATTCCCAATTGGAGATCATCCATTAGGCCAACCAACGTGACTAATAACCACTGATAGATTTATTCACATGAATTTGTCTAATCTTTATAAACTCACCTAAGTTATTGGCCATCACTGCATCTTGTGGCAGTGAATTCTACATATGCATTTTGTGAATAATTACTTCCTATTGTCTGTCCTGAATCCCCTGCCAATCAGAGCATTTTTCTTTCTTTCTTTCTCTCTCTCTCTCTCTCTTTCTTTCCATCCATGGATAGGCTCTACACTCTCTCTCTCTCTCTCTCTCTCTGCAGTTTCTCTGCATCAACAGAAAACTTGTGGCTGTAGAAAGGATGGACTGTTTATCTGCATGGATGAATGAACAATTTGGTCCTTTCATTTCTCAGTATCGCCTATGGGTGCACAATTCCTTCTTCCATGACTGGCAAGCAGGAGCTTGTATACAGTAGAGAAATGTTGCTTTATGCCCAATGGCCACATTTGGCAAATTAACAAAATCAGAGCAAGCATGCACATTCCATGTAGCTGGCAAATGTTTCATTGGTTGGCCTTTCCGGTATCATGAAAGGGATCTGATCTACTTAGGGCTGTTACGAAGAAGTAGGGCTGAGGGTCTCAGTCAGTATTGGTGGGCAATAGTATAATGATGCTCAGCCAAGTCAGTCTCCACACTGCCGGGCTTGTAAGATCTCATAAGTACCCCACCGTAATCGCCCATTTTTTTTCATGAGAAACTTCCTGGCAGTTGAAACAGCTGACATCTGAGCCATGAAATAAGGAGCGGGGGGGGGGCTGTATCCATTCATAAACAGAGATCAAAAGCCTAAGTGATGCATACAAAAACTCCTCATCCAGGCCACTGCACAGATTTTCATGGCAACAGGAAGGAAGGAAGATCCAACTTTCTCAGATTAATAGAAGCCAGAGCTTATTTCTAGCTCTCCCAGGTCAAGAAGTGGTGGGAAAAAACACAAGGTGACATGCATCTAAAAATATCTCTCCCTTTGGTGGAAGAGAGGAGGGGTATTTATCAACATAAACAGAGGTGGAAGTAGAAAAAAAATAAGACCAGAATGCCTATAGGGGTCAACACTGCAGCATCTCAAACAGGTGTCTGTGACTGCAGTTGCTCCATAATAGGAAATGAGATCTGAAAGCAGGTGCTTTCATAATGAACCAAGATAGACTTCAGCAAGGTCAGTTCTAATGACAGATTCATGGAAATGGGAGGGCTTATGATATGGTATTCCAGGAGGTGCCCATAAGCCATGCCTTCTTGTTTTAAATCATTCATATTCTGATGTGGTGGCCAGAGAGAAATGCATCTATGTATAAACAAATATCCTTCCACCGATCTAACCAAACCTGGCCTACCCTTTGAAACTTGTACTATACTTGGAATTCTTTGCTTTTCATGCCTGGTTAAGCTACTATGATTTCTTGCAAATATGATTAGGATTTTAGATAATGCCCCTCTGCCTTGCAGAGAAGAAACAAAGCCAGGGCTGGCCTAGGGCTTTGGCAACCTAGATGTGACATGACTTTGACGCCCCCACCCCATCCCGCCCTGCCCTCTGCTGCTGCCTCCCAAGCCTCAATGCTGCTCTTTGCAGAGTGCACCACCACTGCAGGGCAGGGGCGTAACTATAATAGGGCAAGGGGAGACAGTTGTCTGGGGGCCCACTGCCTTGGGGGGCCCCCCAGAGACAAGTCACATGACTGACTCCCCTAGCCGCACACCCACCCAGGGCTTCCTTCAATTGTATCCATCCTCCGAAATTGTTGTGAGTGTTAAGACCTGGAGCTACCAGAACAGCATATCTTTCTATAGTACCATTAAATGACTTGCATCGTCCACAATTTACAAAACCTTTAAAAAAATAATTTAGGATGATGTTCTATTGTGGCACATAGGTTTATATATATAATTTTACTATGCTTTTTGTTACCACTATTCAACCTCATCTAAGATTTCTTTACTTCATGATCTGAGCTTCAATGAGGGGGGCATTTTAAAATCTTGTCTCTGGGCCCACTCCAACCTTGTTATATCCCTGCTGCAGGGTGCCTGGCAGATGGCTGCTCTGGCCTCTCAGTCTCCACACTATCCTGGCAGCCAGAGGCAGTAGCGGTGGCAGAAGATCACTCCTCCCAATCTGTTTCCTTCCCTCCAAGCACAGGATGAAAGGAGACCCAGTGGAAGCAAAAGAGAAGAAGACACCTCAGGCTTAATGGGAATCAACATGATTTATTTTGTCACATTTATATACCACCCTATATAAATAAATTTATATAGATATGAGATACATTTGGGAGAATGACAGGTAGAGAGAATGGGAACTGGTTTGGGTGGATTTGGATGTCATATCCACCAGAAGCTCACATTCTCAGTTCCAAACATATCCCTACCCCCTGCAACCCACAGACTTGCTGGCAGTCATGTGAAGGCACCCACTGTCTGATGCCCCCCCTTTACATTAAAAAACCACCATTGTGTGGCAGTGGCAGTAGCTGAGGGGAGGTTGGGGGCCAAGAAGGGAGAGTTCCCCTTGACCTAAATGTTTCCCTTGACCCAGGGAAGATGGGATGGGGCATGGTGGCGAGGGCAGCTGCAGGGAGGGGGGGCGAAGATGGGAGAGTTTCCCCTTTTACCTTTGAAAGCTCCGGTGGGCACAGCAGCATGGGATGGCAAGCTCCTTTTAGAGCCCCTCCCTCTTCCCAAGGGACTGCACGGAGCTCCATGCTGTGCAGCCTGTTTCCGGCTTTCCTCCACATGGAGGAAGGCCGGAAACAGGATGCATTGCAGGGAGCCTTGTGCAGTCACTTGGCAAGAGGGAGGGGAGCTGGAAGGCGCTCACTGCGCCCCATTCCGGTAAAAGGGGAAACACTCACCTTCCACCTTACCTGTAGCCGCCACCACCGCTGTGCCCCCACCCTCCTTCCACAAGTCAAGGGAAACATTTAGGTCAAGGGGAACTCAGCTCTCCCTTCCTCACCCCATCCCTTTATGGCTTTTAAAAAAAAACACCATAAAATTCCATCCTCCCCACAGCCCCTGCTGCAGGGAATTTTGCCACCGTAGGTAGCCGCCTCTCCTTTAATCCACCCCCTGTCAGCAGCAGATGTAGAAGACTGGTTTGGATGAACCATCCCCACAATCCTATTAGGCACTGAGCACACTGGGAGGGGAGAAGGACATGCAAACGTATGGTGCTCGTATGCCTTTATCAGGGGTGGCTCTGCTAGAAGCCCAGTTCAAACCAACTTAATGACATTCTTAATTGTTTCCTCTAAGAACTCCATTATACTCTGTATGGAGAACAGAACAGATATACATCATGTAAAACATATTATATGGGTTTACTCACTGGGTTCAGTAAGGCTCGCTCCCAGGTTATTGCAGCCCAAGGCTTGTAGCCCAAGACAGTCAATCATATAAACCTCTCAAATGGTTTCAACAGTCATGTATGTGTGGAAGCTTATTGGGAAAAATTGACAAAATCCATATTAAATTAATATTATCCCCACCCCACCCCCGGTTATAATAAAAAGCATTCACAACCTCCAAGCAAGCTTTACTAAGAACAATGGAAAGCAAAAGTTAGGTCCAGTTCCCTCACAGTAGTCAAACAATCGTTCGACACATGTGCTTCCACCTCATCCTTGTCTTCCTTTTGAATGTTACAATTTCTTCCCTAATATCTTGGCTCACAGAAACCATAGCTTGCCTCGACAGCTGGAACTAGGTTTCCAGTTCTGGTGAGCAGGCAAACTATGGTTTGCAGCCTTTGTTTGATTCAGATGCCACAGCAAACCAATTTCCTGGGAATCCACAAGTTAGGAAGGGAATCTAAGCTTGAAGCTCATTCATGCTGGCCAAACTATGATTTGGCTACTACATCTAATCTAAGTCTTGGGACCAAACCACATGAGGCACTAAGCTTAATTTCAATTTCAGTAGAATCCAAAAACATCATAGGAAACAAAGCTTTCGCAGTTTAGATAAAATTTAGTCAATTTAAATGAAATTTGGCACAAACTGTTGAAGAAAGTAGTACAGCATGGGCAATGTGATTATATGAACTGGCTCTTATGCTAAAAACTCCCTTTGATTGGCCAAATATGAAAGGTTGGTCTTACCAATTTGATCAAAACATAATGCTTACTTTAAAAATAACTGTCCAAAAAGCACAATAATATAGGTTTCCAGATCAATCACAGCTATTTCTATGAATGTAACATGCAGTTGTGGGAGCTAGAGAAAAGAGCAACAGTTTTCCTTAAAACCTGCTCTATAATACACCATCAGGTCCTGCTAAAAATGTACTTGTCGGTCAGAGGTGAATTAACAGAAGCCTACTGAAGTTCTAAGTTTAGTCATGCCATCTGCCCTTATCATGGAAGGTATATTTTTAGGCCTGAAGCCCTGGAAGTAATTTTAACTGCATGTCACTACAATAGGCTGTGAACAGTACACAATATTTTCCATGGCTATATGTTCACATTTTAAAAATCTATTTATTTATTTGTCATATTTATATACAGCCTGATTGATGTGTGTGTGTGTGTGTGTATATATATATATATATAGAGAGAGAGAGAGAGAGAGAGAGATACAATATAAAAACAAAACAATTAAAACAGTTTCACAGAATTAAATCAGTTCACAGAGTAAAATCAAAATCAACAGTTTTAAATCAGGTTTAATTAAAAGCCTGAGAAAACAGGTGTGCCTTAAGGGTCTTGTAAAAAACAGAGATGGAAAAGCTCTTATTTTGAAAAGGAGTGCTTTCAAAGCCCTGGGCCACAGAAAAGACCCAGCCCCAAGTCATCACCAGAGGAGCCGATGCTGTGGCGACCATTACTGGACCTCCCCTGATTATATTAATAGGCGGCAGGGTTCATGACAAAGAAGGCAATCTCTTAAGTAGCCTGGACCTAAGCCATTCGGGGCTTTATTTTTTTTCTTAATTATTTTATTTATTTACACAGTCAGACAGGTGTTATTGACTGGTTTGTTTTATCCAGACATCGAGTCCTTCCCAAGGACCTGGGATGCCAGAATTTTATTGTCAATGTTGGTGCTGTTATTATAGATATAGTCGCAGAGTATAGGCTGTTCCCAGTAAAGTTGCTTTTTGTAATTGGCTGATGGTGATTTCTGTGGCCCCTGTGGTGTTGAGGTGCTCTTCAAGTTGTTTTGGAATTGCACCCAGGGCGCCAATGACCACTGGGATTATTTTGGTCTTCTTCTGCCACAGCCTTTCAATTTCAATTTGTAGATCTTTCTGTTTTGTGATTTTTTTCTATTTCTTTTTCTTCCATTCTGCTATCCCCTGGTATTGCTATGTTGATTATTTTGACTTGTTTTTCTTTCTTCTCAACTACAGAGACCAAAATGCCCATATTCTTGAGAAGTATGAGGTTCTCACAAGATCAATTAAATCTCTACCAATTAAAGATCATCATGCCAAACCTAAAACAGAAAATTGGCCACTCCACAAAGTGGTTTGACCAAGAATGCATAAGGACAAAAAAGCACCTTGTCATGCTTTCGAAATATGCTATTCTTTACCCGTCTACACACATACATTCAGAACTGTCTAAAAAGAAAAAGGAGTATAAAGCTCTCCTTAGAACCAAGAAAACGATTGCTACTCAAAAGGAATGGCTATCCCTGATACTTCTATCTAGCTAGGAAAAATGATTCAACAAATTTTTGGAGGCTGATTTCATTATCCCAAAACAAGGTATACTCTGAACAGGTCTGTCCAATTGCCCCTGAACTATGGGAATCACACTTCCGGGAACTTTATAGCAACCACACATTCAAACCCCAGATTGACCTACATATAGATACTTTACCTTCCTGGCCTATGGTCTCCACCTACAAGGTGGAACAACTAATTATGCAGCTGAAGGGTGGAAAAGCACCCGGGAACGATTGCATCCCTCCAGAACTATTAAAGACTCATATAGACAGGTGGGCCCCAGCATTGGCTCTCTTGTTCACCTATATAGATCAAACTGCACAACTCCCTCAGGAGTGGGGCTCAGCCATGGTGGTCCCGATCTATAAAAGAGGCAATAGGGAGGATCCCTTTAACTACAGGCCAATTAGCCTTTTGAGTATAACAGGTAAATTGTACGCCAAACATCTGTGTGTAAAACTTTGCTCTTGGATGGAGCAGGAGCATATAATCCACGATGAGCAAGCAGGTTTTAGACCGAATAGATCGGTTATGGACCATTGCTTAATTCTACAATAACTTGTGGACAAACAAGTTAGGGTCCATAAAAGACCCCTGTATGCTGCTTTTGTGGACCTTAAAATGGCCTTTGACTCAATTTCAAGGAGTTTACTATCTGGTGTATTGTGTGGCAGATGTTTGTCTGTTTGTAGTTGGAAGTCCCATAATATTTTTGCATCTTCATTTTCTACAACTTTTTCAGTTTTATGGTTGTTGTTGTTGTTATTGTTAATAAATTAATAATAATAATAATAATAATAATAATAATAATAATAATAAATTAATTAATTAAAACGTATATACTGCCCAAACTTTCATCTCTGGGTGGTTAACATAAAACAATTAAAACACATATAAAACTTAAAACAAATCAACAGTTCAAAATCAACCATAAAATTAAAACAAACAAATTTTAAAAGCTGAGAAAGCTTGGGCAAAAAGATGGATTTTCAAGTGTTTTTAAAAAATTGCCAGAGATGGGGAGGATCGTATCTCAGCAAGGAGCGCATTCACAATCTTGGGGCAGCGACCAAGAAGGTCCGTCTCTGTGTAGCCACCAAACGAGTTGGCAGTAACTGGAGACGGACCTCCTCAGATAACCTCAAGGGGCAGTGGGGCTCGTAGTGAAGAAGACACTCTCTTAAATACCTGTCCCCACCCACGGAACACCACCCTGATCAGAGTAAAAGATCAAGGGAGCGACCTGCAATATCCGTCGGTCCAGAGACCACTTGGGATAGGCCTATAGTTGTCATGGCCACTATGAACTCCTGAGCTGCCCCGGACAGATTGGTCCCGAAATGAACATTGAAGTCCCCCAGCACCATAAGTCTGAGAGACTCCAACGCAAGTTCTGCGACCAAGTCTGTGAGCTCAGTAAGGGATTCCACTGGGCAGCAAGGCGATCGGTACACCAACAGAATTCCCAGTATATCCCTGGTCACCAAACTCAAGTACACACATTCAATATGGTCTGATACCACATTCAATATGGTCTGGTAAGGTTACACACATTCAATATGGTCTGGTAAGGTTATCAGGGACCCTGGTAAGGTTTATAGGTAATGATCAGCACTTTGTGGTTCACTTGGAAACATAGCAGCAGCCAGTGCAATTATTTCAGAATCAGTGCCTTTCAGGTTGTCCCAGAGACCAACCTGGCTGCCACATTCTGTACCAGTTGTAGATTCTGGATGACATACAAAGGCAGCCTCAGGTAGAGTGCTTTACAGTAGTCAAGCCTGGAGATTATCAGCATGTTCACCACTGTTTTAAGGTCATTGACCCCCAGAAATGGGTGTAGCTGACATATCAGCTGAAGCTGATAAAAAGCACTCCTGGCAACTGCCTCAACCTGAGAAACCAGAGAGGGCTTTGGATACAGGAGCAATCCCAAGCTACTTACCTGATCTTTCATGGGGAGTGTAACCCCATCCAGAACAGGCAGATCTAAACTATCTCTTGAGTCTTGACCCTCAACAATCAGTACCTCTGTCTTATTTGGATTCTGCTTCAGTTTGTTATCTTTCACCAAGCCCATGACTTGCAGATGCTATGTGGGCAGAAAATAATTGCTTCTTTGCCATGTGTATTGCCAGAGCATAGATCTTCAGTGCTGTATGTTGTAACCTGTTGGATTTGAGTAGAGTCTTTCTCCATTTGCACTCTAGTAATCTACCTCACCGCTTCAGCTCCTGTAATTCTTCTGAATACCATGGGGCTAATTTGGAAGCAGGTCAGAGGAAACGCTTAGGTGCAATTGTGTTTAATGCACTAGTGAGTTCGTTATTCACAGTTTGCACCAGAACATCGGCAGAATCATCGGCAGAGCCAGCTCAAAACCCTTCCAAACCAGATGGTGGTCCATCCAAGACAAGGGGGAAATAACAGGAGTCCCCACCCATGGAACACCACCCTGATCAGAGCGTGTGACCAGTAACATGCATCGGTCCAGAGACCACTTGGGACAGGCCCTTAGTTGTCATGGTTGCTATGAACATCTGAGCGTTCTGAGCGTTCCTGACAACCCAGTCCCATAGTGAAGAGTTATCTGTACACCAACAGTAGTCTCACTCTATCCTTGTCCCTAGGTTTAGGTACAGACACTTGATATGGGCCAATTCCCTGACAGGGATCCTTGTAAGGGAGAGTGTTCTTGTAGACCACAGCTACACTATCTCCTTGCCCACATCCTGTCACCTGCTCCACCACAGAGTATCCTGCTGGGAGAAGCTGGGACCAGAACGGACCACTAGCCTCCCTTGACCAGGTCTCCACAATGCATAGCAGGTCAGCACCTTCATCCGAAATCAAATCATGGATGGCCTCCAATTTGTTTTGGACCGATCTGGCATTACAAAATAGCAAGGTGAGGCTCTGTGGGAGATTGGCGCTGCTCCCCAAGGTGAAAGAGCTGATAGGCCACCTGGAGGGAAAAACAGCTATCATTTCTGATTTCCCTTCCCCTGTAATGGCCTACTGACCTACCAATGCCATGTCTCCGTTGATTCTCCACCACCACTGCAATGGTCACTCCAGAGTCACACACACCCCCATCTCTGGACACCCCAAGATACATACCTGTACCAGACACAATGAATAATGCTGTAAGGATACACTACTATTGTTGGTCCTGCCCCAGCCCTCAGTCCCACCAGCAAAGGTCTCCACCAAAGGCCAGCCCCCTTTAGTGGTCAGAACCATCAGCTGCACCCCAGGTGTTGCTTTCTTTTATAAGGGCCGGAGGTTGTGGGAGGGACCCACCATGTGACTCTCATTCACCCTTTGAGACAGAGTTGGCCCAGGTGCTTAACGTTAGAGCAATTAGACAGAGCAGAACAACTAATAAGCTGTCAAAAGGGAGTCCCATACAGAATGATTCCTTCCCTTACTCCCATTATATTACTCCCATTCAACCTATCAAATTTCTCTGGTGGGGAAGCTAACATGGAATTTTGTCTCAGCAACATCAGGGATTGTGGATTGAAGATATATATATATATATATATATATATATATATATATATATATATATATATATCAGCAAACAGGTTCTCTCTCTCTCTCTCTCTCTCTCTCACACACACACACACACACACACACACACACACACACAAACACACCCCTGTCATCCATCTGTTCTCTCTTCCATTGTTGAAGTTTAGATTGTAAGTTCCTCAGAGCAGGGACTTGTATGATCATGAGTTGTCATGTATACCTTGTTTTTCTACTATGCGAAATGCTTTATGAGCTACACTTTCTCATAGCTAAAACCACAACATCGAATCAGCCATATGAGGTCACCTTATTCCAGTTTTACAGAGGAGGAACCAACTGAGGTCAAGAGACAGGCTTGGTTCAAAATATCCAATGAGCCCATGGATGGTATAAGATTTGAAACCCCAGTCTCTCTGGTGGAAGTCTAAAAGCCTGCCTAAAACTTCATATTCAGGTGTGCTTAAAACCGGGACAGGAAAATCTGCTAACCGAATGGTGTGGTAATGTCTAGCCATCAACTGGAAAGCGGAGGAACTCGCTACAATTTGACAGCTGCCTCCTGCATGTCTGTAACTGCTCTGCTTGGTCTCAGTAATCTGGAGGGTGTTTTACTGCCCGTGACATCCCTATTGAAAGCAGAGTCCAAACATTTTCCCCAGCACTAGCAATCCAAGCAGATGGCTACAGCCTATTATTGCGGCAGGACTTCTCCTTTCCCATGTTTTAAGATTTAATCCTTCCTCTGGGGATACCATGTTGCACAAGCTCATACTGTTTTCTTACTGGAGAGACTCTTTATATACTTATTTTTAAAAAAAAGATTTTTAAGATCTCTTGAAGATAATCCCAATGTAGGGAGGTTGGTATCAGTTACAAGCCTTTTTCCAGACAGTGTTTTAAGTTATGTCATTTCTAATAAGTCAAAGTGAAAGAGCTGACTATATCAGCTTTGTTTTGCTGGCCTGAACTCTGTCGATTTGCCACCTACAAGCCTTGCATGTTTGCTTTCAGCTGACGGCCTGCATTTGCTTAACAAATTCCTTCATGCCAGCTTGAATTATCCTGGGCAATGGAAAAACTACTCAGCATATTCCATTGTGCAGAGTGTGCAACAAGTATCCTTTTTCTAGATATATATATGTGTATATGTAGAAAACACATGTATATAAGTTCATGTGTATATGTACATATACATATACCCAGAGAGAAAGAGAAAGAGAATGTGCACACATATGTGCATGTACATATGCAAAAACATGGCATCTAAGGATACAATAATTCCTGTTTTGCTATATAAGCGCACATTGTCAACCTTAGCAAATCTCAGAGGTATAGGCCACCTGTTATATCCATATAAAGTATTTCCCAACACACTGGTTCATTTAAAAAAGAACTCTATCTAAATACTCTGTATTTAGAAGACCTTATCTAGAATTTCTTACTTTCTTGTTCAACTGTGTCATATCAGCACTGGTTTGCTGTATTCATTTTTTAACAGAAGACCCACCTTCCTAACTTTAATTGCCAAAAATAGCTTAAGCAATCACAATGCTAATGAATGGGGAGGGTCTCTTCCTAGATACAGCATTTTTCTCTTCAAACCAGGGCTGGATTAGCATCTTTGTAAGCCCTAGGCACTTTCATAATTGTAGGTCCCTGAGATAGATCGATATTTACATTGTTTACAAAATATAGGTTCCCTAATATGTCTCATATGTCTAATGTGTCAGAATGGGCATCCACAAAGCTGTATTTTATTAATTTATTTATTTAATGTATGTTTATGTGATCCATTATTTCCTTCCAAGAAGGTGTATTATCAGGGCCTAAAACCTTTTCGTAGGCCCTTGGGAGCTTCAGAGGCCCTAGGCACTGTGCCTATTGCACCCAATGGATAATAAGGCACTGCTTTAAACTCTGTGCTTGTGGTTGGTATGGGAGCAGAACTACAGGGTAGTCAGCATGGTGTTTCAATAGGTGTTGTAGTTGTGTACAATGTACTATAGGGCATTATCCTATAGTAGACTTAATTTATAACAAAGCATTGTGATTGCCTGTTTCTCTAACAGCATAAATAAGGAAGCCCAAATGAACAGTTCACTAAAGGGAATTCAGAACACCGAGACTAGCAGCTAAGGAATTCTGATTCTTATTCAATCCATTCTGACCACCACATGATGCAACTTAAAGCAGGCTTTCATCAGTAGATTTGAAACTACAGGGAAATGCCTAAATTGGAAAGCATGCCCTGAGATATCCCAATCTCCCAGATTGTTTTGGGCTTTTTAGGTTAAAACAGCATCTTGAATCTGGTCTGGAAACATAATAGCAGGCAACATACGGTGCTTGTTTTGGTTGGTTTCAAAACAGATGTCCCATGAATATAGCCACTTACATTTATAAGTCATTGGACAGCAGGGTTCTGTATTGAGAAGTTTCTTTATGAGCAACTCCATGTAGAGCACATGACAATTGTTTGAAGATCATCTAGGCATGGTGACAGTAATCAGGTCTCTGTCCTCCAGTTGAGGATGCAGCTACTGTACTAATTACAGCTGGTGAAAGGCCACAACCAATCACCTAGACATATTCCATATGTCCAGGTAACTCCCAAGCTACAGAACTGATTTTTCAGAAAGAATGTAATCTGATCTAGAAAAGGTCTTTCTTATTCTAGACCAGTGGTTCCCAACCTGGGGGCCTCCAGATGTTGCTGAACTACAACTCCCATCAACCCCAGCTACAATTTATGCTCTCCCAGTAAATGTCTACTCCTTGACTTCTGTGGCTGCTTAAAACAAAACAAAACTAAAGACCTTTTTATTTGTTCAGGCTTTCATCCCTTAGGGGCTGCCAGGTCTCTCAGCGCTTCTGCTTCTGTTTGCCTTTTTATGTTGGTGGTTTTTGTTGTGTGTTTGTGTTTTATGGTTTTTACTGTTTAATTCAAAGTTTTAAATGTGATTTTTATGGAGTTTTATTTATTTTAACTTCTGTAAACCGCCTTGGGATGCCTTATGAAAGATGGTATAAAACCTGAAGAAACAATAAATAAATAAAATGGGAGCTGTAGTTCAGCAACATCTGGAGCTCCCCGGGTTGTGAACCACTGTTCTAAACCATGTATCAAATCCCTCCGTATCATCTCCTGCACCCTGGATGGATTGTAAATAAATATAATCATCCTCATCCAATCCATTACCAACCCCAAGCACATGTTAAAGAACATCATTGCTTTACCGGGATCAAATGAAAGAGAAAAGGATATTGACTCCACATTCCAGGACTCCAAGTGACTATTCCCAAAGGCTACATGTGAATTTTACATAGCACAGGAGACAAAATTGATCTGAAGGCTACATGTACAATAACATCCAATTTGTGGAACCCACCCTTCAGAAAATAATGTAACTACCACAAAGATGACCCTAAGAACTGGTCAGACAGCTGATGTGGAAAGCCACTGAGGGACCCAGAATAATCAACAGGGTTACAATCCCCCATCTTCTTCCTATTGCAGGTCATCCGCCAAGGTAATTACTGATGCCAGACCCAACCTGAATCCATATTGAAATGTTTCAAGATAATTGGCTTTCTCTAAGAGTTCTTGGAGTGGTCTAATCACCTCTTTCTCAAATACCTTATCTCCAAATGATAATTAGATACAGGTATAAAATTAGCTAGACCATTAGGATCTTATTATTTTTAAGGATGGATCTAATGATCACCTCTTTCAAGGCAGCCAGCAGGAAAGAACTTCAAAAATATTACAGTTCTCATAAATGGGGGAAAAGGTCCACAGTCCTGTTGGAGATGAACTTCCAGTGCATCAACCTTTTGCACCAACTGTCCTAATGACCACTAGGGGCATTGGGAGTAGAGGCAGTCAGTCAGGGCCTCCCTACCTGTCCCTACTCTGTGACCCCTGAACTGACTCTGTAGCACTTCCTGTGCTGAGTCACAATCCTTCCTTTCCTCCTAGAGAGCAGATGGAAACATCTCTCTCTCTCTCCTTACCTATCCATTATGTAGTCCTTTAGATTAGATATAGGTCTTTCCTATCTAAGTGTATTTAACCAATAAATATTTAGTGTTTAGTCATACAAGGCTCTCCATGTGTTTTCTCTAAATAGCTTCAATATCCAAACCATCCTCTGCTACCTACTCTGTAACTGGAGTGTGTGCTCATTCCTTAGTGCTCTGTTGTTTTACCTATTGTGGGTAAAAATCAACAACCTCTAACAAGTCCAGCACAAAGATAGACTTCAGTGGTCTGAAGCATGCCGAAGTCTGTTGGACTGTGGCCATGGTTTACACATATACATTATTCAAATATAGCAATACGGCTGGCTGAATGGATTGATATCAAAGGATTTGCCTTCTAAAAACTGGCATCCAAATCACAACAGCCTCTCAAAACTACAAGTTATTTTAGAAATAATGGAAATTGTCCAACTTGGACTCTACCCGTGATGTTTTAAATTAAATTTGGCTGCCCTTTTACAGCACATGTTGAATATTTAACTGGGTGGGCAGCTGAGGTTGCAGTAATAGTGAGAGGCTTTGTGCATACTCTCTGTAATCATATTACAATAGTGAGTGCAGAAATTGGCACTGAGTGATGAATTCAGCATCCTGAGAACATCAGCCTCAACTATAACTGATGCGGACGTTCAACAGTGTGGGAGACAAAAGGAAGCAAGTTTCTAGTGTTCCTTATTCCTCTTTCTTGGTGAGCATATTGGAATTTATTTATTTATTTATTTATTTATTTAACATATTTTTATACCGCCCAAAACATACGTCTCTGGGCAGTTTGTTATAGTTAGTTATTTTACCAGAAAATGTGGTAAGGTAACCATCATCTTGGGTAAAGGGTAAGAATCTTGTAACATAACGTTGAAGATTGGGGCTTTCCCTGTTGGGAGTTTGCCCTCCCAACAGCCCCATAAAAGAGAACATTTTTATTCCTATCGTATAAGTAGAAAAATAATGCTGAGGAGTAGTAACTTATCCCAGGCCACACCATGAGTCCATAGCCAGGACATGAACCTATGTCTCACTGATTCAAATTCAACATACTAATGACTGGACCACAATGGTTCTATGATTCAGCTGGCAAATAAGAACCATTTGCAACCTTTCTACAAGAGCCACAGATCAAATGACAAAAAGGGACGTACTGAAGGGACATGGCTTGAGCATTCAAATACAGTAGGAGGTACAGAAACACAGACAACTTCACTGTTGCTGTGTCCCTTTTGTATTGCTTCATTTTTATTGCAATCACGTTTATGCTATAAGTTGCCTTTAATATTGAAAAAGGTGATTCATATATTTAAAATAATTTTTTTTGACATGATCAAGTCAAAGCTAAACACATTTTTAGTTCCATGGATTTCAAAAGGAGGGATACAAGCACATGTTTCCAATTAATGTTTTTGATATGGTTGATTCATTAATTACTACATAAACCATTCAGTGTTCTCTTTGAGAATGAAACGGTGGGATAAATAAGCCCTAAGCGAACATGCTTACCTGTATCATTGATGCTAATGAAAGTTAAAGTAAAATGTGCCATCAAGTCGATTTCGACTCCTGGCGTCCACAGAGCCCTGTGGTTTTCTTTGGTATAACAAAGGAGGGGTTTACCATTGCCTCCTCCCGTGCAGTATGAGATGATGCCTTTCAGCATCGTCCTATATCACTGCTGCCCAATATAGTAGCAGCGGGGATTCAAACTGGCAACCTTCTGCTTGTTAGTCAAGCATTTCCCTGCTGCGCCACATAAGGGAAATTAGGAATGGTTTAGCTTTGGCTGGATTAAGCCCAGATAGGGCAGATATGATAGCAGACTCTTAAGAAGCAAGCACCTGGGGTTTTTCCTGCCCACTGGTTTGGTTCAACAACTATGCACATTCAAAAAGACCTGGACAAACATTTTCCAACTGTTTTTCTCAGTTTGCTGGAATGCCATTTTACAGTTCCAGTGACCTGTATAATGTCAAAGACTAGGCTGAAAGGATGAAGCCATTAACCTTTGGCATAATCTCTTCTTCCATTGTTAGATTTTATCTCCTTGGGGGGGGGGAGAAGAGGGAGAGGGGAAGGGAGGGAGTGTGTGAGTGTAAGGGGGGGAAGGGGGGAGATTTTAGTTTCAGTTATCTGGCAAAGAACTAACAGCTGCCCCTTCTTTTTTCCACAAGTGCAAGATGGTTCATATTACTTGGCTACCTGGGATAATACTGGTGGAATGCATCTGTCTCCCTAGCAGGTCACAATTTTCCAGACCTTCCCCATGTTTAACAACAGTACAAGTGTTTGACTCTGAGCCAATCTCCAGCCAATTCCATTAGATTTTACTTTCTACACTAGTAAAATTCTGTTTGAATCAGGCTCTAAAACAATCCCTCTTGCCTAGTTAGTGACCTCTCTGAAAAGTATGGAAACGTGTGTTTTGCTGCCTCCATGTGGTTGCTTTTGGAAATGAACTACTCATTGGAAATCTTCCTTTCCCATTGTATTATACTTTGATGGTACTTGGGGAATCTTTATGGGCAACCATACTTTTAACATTTGGAAAGAGAAGAAACATGATGCATGGAACAGCAGATCTGCAGCTGATCACTGTACAATGCAATATATGAAATACAGCCACTCATATCACCACTTTTGCCTCAGGGCCTACTTAGCTCCATGGCATAGTCCCACAAGCAAGGACAGTTTCCTCCAAGTAGCTAGAATGTTTATTAACATTCCATGACATCACAGCAATCTGGGGAGGGATTGGAGACAGGGGCTTCTGGACTATTATACATATAACAGGGCTAGCAAAGCATGTTACCAGATGGCCCACAAACTACAGAATTCTGTCCAGTTTGCCCTTGTGCAAGTGCTGTAATGAGTAGCAGCTCTTTTTAGGCACTGGTAGGATTTGGTTGTAAATCTGAAAATAATGTGTTTTGCTAAACAAACAAACAAACAAACAAACAAACACACACATATTCAGTTTTCCCTCTGCTTTGGCAGAAAGACAGGTCAGACAATCAGCATAATTTACAGACACAATCTACCAAGCCATATAATTAGAGACTGATTCTAATGCAGTTAAAGTAACAATTGAAAACCTGTGAAGTGATCCCATTCAATAGGGTTTGGAAAGTTTCTCCCATAGATGTGCAATGGCAAAACAAGGCAAAATTGTAAGAAATCTGTAGCTTTAGAGCAAGCAGTAGCCCAACCAGTAGGAATCTGTGTTTGACAACAACGCCCTATGCCTGCTGATTGGGCAAAGATACACTATTTAATGGGGTGACTGTTGTGTATTTAGAAAGGGCCTTGTTCAGATAGCATCTTTCCAGCGGCTTTGGCTGGTGGCATTTGTGCTAGACCGGGGGCCCTTTTCTCATACCTTTGGCTATGTAAATGGTTTTAAGAACATTTTCACTGAAATGTGAATAAATAATTATATGTTAATAATTAGTAATTGTAATTTTGGGTGCATACAGTGACCAAAAAGAAGATTGGCATTGGTTATGGGGAGGAATGAAGAGAAATATGGAGAAAAGAGGTCCACAGGTTATCTGGAGCTGTCCATTCAGCACTAGAACAACAGCTGTAGAAATACATGGCTGAACAGAGTAACTGGAGGTGCTAGAACATAATTACGTGTTAATATTTATTAATTTGGAACATTTTCATCCTGTCTTTCCATCCATATGGATTTCTAAGGCAACTCACAAAGGTGTGGCTATATGAATTAGCCAACCCCCGCCCACACTCACTGAAAGCTCCTCCAAACAGGGCTTCCTGATCTAATCTGGTAGCTCCCTCCAC